>NC_056501.1:30779822-30812580 GCF_014905685.2 Nematolebias whitei | reverse complement strand
ATATATATATATATATACATGTGTGTGTAAATGCATTTTAAACCCTTTCAAACTCTTGCAATATTCTGAACCATGTTTCTAAACTCTAAATGCTCTAAAAGAGAACAGATTGTCATGATTGCAGCTCCTGCCACCTGCTGCTTTTTGCCACCTGCCAGTGCTCTCGGCCACGCCCACTCCTCCACTGCAGAGCGGAGATATGACACGCTGCAGGAGGAAGCTTATCCTGCAGTGTGAGCTGCACACATGTGCAGCAGGTGCTAAATAATTTTAAATAATTAATTTTAAATTAAAAATCCACGCCAATTGTGTGGCTCATCCATCAATCAGCCAACTGTGTGTCAAGTCCAATCTTACTTTGAAAATCCGCGATAGAGCGAGTCCGCGAAAAATGAACCGAAGTAGCGAGGAACTATCCATCCATTATTTTTTACTCGCTTCTTCCATTTTGTGCCACGGGGGTCGTCAGTGCCCATGTCCAGCAATCACTGTGCAAGAGGCGGGGGACACCCTGGACAGGTCGCAAGTCCATCACAGGGACACATAGAGACAAATAACCATTCACTCTCTCACTCACACCTAGAGACAATTTAGTGACCAATCAGCCTAACATGCATGTTTTTGGTCTGGTTTTTTTTCATTCAACCTTAATTTGGACAGGTTAATCCAGTGAGCCTCGGAGACTCATTTACAAGAGAGACCTGATGACCTGAAACCGGAGGACCTGGAGAAAACCCACGCATGCACAGAGAGAACATGCAAACTGCACCCATAAAGCCCCCCCAGACCGGGATTTGAACCGGCAACCTTATTGCTGAGAGGCAGCAGCTCTACCAGTTGTGCCACCGTGCTACCCCAGCGAGGGACTACTGTACTTTAAATCAAGCATAAAGTAGATTGGTAGTTACAAACATGTATTTTGATCAATTAATTAATTAAAATCAATGTAATAGAAATATAAAAAGCCCACATGACTTGATGCTTGGCAGTTAATGTGTTTTGTGACATTGTGATTTTCAAAGGAATCCTTTGAGATCAGATAAATCAGAATGTACATGCAAAATGTTTTACTTGAGTATTGTACAAATATTATGTTTAAAATCTGATTAACAATATCTTACCAAATCTGAAATGGCTTTTTATCACAACTTTTGAGGTATTTATATAAAATGTCTGCTTTGGGGAAGGGTGGCACATCCACACAGTTGTTAAAGCTGTCGCCTCACAGCAATAAAGATTGCAGGTTCACCTGCAGGCCTTTCCATGTGGAATTTGCATGCGTGAGTTTTCTCTGGGTATTCCGATTTCCTCCCACAGACCAAAAACATGCAGTTTAGGTTCACTGATAATCCTAATTTGTCCCTATAAGAATGAATGCTTGTTTTTCTTCTTCGTCTTCATGTGTCCCTGTGATGGACATGAGACCTGTCCAGGGTGTACCCCGTCTCTCGCACAATGGTTGATAGAGATACGCACCTGCTGCACGTGACCTGGAAAGGAGAAATAAATAAAATAATGGGATGGACGGTTTGGGGCAAACATGTCAAATGTTTCTTCTTAGTTTTTCCCTTTCACAATCACAGGAGTCTAGAAAGCCCTGCTTAATATCCTTTTGCAGCATTTTTCTGTAGATTTACATAATCATCTCTACTGGGAAACAATGGCTTTGTTCACTGACGTGATTCTGCCAGCAGGAATAATTTACAAGAAAATGCAGGATGGAGAAACTCTACTACAGTACTTTGATGTGCTTTGCATTCTTGGGATCATACCCAAGCAATGTTTTAATTACATTATTTTGTGTGCTGTAGTGTGCAAAAATAAATTTAGGGTGACTTTGAAATGAGTGTCATTTTTTAAAACTTGAAGCTTGGAACAACCAGGTCAATTAAAATGATAAAAAGCATTAAAATATTTAAAGTCGTTGCATAATTTTATATACTCTTGATACCAAGTCAGAAGTTTCATTATCTGCGTTGACTAGTAACAAGATCTTAGTTGTATAAAATGCAGATTTACATTTTAGTGACTCGAAAAACAATAACACAATATTTATTTTGTCTGTCTGATGTCTTAATTCCATGTCTGAAAGGACTGCTCTCCCCTGCCACAGCCTTACAGTCCCCAATCTCCCCCAGGTTTCCTCTTCTACACAGAATGTAGTCTACATGTGTATCCAACATCCTCTCTTAAAAGTCACCCTATGTTCTTCCCTCTTTTAGAAAAAGGTGTTACTACAGCCATTTCCATCCTCTTGGCAAACTCAACCACCAATTGGCCATTCTGGTTCCTTGTCGTGACACCAAACCTGCCCATAACTTTCTCATCCCATCCACATGTCCATTCAGGTGTGCTACAATCACCATTCTCTCCTCTCTTAGAACAATCCAACCTGTGGAGCATAACCAGTGACAACATACAACATCAGAGCTTCTACTTCCACCTTCATTCACTTCACTCTGACGTTCTTTTCACCTTCACTACATTCCTTGCAAATTCCTCCTTCAGGATAACCACTATTCCGTTTCTCTTCTTTTTCATACCATGCTAGAACAGCTTAAACCTTGCCCCAATGCTGCCCTTCCATTTGGTCTCTTGCACTTACACAATACATCTACCTTCCTTCTCTGCATCATGTCAGCAAGCTCTCTACCTTTTCCGGTTATCGTCCCCATGTTTAGAGTTGTTACTCTCAGTCCTACACTCTTGACTTTTCTCTTTTCCTTGTGTCTCCTGACCAGTTTCCTTCCTTGTGATCTTTGACTAACACTAGCACAGTTTCCACTGGCTGATCCTCTATGGTGTTGCTTGGATGTACTTGCATGTCATGATAATGTTATATGTCAGATGGTCAATGATCTTCTAATCTCATAAACTCATATTTTAATTGTAAACTTTAGCTCATACGTCTCCTTTCGTCTTTGTGGAGAGTTGCTGCTTTGTGAAAGTGTGTTGAATTGGAGAAACATTATGCTCCTGTTGGAAGTTTCAGCAGGTAACCAGAGTTTTGGATCAAAAATCCAAATAAAAAGTAGGTGCAGTTTCCTGCAAACTGTAACATCCCTTCAGACAACACGATGAGCTCTTCTGAAACGCTCATGTGAATTTTCCTGAGGGCCTCTTTTGTCTCAGAGAGGGTCTCCATGAGTCATTCTTTCAGTTTATTTCTTTGCCCCTATCAAGCTCTGCGGCATTGAACCCTGGTCCAGACAGACACGGGGGACTCAAGGGTAAAAATAAGAACACATCTATTAAATAAATACAAAAACAAAGGCTGAGAGCTGAATACATGAGGAGAAAAACTCTGGGAAAGATGAAAACACAAGTAAAACAGACTCAGAGAAAACTAAACACAAGAAGACAAAACAGCACAAAACACAAGGATAGGGACAGCTCTGTCTCTTAATTTTTTCTGGCTTTGGGTTCTGTTTATTGCATTTATGATTCAATGCAATAAAATAAACAAATGTCAAAGGTAACATTTCACTGTAATACTTGGTTTATTTACAGTGATTTTAATTGCTGGATGTCCGGCCCCTGAGCTGCTGGCTTTCAGAAACTGAGCAGTTTTGTTGAATATCCCTGGTTTAAACCATCTTTATTTGGTAGATTCTTGTTTGTTCACTTTAACAATAAATCTTTTTTATTCACCAGAATTAGTCATGGAGTTCCTTAGGGTTCATTACTCGGACCAATACTTTTCACATTATATATGATTCAATTAGATAAAGTTATAAGACAGCACAAGACATTTTATTTATGTTGACAATACTCTGTTATATTTATCCATGAAACCCGATCTATCCAATCAGTTACTTAGATTGCAAGCTTGTCTTAAGAGACCTAAAAACCGAGATGACTCTTTCTTCTTTTAAACTCAGACAAGACAGAGGTCATGGTTTTTTGGACCTAAGCGTCTTAGGAACAAACTTTGCAGCCTTTCATTTCTTCTGGATGGCATTAATTTAGCCTGTAGTTCCAATGTAAAAACACTAATGTTATTTTTAACCAGGGTATGCCACTAAACCCCACATTAAAAATGTTACCAAAACCCCTTTCCTCTAACTGTGCAAAATCATGCCCACATGTTGTGGTGTCCTTGAGCAAGACACCTAATGCCTAACTGCTTCCTGGGCACTTACCTAGCTGCCCACTGCTCCACCTGACTCTATCTCACGTGTGATGGGTTAAATGCACAGAACAAATTTCATCATTGTATGAAAACATAAAATGATGACAATATATACGAGGGCCGAGATGGTGTAGAGGCAGGGCAGCCGGCTTGGGACCCGAAAGTCCCAGGTTCGATCCCCAGTCACTGCACATCACGTGGCATCTCTGGGCAGCACACCTCATCCCCAAAATGCCCCCCGGGCGCCTTCAATAGCTGCCCACTGCACCACCTGGTGGTGGATGGGTTAAATGCAGAGACTAATTTCGCCATTGTATGGAAACATACAGTGCTGACATTGTGATGACATTATTATTATTATTATATATAGCAACAACAACAAATCACCAAAATTAGAAACATCTCGTCCCAAAACACTACAGAAAAGCTGGTCCATGCATTAATATCTTTAATGCTGGACAATTATAATTCTTTATGATCTGGGTGTCCAAAAATTCCTTAAAACGTCTTCAGTTGAAGCAAAACGCTGCTGCCAGAGTTATGGAGAGTTAGAAGTCAAGGTCATATTTTTCAGTTTTAGTTTCTCTCCATGGTTTCTGTCAGATTCAGAATTTAAAATCTTCTAACCTACATAGCTCTCAACAACCAAGCCCATTTTCCAGTATTTTATAAACGCTCTCAGATTGCAGGTTTACTTGTGATTCGTAGAGTTTCCAAAATAGAATGGGAGGAAGAGCTTTCAGTTATTTTTATGGGATGTTGTGTGGAGAGACAAAGTGGAGATTTAATGGGGAGTGGTGGCGCAGAGGTTAGAGGAGGTGGGCCTGTGATCGGAAGATCGCCGGTTCACGCCCCGGTACCGACAACATCAAAAATGTGGGTGGGGTAGGTGAAGCACCCACACTTGCCCCCACCCTCATTCACCCCACTCTGGGCCCATGAGCAAGGCCCTTAACACACCATCTGCTCCCTAAACAGGTCTCTCTTGAAAATGAGTTCTCGTGGCTCAATGAGACTACCTAGATAAATAAAGTCTAAATGACAAAAAAAAAAAAATAATGCAATCTGACGGCTTCCTTAGTTAGATAACTTTTGTGGCATTTTATAAAGTTAATGTTTTTTTACAGTGCCCTGACACAAAATTTGTCAGCTGGTACTTTATAAATAAACAGAGCTGAATTGGATTAGACCACAAAACATATATTCCACTTAACAACAGATCAAGTGTGCTTTGCATGGATGTGGACGAGACTACTGCACTTAAATGATAATGTATATCATCCCTGTAGTGAACAAACTCGGAGAGACTATGATACAGGAGCTGCAGTAGAGCATAAAGTGTTGAGTAGAAATAAATGGTGCTATGATGAATTGCCAGTACTGAATATAAGAAAGGATCCACATTACTTAGTGATTTTGATTGTCATGATGCAGATCAATAATGCAAACATCCTTTGCATCACTTCAGAATGTGATTTCTGTTAAGGGTGTCACACGATGCTATAAAAGGCAGGTGACCACGCATTTGCTTTTGTCTCAGTCAGCTTATATCGATCCACCCCCTGTCCCTCCTCTGGACATGTCCAAACCATCTCAGTCTGACCTCTCAAACTTTGAACAATTACAGTACAGAAGTACAACATCTTACATCTTTAAACAATTGTTATTTTTTTGTGTGTCTTATTGTCCAGATGTAATAGTGTTGTCTTTGCTGCTACAATCAGTCCAATTTTTTTCAATTTTTCAATAAATCGTACTTCTTCCAAACTCAATTTATGTGTGAGTTTTTCCATCTAAATATCTCCTCCACAATGCCTGGACACTGCTCCACTACTGGTGGTTCTTCTTTATACCACAGACTTGTGATAGCTTTTCTACTTGTTGATAGTAATACTTTATGAAGGTATTGATCCTTTTTCTAGTATGTCATTTGTGAGGCATCCCAAATAGTGTCTGTTTTTAGTATCTTATATCCTATTCATTTCCTTAAATTAAGCTGTATTGTCTCAGTATCCTTTATTATGACCAGAAAACGTCTGTGTGATCTACATCTGTGTGACCACAGGATCTCCAGCATGGTTATGAGGTGGACACAACTTTCTTCCTAATCTTTGATGTTATGAAAAAATTAGACTGTGGTTTTTTTTCAATTTAATTCTCTCCAGACCATGGAGAAGGCTGTGCATTGTGTTTACAGATGATAAAACATTCTTCTTCACATATTTGTTCCTTCAGTTATTTTTCCCAATTGTCTTATATACTGTACTATATAAAGAGAAGATTTATTGTCTGCCATCAGCCCAGCAACTGCCTTTCCAACATCCTTTTACCATTATACCCACTGTCCCTCCTCTGGACATGTTAAAAACCATCTCAGTTTGACCTCTCTAACTTTATCTCCCAGTTGTTCAACTGGTGCTGTACCTCTGATGATCTCATTCTAGTCTTCTGCATCTTTGTGACTCCTAAAGAGAAACTCAACACCTTCAGCTCTTCAACTTCCAGTTCTTTCTTCTGTATTTTCGTCAATGCCATTTTCTCCAAATCACACAACATAGTTGGTCTCATCAATGTCTTGCAAACTTTTCCTTTGACATTTGCTATGTTTTAATAAATGAATAAATTAAATACAAATAAAAACAGGACTGACCAGGGGAACTACACACGGAAGATCTGACAATAATTGTGAAAAAAAAAATCTGATAGTAAAGTCAACAAACAAAGAAACAAAACAAAAAAATACAAGTATAAGCACTGGTTGGGGTGATTTGTAAATGGAAATGTAACTGAAAACGAGGAAGACTGAGGAAAAACATTGGCTGAGAACGACATAACAAGATAATTCAAAATAGATTCGTAAACTAAAACAAAATTATTTACAGGACTGAAAAACAAGAAAACAAATCCAAACACATCTTAAACCACGACACAACATAGCCTCCCCAGCAAACTGACCATTGCAAAATAATAATACTGACATTAATATTAATATTTATAATAATGCTAACAATAATATTAAAACTATACTAAAAGGTTTAACTCAATACATTTTAATGATACCAACATAAAAAAAACTGGTGCGGTAATAGCTGAGAGTTATTCCCATCACATATTTAAAGCGCAAGATCTCAGATTGTTGTGTGCATATTCAATATGTGTTATTGTTCTATAATAATAATAATAATAATAAACAATTCTAAAAATAGACATTTCTAATAATAGACAGTTGTATTGTTATTACAATATTCTATATTCAAGATTTGACTAGAAAGAAACCCTTTTTTCAAGATAAACTTACATTTGTTTAAAACTCCAACATGAATATTGGCACGTAGTATAAATTCCTTTAAGTAATGTATATTGCCCTTGCAAAAGGTATTTTTAAAACAACTGATACAGGACTAATCTAAACCTGATTAGCAATAATTTACAGGTCTACCAACCACAGAGACATGATATGCAGTGCAGAACTTGTAAATCATAAAGTTGTAAAGCTGCTGACAAACTGCCGTGCTTCACTGCATCAAATCTGAATTCAAGCCAAGCTGTGGGAGCTGATGTATTCACTTGAGCTGATGATTAAAGAGGGTTTAAAATCCTGTCTGGAGAGTTTGTGTATGTGTGTCGCAGTGGAAGACGGGGTGGGACGTGGCAGTCTGAAAGGATTGCAGCATCAATGCCTGCAGGTGTTTGGCTTGACGTTAACTTTTGACCACTTGGCCCCATGAGAAGCATCTTCAGAATTGTGTTGCAGGTCTCCTCTGAGGCAACCAAACACTCAAGGTGCACACATAGGCCAAATCCCTTCAGGCACTCTGTAATCTCTATAGCTTTCATTAAACAGTGACATTTTTCATGGTGGATTTATTTTAAAAAATCAAATCAAATGAACTTTAAAATGGTCTTTTTTGCTTCAGAAGTGATTAGAAGCAGGATTCCTGTTCCCCATGTCACGTACCAAGGAACCGGCAGTCAGACCTGCGTTAATCTCCATTTTCACCCCGCTGTGCGCTTCCCCCCTCTTTTCAAAAAGGAAGTTGAGGGTTTATTAGAGTTGGTGGCCTGTGATTATGTTTTAATGAGAAAATGACTGTGGAGAGCAGATAAGGCACCCAGTTCAGGCTGAGAGGTCCTTGGTGGGATTAGAATAATTGTGAAAAAAAAAAAAGCCACGTCTTGTAAAAAAATAAAATAAAAAAAAGCATGCATACACACAATGGAATGAGGCTGGCCCTTCTTCCTTCACTCACCCACCTATTCATCCCCTCCATATCCATCCAGCCAGCCTTACACCAGTCAGCCAATTGACATTCCAGCGTGTGGCGGTCCGCTGCTCGGAGTGAAATGTGACATTTCCTTTCATTGCCGTCTGTGCTGAGCCAAATGTTGCGTTTTTACAGATCAGAGAGGGACAGTGAGAAAATGTGGTGTGCTGTGGAGGGAAGATGTGATAGATGTGAGAGAGTGAGGGGGCACACACACAGATAGAGAGTGATAAGGAGTCATGCAAAGTCATGTGATGAAGCCCGCTGATACAAGCAGCATCATTATCGTTGCAGTTCCTTTTCTGTCTGTGCAAAATTCATATCCATGTTCTTTATGTAATTTTTTTGTAACCATTTACTGGATTTAGGCTCCATTAAATAAATTAAAAGTGTTGGCTAGGGTTAACACATTTGTTTATGCAGTTAATGATGTAAAATGTTTTATTATAAGATTATTTTGATTCATGGGGCAATCTTTTTTTTCACATAACCACTGTAGACATGGTGACTAACTTACACATTCAACATGTCACATTTTTCTCCGTCAACATGATTCTAACAAACATGGTGCTAGTGCTTGTTGAGATCTAATTATGGGAAGTGATTTTACTATGAAGTCTAGTTAAAACTGGCAAATTTGGAAAATTCATCCAACTGTCAGTATTTTTTTATATATATGCTGGCACCTAGTAATGACTCCCAAAGTAGTTTCCTAACAGTGCTTTCCAAGGTTGCTTTTTTCAATACAACACCTAACACACCCTGTCCCCCCTTAAAAAAATATTAAATAAAAGCAAGCAACTTAAAAATGCCTCAACAACTGTTCCTCTCATCAAAGTTTACTTTGAAAGGATTGTATAGTGGAAACCATTGTCATGGGTGAGCTCAGCTTTACTGGCAGAACACTGTACATGCAAGCTGTCCTCCTCCATGTTGGGTAATTTGACCAGTGAGAAGGAAGAAATATAAATATTCCCAGTTCCGATAATTAAAAGGAGCATGCATTTTTATCTTTAGCTCACTTCACAAGAACATTTTTCAGCTTCAGAACATGGAGTTAGTAAACTTTAATGCAATGAAAATCCCACTTGTGTGGACATGGTCATTTTGTGAGCAAAAACATGGACAACAGCCCTAAATCGTAAAGTGTTATCTGAGATTATTGTCGGTTAAGACTACTTTTTCTACCTTTGAACAGTTGCTGTCATGCCAACACTTGGTCAATTGGTCTTTTTACAGGTATATTGTAGTCTGGATGGATTCGTGCATACGTCCAGTGCTTTAATCACATTTTTTTTCATCGTTTGTGTTTATTCAGTACTACCACTGACTATGGCCTCCTTCTTTGACAAAAAAAAGTATTAAAAATATTCTTAGTTTGATGTTTCATCTTGAACAACTGTTGTCATGGATCCACACTTAGTGTAAACAGTCTACTTATGTTTTAGCTGTGCTCTCAGACACCATGCAACTATGTTTTGCCATCACAACGTTAAATACCAATCATTCTAATTCATAAATATGTTTGTAGATAATTGTCAATAAAAATCAGGCATAAAGACCTCAAACATGATGACTGAATATCTTGAATGCAAATAATAATGCTAAATCTAGTTGCGTTCGTGGCGTCTTATTTTACGCATGTGCGTTACTAACTGTAGTAAGAACAATACTATTTAGTTCTTCATAAGTAAAGGATAAAATTAGCACAAACATATGAATTTCTGCAAGTTGGTTTTACGTTTGTATTAGAGACTGGTAGATAAGTGATGTTAGACTGGACTGGTGAAAGCCCACAAGGCAGGCGATAGGTGAATATTGAAAGAAAAAAAAATCAAATAATGACCATATCTTTATAAAGTGTGCACACCCGCCTCCACCCTCATTTGCCCCACTCTGGGCCCTTGAGCAAGGCCTTAAACTTGCAACATCTGCTGCCCCAGGTGCCCTAGATGGTTGCTCTCTGCTCCACAGAGGGCTGTGGTAGTTCATGGTCTGTGGTTGTATCAGGAAGGACATCTGGAGTAAAAATAATTGCCAAGTCTTCTTGCGAGTTAGTTCACTGTGGCTACTCCTGAAGAAGGAAGCAGCCGGAAAAAAAACATCTTTAGAAAGTGTTCAGTTCTTTCTAAGGTTTTATTCATTTAAGCACATGATGAACATGGATTGATGACAGGATTAAGATCAAAAGAAACAGAAACCCTAATGTAAAGTAGCTCCATTGTTGTTGCAGTTTCTAGTACACAAACAATGACACAGGTTACTGAATCATTGTTCATCAGAAGTCTTTGATTTTGTCTACAAGGATATACCCAAAATAGAGTAAAGAAAATGAATTTTGAAAAGTATTTTTCGTTTTCTTTTTGATTTTTTCATTTGTTTTCACATAAAAATCAACTTGTGTGTGGCAAAAAGTAAAAAAAAAAAAAAAAAAAAAACTTGTAAAAACATTTAGTGTTGTTGTAATAAGGGTTGTTACAATTTCAAGTTTTTATATTAGGACGAAGCACGAAAGATAAAATAAAAAATCACAGACCAAGATGAGGAGAACCAAACGACAGTGTTTTTGTTGTAAACAGCAGCTTTGTGTAGAGATCAGTGTCAGGACTACTGTTTAAGTGTCAGAATGTTTCCTCTTTCCTGTTTCCATCTCTGTCAGAGCTGACTTACATTTTCTTTCAAGGTCAGTCAAGAGTAGACCACGGCAGTGGAGAGAGACCATTAAACTGCTTGTGCATTATCTGGCTGTGATTGGATGGAAAAGCCTGTTTCGAGGTTGTTAATGCCCATAACTCTGTTCCTGCCCCTCTCATCAGGCACACTCTCAAGTTAGAAAGAGCTTTGATAGGAGTGAAGGCCAGTTTGTCCTTCATCACAACAAGAAAAATGTCAACAATTTGTTTTCAAAATGTCTTGTATTTTGTTAAAGTATTATACAAATTAACCACAAGGCCTTAATTGAGTGAAAACAGAATGGCAAAAGAAAGATCCTCAATAATATACCTGTATAAATAAAGGTTGAATGAATTAATAAGCTGTTAATAGTTTTTTTATGTTTCCATTTACTGATTAAAAGCAAAAGGAAACATTCAAATTTACATTTGTATTATTGTATTCAAACATTTCTCCTTTGCTTATAAATGTGATTTCAAATGGAGAAACAGGCTCCTATGGTTTTCAAATTAAGCATTTATCTGGCTTTGTTGCTTTAGTTTGTTTTAAGCTTTGAAGTCCTGATCTTAAAGTCAGTAAATGTTAGATAGAGTCATTAAATAGATACGTTAAATATCTTTAATCTAACTGACTGACGTAAAAGACTGATGACTAGTTAATGGAAATGCTTCAACAGCTGATTACTTACAGATAAGCGATATTTGATACTTAACTACAAAACAAATGAAACGTCTCATTTTCTCTCATTTACTTAAATTGCTTTTTACGACTTGCACAAAAGTCAACTTAGGTTGTTATACATTTCTGGCAATATGTATCTAAATTTTAGACTTGTATTTTTTAAACTGTGCAAATAAATGTTGATTTAAACAAACAGACATAGCAGGATTATTGTACAATAAGAGCATTAATACTAAACCTCTAATGCAGGGCTTAATTTGAGCCAGATCCTGTCGGAGCAAGATACGACAACTCTCTTATTTTGTCAGGGTGCGTTCCGGTGCCTGTTTGCTTGGATCCGGTAACTCTCAGGCCTAATAATAAGAAATGTATGAACAAAATTGACTGCCTTGAACGACTAAAACCTATATTGGATATGTAAACAGAAAATAATTACATAGATGCTCATTTTAAACATAACAAGCTTCCTAATATGACATCAGAGCTGTCGCTTTGCATTTCCACTACTACTCTTACAAAAATCTCCGCCCCTAAAAGTTCAAAGTCATGGGCATTTTTATTTAAAAACAAAAACACAACACAAATATAATTAAACATTTTGCGCTATGCATAACTTCCTGTGCTTTTGTGAACGATCTGATGTGTGAATCACTGCAGGCGTTATCTGAACTGCAACAAAAGAGACGATGACCTCGGCTCATAAAGCTCTTTGTCGAGCAGTCAGAGTATTTGAAACGATGTCGGAGCAACCAAGACACTTTTTTGAATTGAGGAGCGGGATTTAGAGCAACTCTTTTCTAAGCCAGTGACAAAGCATTAAATATTAGGCAGTTTTTTATAAGTGTGGCCAAAAACTTAGAGCAGCGCTTGTTGTCCCACGGTGCGGAGAAGGAAGGAGGATGAGGAGGTGCACCTGACCGCGGTGTGGGATATACTAAACAACTAGTAAGGTAAGAAATTATTCTGCACTTAATACACTTATACATCACACATAAAGTGTTTAAAAGTAAATTATAAATATGAAGCTGGAGAGACTGTTTCTCGGTCGGCCTGGGAAAACCTTGGGGTCCCCCCAGAAGAGCAAGAAGCGGTGGCTGTGGAAAGAGATGTCTGGGCCTCCCTGCTCAAGCTGCTGCCCCGCACACGACTTTGGAACAAGCGGAAGATAATGGATGGATGCATGAATATGGAATAAATGACGACAGTCTTAAACGGGCCAATAAAATCTATGATTCTTTTTGCACAAGTCACGACACCTGTCAATCACCCAGTAGGCGTGTCAGCAGCTGACCAATCAGTGACCTCAATTTGTCCTGACGTGAACACCCCTTACCTGCAGAGCTGCAGCAGTTTTGCATTATGAACGCTTTGCCGTCATAGTAATTTTAATAATAACTGAGTTTACATATTTTGTTTCATGTTAATCTACTGTAACAATCCGTTGTAAAATACACCAGGATGCAGGAAATGGCATCTACTTTATTCAAAATTCTCTGGGGAAGGACCCCCTACCCCCCGGGCTGCCCGCCATTTGTGTTCCGGCATCATTTAGTTTACAAAATAATCCCTGCCCTAATAAATCTAAGTTCAATATTTGCTCACCCTTCAGCTCAACTTGAGATCTTAATGAAAATCTGAGAAGCAATTCTCAGCGTGAGTTATCAAAACGTGTTTGTTACGAGCTCACTAAAACAGCACGGGCTGCAACACAGAGGCTCCGCAGAGGACGCTGTTTAACTTTCACTTTAATTACCAAACAAAGAGAAGCGGAGTGTGATAAGGTGACAAAACCCTGCAGGGATGGAGAATGTGAACTATGTTCAGCTGGAACTCTCCCTTATTTACTTCTCTTTAAACGCTGGTTAAATCACACAAGCTAATCTGAGAGGCTTTACCGGTGCTGATGTGTGTGAATACAGTCTGTGACAGGGAGAGGGATGCAGGAGGATAGAGAGAGAGAGGTAGAGTTAGATTAAGGCCTCTCTACTGGGAGAGGGGATTATGCTTCTCTGCTGTCATGTGTTCTGACATTCAGAACGTTATTAAACTTCAATAGGCTGAGCTCAGGGTTCACTGATTACTCTTACTGGGGTTGAATCCATTATTCGTGGTTTTCTTCACACCCTGTGTTTAAACAATCAAACACTGATGCATATTCACCTGCACTGGCAGAGCTATACACATACATTTGAATGAATAAACTTGCCATTGCAGCAGAATGCTTCTAGGTAATATGACTGTTTTAGCCAAACTTGGTTTTTAATCATGCTAAATATGCATTTGGCCTGCAGGAAGTAGAGAGACGAGTTTCAGAGTTGAGAATGTTTCTATAATGACGGTTCTTTCGTGTGAACTCTTGACATTGAGAATGAGAAGGGGAAGAGATTGCACACTGCTCCCAGCAGCTACGCCCCACGTCGACTGTTTGAATGAAAAATGTCTCTCGTTTAAAAATACTTATTTTTTTCAAGCAATGGAAACAGCACATGAAGCATTGCTTTCCAGTAAAAAGACCTAAGAAGGAAATTGTAGATTATTAAATTAAGGATTACAATAAAATGGAGGGTATTCCTTATTCCTTCTCTATGACCCCCATCCACCGAAGTGATTGGCTGGGCTCAAGCAGGGTTCGGAAAGGAAGCTCCCTAACTTTGATCGCTGGAGAAAGCAGCTCTCCTCCACAGTCCCCTCATCTGTCATTCTGTCTGAGATGATGCCGAGAACCATACATTTCTCCCTCGCATACCCTCCAGCTGTCCTGCACCCTTCTGTCTCCAACTCCTCTTTACTGCCTCCATCCATCTTCCCCCCCAAAAAGTGCATTGTCGCCTTTGCCAGCAGTTATGGACAGTTAGGAAACAAAAAACGAGGTGTAGCGGTGTGCCAGCTACCTTCAGACTTCAGGACTGCTGGCAGCAGCATCTTCGTTCTCACAACAGTGAGCAGGCACCTCTCCGAAGCAGGGGTGGTTAATCTTGGGAACAGTAGACTAACAGGGTTTGAATCATGATTTACAGTCCCACTGAGCCCAGTTTCTGAGTGACCCTCAACAGCACAGAGATGTATGAGATACAATAAAGCTGCTGCTGAATAATAACTCCTTATAACGTCATACGTTTTCATTTACAGAGCAATATAAGTGCATTAGCAGCTATAAATCAGAGGCTGAAGCCAAATGCAAGCCTCTATGGATCTACTGGCCACGGAGGTGCTTAAAATATATCTAACTCTTCCCTTTTCAGTCAGTCTGTGTATTCGTGGGACCAGAAAATTCATCTTTCATTGGTGTATTAACTCTGCAGTCTTGCACAGTTTAATTAAAGATTTGGACTCTCATTTGAAGCATTCATGTTTGTTTTAAACTTCAGTGAAAAATTAATAAAACGTGTTCAACAGGAGTAAAAGAGCTTGAAGTGAAGGATGAATTCAATCCTAGAACATTATCAAAATGTTGGAGAATTCTTTAGATTATACAAATTGTCAATAATTCTTCTTGGCCAAAAGTGAATTTGATTATGAAGCTAATGTTAGCATAGGGATGCTAATCAAGGAGTCAAATATGTAATCAAGCGTCAGCAAGTTATAACAATAATTCCAGCAAAGACATTTTCAGGTTCAGTAGGTTTTTGGTTTTTCATTAGAACACATGAATGGATTCTTTTTCCGATGTTTGTTTTGTTTTTTTAGTGTCACATTTTCATCCCATCTTCTATCCAGACTTAGGAGTGCTACAAGTGATCCCAAAGAGAAAGTTATTGTAGTGCAGTGATTTTTAAAATTTTTATTTATTTCTGTCATAATGTCAGAGTGTATCCAGGGAGAACGGACTGATGGATAACAGACTCAGGATACAAGTAATTAGTGATTTATTTAACAGTGAAATAAAGACCAGTCTCCTATGAACAGGTGTCTTTATTGGAAATTCTTGGAAGGGGAGATGATTGGAGTCTTTTTTTTTTTTTGAAGGATGAATAAACAGATGAACGACCAAGGATATTTTTCTTCTCACTGTGAGCATCAGGTGGAGTGGCACAGGATGGAGGTATAATGAATCCAGTCTCAAGAAGTAGTTGGTCGATGCACGGGTGGAGCATGGAAGCAGAGTTATAGTAGGAGAATGGGGGAGCAGCGGGTAAGGGTCCATGAGGAGAAATTTGAGTGCAGGTAGGTGCAAGGTATGATCCCACAGGTTGGCACAAATGATCAAGAACTTGAGGCGCAGTCTGTCAGATTCGAAGGAAAACACACAGAGAAGTATTTCAATATACACAGACATTAAAAAACCAGGAGCACAAGTACACTTTAGTAAGATACTGTGCACGCCTGCAGCCTCTTATAGTCCTGGAGGTGATTAGGGAAATGGCCGTCAGCTGAGCGTGGTTAACTCTGCTGCAGGAGCTCAAGAATCTGTGGAGAAAAAAAAACACTGGAAACCCTACAATTTCTTTAGCTGGAAGGGATGCTGCACGAGGACTGGACCTTCTACGAGTTCTTTAGGACAAGGGAGGGGCCCATGGCTGCACCCGCTGCTCTTAGAAGAGTAAGAATGGTGCGTGCTTTCAGTTTCCAAAAATCTCCAGTAACACCAGCAAGCGTCATTAGATTTGTTGTAACTTTTTTCCAAAACAGTTTTGTAGAAAAGTAAAATTCCCTGGTAAAGCACGGATAAGCTCACAAATCCTCATTAGATGTAAGAGAATATAACGCAAATCTCTTGGCAGCTCAGTGTGAGGTCATGCTGCAGTTTGAGTGATACAGCTTTGCTATATAGAGATTGGTGGTGTTTCTGTCATACTAATAAAATTGCACTGCTAGTCCATAAAAGCAGGTGGGACCCCATTTTAAACAAATTATTTGCCCATTCTTTTTGCAAAATGACGTAAATGGCCTAATAAGTTAGCTTGCTGTGCATTGTTTTCTTCTGTGTGTTTTTCAACTATCTGAATGATTTAAATTGGAATCTAAAATAAGAGGTGAAATGTTCACAAACAATGCACATGTTTTAAACACGAACACGAACCAAGTTGCAGAAACCCAACAATTTTCAGTCAGGTCATATGGACAGTTTTTTATTTTATTTTATTTTTTGTGCTGAAACGTTTCTCCTTCCATCCAGAAGGCTTCATCAGTCAATGAAACACACAACACAAAACTGATTCTTCCCCCAACAGCTTACTCCAAAGTGGAACAAACCAGTTATGTTGGTGCTAAGATGGTCAAGTTGCAGAAAGTTGCAAACTGTTTTTTTCCTCTTGTGTTCCCACTGAGACGAAGAACAAGCAAAGGGAAAGAGCGCCACAGTTACCGACGAACATGTGCTCAGTGAGTTGTGCGCTTGACAAGCACACATGATGGCTGCACGCCTGACAGCTGCACGTCAGGCGTATGTCCCTACACACATACATTGTGAGACTGGCTATGCCACGTGACAATTTGTTTAAAAGACCGGATCTTTTGAACGACTCTTTAGCTATGTTTACATGCGCAGAATTCTTTGACCGGATTGAAATGTGTTCTGTTTGAATAATTCAAATGTATTGTTTTACATGGGCACAATCTGTTCATGACGAGCATTTACATGCAGCGGGCTTTGTTCTGAACAGCAGTACTGACATGCGCAGAGTGGTAAACTCTCCTTAAAAAAAACACAGAAGAAGAAGTTCTACCTCCAGGGTGAACGTAAACAAACCTGAGCACCCAAAATGGACCCGCGACAGGTTTTAATGATTGTGGAGACGTTACTGCACTCCCTGACTGAGCTACAGGTGATACAGATCATTTTGAGCTCTTTCAAAGTTTCTAGTAGAAATGTTGTGTCGCTCACCGACCAGTTTTACTTCCCTGACATGCTAATATTATTAGCATTAGCAAGGCGGAAATGGCAAAGTCGCACATGCGCAGTCAGGTCAGTTTTTCACCATCGGATAAAAACGAACAGATCAAGCGTTTACATGCGCACCGATCGGGTTACAGATCGGCGTAAACCACCCGTTTCGTTCTGATCACAAATTATATCGGATCGTGCCGAATACACAAACAATAACCCGAATGGAGTGTTTACATGACACACTTTTATTCCGACCGGCCATTTGATCCGGTTACTTATGTCCATGTAAACATACCCTTTGAAAGGAAAGGTTTCTCAGAATCTCTTTGAAAACAGTTTTATGTGTTAAAATAACTGGACAAAGGGGTATATTTCATGCTGGGTTAGTTTTTAATATTTAGTGCTATCCCCCATCATCCCACAGCTCCAGCCAGGTTAAAACTGATGGATGAAAGCAGACCTGTTTAACAACCATCTTTGTTCCTAAATTAAACCAGGAACCTTAGACTGTAATTAAAATTAAACAAATAAAGACTCCGTTTAAATCAGGTGTAGTTATGTTAAAAAAAAAAATGTTGTAAATACTCTGTGATAAGTGTTTGAACAGGAAGGCACTAAGACTGTCCTGAGGCAATTTCTGTGTCTTGTCAATGTGTCAGATGCTTACTTTAGATTTCATACTTCGGTGAGTGCCAATCACTCAGACTGAAAGAAATGGCCTGGGGGCTGAAGGGATGAGAGAGGAGAGGCTACATGCTGTAACTGCAGCATCGGGTCGAGCAGAAGAAATCTCTCACACCATGGGAGCTGGATGGAGATACAATAAGCAGACTCAAAAGAGGGAAGAAACAGATGCAAGTGAT
Organism: Nematolebias whitei; assembly: GCF_014905685.2. Classification (NCBI taxonomy): domain Eukaryota; kingdom Metazoa; phylum Chordata; class Actinopteri; order Cyprinodontiformes; family Rivulidae; genus Nematolebias; species Nematolebias whitei. The sequence continues at coordinate 30,794,139 of NC_056501.1, read as the reverse complement.
TTGGATGATAAGAATAATGAGGAAGTGTTGATATCAACAAACTTGCTTCTGGGAAACTTTGCCATTTTATTGGTGCAATTTAGAAATACATATTTTCATTGTACAGTAGTCCCTCATTTATCACGGGGGCTTCCGTTCTCAGCGCCCCGCGATAAGTGAAAGAAAGCGAAGTAGGAATAGAAGTACAAGTAGTAAGTTACTAGTAGTAGTTTATTTTAGTATATATATACATATCTATATATATATATCTATATCTATATCTATATATATATATATATATATATATATATATATATATATATATATACTCTTGCAATATTTTAAACAATGTTTCTAATCTAAACGTTCTAAAAGAGCACAGAATGTTCTCAGCATCTCCGCTCTCTGCCATCTGCCAGCGCTCTTGGCCACGCCCACTTCTCCGTATCGTGACATGCTGTTCGAGGGAGCTTCTCCCTGCACCTGTGGGCTGCACATGGGTGCAGCAGGTATTAAATAATTTAAAATGCTATATTTTAAATAAAAATCCATTCAGATCGTGCGGCTCATCCATCAATCAGCCAGTTGTGTGCCATGTCCAATCTTACTTTGAAAACCCACAAAACAGCTTGTCCGCAAAAGTCAAACCGCAAAGTATCGAAGGACAACTGTATTTTTTTCTACAGTTTTTGTATTTTGTATTTGCATTGTGTACTTTTAAACTGATGATATTGATATCATATTTGCAGAGTTCATAACACCAGAGAAAGGAATTAAGAAGAATCAGACAAATTCAGAATACAAAAGGTGAGGATATTTTACAAGTGATTCTGGAAAATATGCACATGGGACTCTGGGGAGAATTGTTTCTGTAAATTGGTCCACACAGAGAGGGGTGTTGTGGATTCCAGGTGAGCGGACAGACAGATGGGTGGCAACAAAGGTCTGGTCCAATTTGGAGACTTGAGAGGCATTTAGGTAAGTCCAGGACTCGTGCCCGAGGGGTTGTTCGCCCAGGACACCAAACAGGCTAGGGCCGCCCCTGCTTGTCTCATAACAAAATGACTAAAATGCAAAGGAAGAACATAAAGTTTGGGATCATGCAACACACGTAAATCTTTTTCTTATATTCTTTAAACCTTAGAACCTAAAGAAAATAATCTGATGAAGACTGACACCCAAACTTTGCTTGTTTATGTGGTCCTTTTTGGATCAGCACTTATTTGATTCCTTTTAAAAGAAACAAAAACACAATTCTCTTAAAAGTTGTTTTTGGGTAATCAGTTTCTAGTTAACAGAGTCATCCTCTTGGCTAAAATCTTTTATCGGCTTGTGTAGATGTGCATTCACATCTGTTTGTCTGGATTTAAATGGAGTCTGTTCTTCAGCGCTATCAAAAAAAAATTGTCTGTACTGATACCATCAGTCTGTCAAATGTAATGTTTCAGTTCAGTCAGGTGACACATTTTATTCAAATGATCTGACACCTTCATTTAAGCACCAATAAAAATTTAGATTCAAACAATTAAACAATTCACTCAACCTAAAGGAACAGTTCAGGTCTTTAGAAAATATATTCTGTGCAAATTATGAGGAAAAAACAGTTTTAGATACATTTTTTAATGATTTAAATATAGAAAAATGGAGTTAAATTCTGACCAGATTGATGAGCTGCCAGCTAATCTGAGTGGATTTCTATTTTAAACCCTAATATTTTATGCTTCTTCATGAGAGCAGTGCTTTATAAATCTTTACATCACCATCAACTTTAAACTGCATTGTTTATTTGGCAGAAATATTGTATTATGATCTTTCTGTTTATGTTGCACTGGGAGTGCTACAGCCAACTGCCACCGCCTCTATTTTTACTTGAGTTCTGTGCAAATAATGAAATGTTGTAAAACTGTTAAAAGTGTAATATTTTATTTTTTTTATTTTTTTTATTGTTTTCACATACAGTAAGCCACTATGCATTTTTTAAATCTGGAGTTATTTTAATACTTTGGTCTTGGTTCCACTTGGATTATCCTTCAGCTTGTCAAGGAGGTCAAAATAAAAGTTTGTCCAAACTGATGCTGTAAAAAGAGCTATCATCAACAGGTAAACTGAGCGATGTTTATTGATATTTTGTTTTTTTATTTAATACACAGAATCTCACTTGAAAATATTGAATCTATCACTTTATCTGAAACAGTGTTTACACGTTTTACCTGTATAATTGAACTGGCGCAGATATGCAAGCTCAAACATCTACCCTAAAAAAATAATTAAATATGAAATCCAAATCATCCAAATGGACACAAAGATGTAAACAACAGGAGGTATATTGGTACTCATAAGGATATTTCAGTCCATGTGTTAAGGCAGTCTTTTGAGTTGAGTAATAAAGTAAAAATGTGTGTACTGCACTTTGCAGTTGTAAAGTACAGAATAATTTATTTCCAATACTGGATTTCTAATTACAGCTAAATTGCTCAGGTTTAACTGATTGACTTGCAAATGCAGTCAGCTCAGGTGTGACAATTTTCCGAGCTCTGAATTCTTAAAACCAATTAGGGTGGAACGTGACAAATTCATCCTCACTCAGTCCTGTTCTTAAAATAGTCATCTCTAAGGTCAAGTTACAGTAAACTTTAACCTAAGGGTGCTTGGACCACAACAATGCAAATAACTGATGTACAACATTTAAACATAGGAGACCTCTCTCTTTTTTTTCTCTTTTCTTCTAGTGCTAGATAAAATGTTTGCTAAAATGAAAGTGAAAAAAAAACAACCCAAACCTCAGATTTTGTCATTTCTGTAGTAATACAACCACTAACAAGGACTACAACAGGAACAAGTGTTACAAGCGTGTTCAGAGTCAGAGTCAGAGTCAGAGTTTCTTTATTGTCATTCGCACCTCATGTGGTACATGTGGTGGAGCGAAATTATGTACACAGGGTCCCAGTTACATCCAACAATAAAATGTATAAGAAAAACAGTAATAACATCTAAGATATGAACTAAGAAAAACATCAACTAAATATACACTAAGCACTCATAACATAAAACATTGAACATCAGCACAAACATGAACATGAGTCTGTGAGCAGATGTGCACGCATGAACACATCAACATTGAAACAGATCAGCAGCAACATGAAAACAGATCAGCAGCAACATGAAACAGATCAGCAGCAACATGATATGGTTTTTCACAGTGATTATTCTAGTTAGAGATGCATGAGTCTAACAGCCTCAGGGTAGAAGCTGTTCCTCAGTCTAGTGGTTCTACACTTAAAGCTCCTTAACCTCCTTCCTGAGGGGAGTGGGGCAAAAAGTGTGTGTGCTGGGTGGGTGGGGTCCTTCATGATGCAGGTGGCCCTCTTCCTGCATCTGGAGGTGTAGATGTCTGTGATGGTGGGGAGGCTGATTCCAACAGATTTCTGTGCAGCCTTCACCACTCTCTGCAAAGCTTTTCTTTCTGCAGCTGTGCAGCCTCCATGCCACACATTGATGCTGGAGCACAGGATGCTCTCCACTGCACACCTGTAGAAGGAGGTGAGGACTGAGCTTCCCAGACCAGCTCGCCTCAGCCGTCTGAGGAAGTAGAGTCTCTGATGAGCTTTCTTGATCAGGCTGGTGGTGTTGTTGCTCCAGCTGAGGTTGTCATTCATGTGTACACCCAAGTACTTGTAGCTGGAGACCACTTCCACCGCAGATCCTCTTATGTTCAGGGGGGTGTAGGTGTTTTTGTTCCTTCTGAAGTCCACAATCATCTCCTTTGTCTTCTTCACATTGATGTGAAGGTTATTCTCTTTGCACCAGCTCTCCAGGTGTTCCACCTCTTGCCTGTAGCTGGACTCATCATTGTTGGTGATGCATCCCACCACCGCTGTATCATCTGCAAACTTTACAATGTGACAGCCTGGATGGGTAGCTGCACAATCATACGTGAGCAGAGTAAACAGGAGGGGGCTCAACACACATCCCTGAGGAGAGCCAGTGCTGAGGGTTATGGTGGAGGAGGAGAGGTTGCGGATCCTCACTAACTGTGGTCTGTTTGTTAAAATGTCTAGTACCCAGTTGCAGATGGAGGGGCTTAGTCCTAGTGTGGAGTTTGTCCATAAGGGTTTGGGGGATCATCTTTTATATTAAATTAATGAATAAATAAATTAATGTAATGATGGATAGATAAATACTTTATTAATCATATATACATTTACATGTATATACATATGCATATCAATCAATTAATCAGGTCTGTCTTGTAAATGAGTCCTCGAGGCTCAATGGGATTTACCTGTCTAAATAAAGTTTGAATGACTATGTACATGTAAATATACATACATACATACACAAACATAAATGTCTCGGGTACCAGAAATTTACAAGGCTCTACTTTTACTGTACGGGGAGGAGTTGAACAGTCTGATGGCCTGAGGAGCACAGGGCTTCCTGAATCTGTCTGTGGAGCAAGTCTGGGACAGCAGGCTACCTCTCAAGGATATAGTGGCCCTGAGATATACATGAGCAACATTTGAAAAACAGAATTACTTAAAAAAAAACATTTGGAAAAAAAACACAACAAAAACACAACAACATTTGAAAAAACAGAACTACATTAAGCCAAAGCGTATATGGCTGAAGCAGAAGTGGCCAAAATCCCATTTGAGAAAAATGGAATTATATTTCAAAATATGAAATTAAATTTGAAAACACACACACACACACACACACACACACAAAACAACAAACAGCAAAAATAATATTTGAAAAAATGGAATTACATTTGAAAATAACAGAATCACATTAAGCCAAAGCAGAAGTAGCCAAAGCGGAAGTAGCCAAAGTGGAAGTGGCCAAAGTGGAAGTGGCCAAAGTGGAAGTGGCCAAAGTGGAAGTGGCCAAAGCGGAAGTAGCCAAAGTGGAAGTAGCCAAAGAGGAAGTGGCCGGAATCACATTTGAAAAAAATGAATAACATTTTTTCAAATGTTGTTCATTTACACCTCAGTGCCACCGTAGTAGGAGCTCCTCTGCTTCATGATGGTGCAGAAGATGGTCAGCATCGTCCAATGGTACAGCATTAATGCTGTATATAGCATTAATCTAAATAAACTCGCTTCAAATGTAACATCCAGAAATGTAGAGAAGTGTAGAAAGGGTTTAAGAAGTTTGCAAAACTCCTGTGAGCAGTGAAATAAGAAGCTCGTAAAAAGAGAAAATGAGTGACAGAGAAAGAGAGATGTTAATTATACAGTGGGCCTGAGGCTGTCAGAGTGAGGAAGAGGGGCCTCTGCTGATGTCACTAATCATGGTGGTGGTGGTGGTGGGGGGGGGGGGTTTCGGAGGGGAGGTTGTGACAGAGCATGACATCCTGCTGTTTCTAATCTAACACACACACATGCACACATGCACACAGACAACTGCATATAGGAGACGAGCACAGTGACGTGTTCTATATTTTATCCTCATTAGAATAATAATTCCTGCTTCCAGGCTGAACAATGAAATGGGAGACAACTGTTGCACAAAATGTTTTTCCAGGTAATGAAAGCTCTTTTTCATTTTCACCTTTTATGCTCACGGGGAATTGGCATGCCTGACTGTACGTGATGTGTGTGGAAAAGCAGACTATTTTGAATCATTAAACAGTGAGAGTTTGTTTACCAGCAACGGCGGCTTCCCTCTTAAGTCTCAGTCAGAGTTTTGGAAGGACAATATTTTGGCAAAGTAATTTGTGAACACAAAAAGTCAAGCATCTCATGTTCAAATGAAAGAGCAAGTATTAAAATATATTTATTAGCTTAAAATGTGATATATCTTCTGTATATATATATATATATATATATATATATACATTTGTGAGTTTAGGAAAAAAAAGGTCTAGTCCACAAGGAACCACATTTTTTCTTTCCAAACCAACTCTGATGTTGTTTTAAAAATACTGTTGTAAACTAGAAATCTCTTCATCCACACAAACACACCAAAAACAACCCAAGGATGCTGTATTAACTGTGCCAGGACTGTTTGTGGCATAGCAGCTACAAAACACATCAAACCAGGAAAATAAAAACTTGTGGGGAATGTGCTCAAGGCTTGTTGAGAAATAAAAACACAAGAAGAGAGATCCTCACACAAGAGACGTCTTCAGACTGTAGTGTGTCCATCACTTCATAGTTTTCAAAAGGTTGTGTTTCAGCTGTCTACACAAAAATGCTAATTTTGTTTCTCAAATTGTTTTCACTCAAACACATTAAAAATAATTAAATAAGAACAAAAATTAACTTTGGAAGCTCCTAAAAACAAACAGCGCAGTGGCTCAAATGGTAGAGCTGCTGCCTCTCAGCAAGAAGGTTGTCGGTTCAAATCCCGGCCCAGGACCTTACTGGGTGGAGTTTGCATGTTCTCTCCGTGCATGCGTGGATTTTCTCTGGTACTCGGGGTTTCCTCTCACAGACCAAAAACATGCATGTTAGGCTGATTGATAACTCTAGATTGTCTCTATGAGTGAGATAGTGAATGGTTGTTTGTCTCTATGTGTCCCTGGGATGGACTGGAGACCTGTCCAGGGTGTTCCCCACCTCTAGCAGTGATAGATAGACATGGGCACCAGTGACCACTGTGACCCAAAAAAGGAAGAAGTGGGTAAAGATGATGGATGACTGGCTCATAAAAACATTTTTTGTGTGGCAGAAACAAGAAAAAATGTTCCCCTGTGAACTAAACCACTAAATATATTGGTCCTGATCGTACTGATTGATCTCCAAGCCTCCAGAAATTAGTTCTTCTTAGGAATCCAGCAGCGTATGGTATATTTCTTCTCATGACTGTAATTTCCAAAGTCATATTCCATTTTTCAAGGCACACGTAGGATTTCTGAGTGCTGTGGAAATAAAACGGCACAAAGACATTTACACAGTTTATTCCTTTATTCAGTTACAAAAGCATGAGGACATTGCTCCAGGACACTTTGGTTAGAAAAACTGTTTATTTCTCAAAATCAAAATCATAATAGTTCTAATCTCTTGTACATACAGTATATATATTTCAAACTACGTACCAGATGATTCATCACTGTTTTAACTTATTGACAACCATCCCCAAATAAATTAAAGTAAAGACAAATTAAGAAAAACATGGTGCTAAAATATTGTAAAATAAAAGAAATGAAACAGAACGAAAAAAGAAAAACAAATAATTATTCACTTTTTTTTTTTTAAAGTTTTGAGCATTTAAAAATACCATTAGGAAGTTTTTATTTTTTATTTTAAAACAGCAACATATCAAAATAAATAGAGCTGAAAACTGGTTTTAAACATCGTAATCATCTACGGATTATTTAACATCAGTTTTGTAGTTTTTTTTCATGTGTACTTTCCAAAGTGCCATTTTTCTGGTATTACAACTTTCCTTTACAGTACAAACACAGTGTCCTTTTTTATTTGTTCATTAGTTTTTTCTAGAAATCTTTCGTATTTTATAAAACATATTTAACAAGGTAAAGCCTCTTTTTAGAACGCTGTGCTGCGGAGTATTAACACATCATCTGCAAAAAAAAAAAGACATGTATGAAGGAAGAAAGCAAAAGGTCTTAAAACGGCAGAAAACCTTAACCTGATGCACTGATGCATGACTGAAAAGAGAGAAAATGTTTTCGTGAAGATAAAAATCCATTTTACGTTACATAAACTGGATATGTCTGATTTCAGTAAAGTGTGAATCCGTTTATCAAAAAAAGTCACATTAAATTTGGTGCCATTTTTTTTTTTTTTTGGTCCTTTTTGTATGTAAAGTAAAAATTCAGGAGCACAGAAATACTACACAACCAGTCGTGGAAGCAGGAGATGAGTGCTGCCTTTGTTCAGGTGCTTGTCCTTTACTTTGAAATGAGAGGTCAGTTTCATGTGCGGTTCATAAACTCAGGCTCACCCCCAGTACCCAGCAGCAGTAACAACTTTCCAGTCGCCTTAAAGTGAAATATCACACTTTTAAGCTCATGGAAAACATTTCTGAAATATAAATATGATGTTCAATGAGTTTCGAGACTTTTATTGTTGTGAATTAATATATTTAGGAGCTCAGTTTACTTTACCTGCTTCGTCAGCGTCAGCTCAAGATCTTATTTCATTCAATGTCCAAACACTTGAAGGTATTGTCCTCAGTTGTGTAAGCTTTATACAAAGTAAGTTGATGTAAAGAACTGGTTTAAAAATGTTTAAAAAGTTTTGAGTCGTCCTTTATTTATTCATACTTCTTTTTTTTCCAATGAGCCACTTTCGTCTTTTAACCTTTAAAACTGGTTCAGATCAACTCTTTTCTAGACTTTCTGAAAGTCTGACACTTTTTGTTTTTTTGGAACAATGGCTGTCTGTATTACGACAAAGCTTTAGGGCCACGCTAAGAAAAAAATTAATAAAATCCATAAAATTATGAGATTAAAGTTGTAGTATTATGAAAATAAAGTTGAATAAAGTCTTAATATTATGAGAATAAAGTTGTACAAGACTTTTTTTAACAGCTCTAATTAATAAAAAAAAAATTATTATTTTTTGCACAAGTTGGATCCATGACGTGACCTGTCAATCAATCCAGTAGGCGTGTCAGGAAATGACCAATCCGAAGGTCTACATACTGTGCAACGTAATGATAAGGACAAAATTATCAATGTACAGTTTACCTGCTTACAGTAAGGTGGTACGCTCTGATGGGCTGCAGCATCTGCAGGCGAGGAGCATTTAGCTTCTGATTGGTCGTTTGCTGCCACGCCTAATGGATTGATCGACAGGTTGCATTGTGGATCCAACTCGTGAAAAAAAAAAAAAAAAAGTAAACAAGAGTTGTTAAAAAAAAAGGTCTCATACAACTTTATTCTCGTAATACTATGACTTTATTCTGGTAATTTTATGCCTTTTTTTTGTAGCATGGCCCTAAAGCTCCGTTGTGCTGTCTGGCTCTTGTACTTCTTGGGCAGCATAATGTGCTTAGAAAAGGTGTTTAAAAAAAAAAAAAAAGTGCGGAAAACAGTAAAATGTGTCAGGTTAAAAAAAACACTGAAAGTCAAATATTAGAAAAATCCAGTTAAGCTCTGATTGAGAAATGCATCACCCTTCAGTTGATGATCTATGCGGAGTTTTACAACTTTTATCTTTATGACAGTCCGACAGTAACAAAACAGTTCATTCTTGTTGAATGAACTCTTTAATTTTATGTCTAAACAAATTATAGGTGAAAAGGCTTAAAAACAAAATGAAAAAAAAAAATAAATAAATTGACAGTGAGTTAAAAGCAGCCAGAGTCCAAAAAAAAAAAAAAAAACATTTGAAAGACCTGCAGAAAGTCTGAATAAATATTCATTAGGATATTTTTATTACAAGAAAGTCTGGCTCCTTCATAATACCAAACGTATCTGAAAAAAATGCACAGTACTACAGAGGATGACATGTTCTAATAAATGTTAGGCTTTTCTTGATTTAACCCCTCACAGCTAGACTTTTTGAACACTCGTGTGAAAACCTACTCAAACTGTGACTGTGAGAGGTGGCAGACATGCTGCTTGTCTATCTCAGGACCAACAGAGAGACATACAGCACTAACAAGTAGGCTCACTTATTTCTACAGTGAACAGCATCACAAATATCACCAACTGAGATGTTTTGGATGGTGGATAAAGCATCTGGGCAGGCACAAGTACAACATGCAAACTCCACATAGAAAGACCCCAGACGCTATTCAAGTTGGATACTTTTTGCAGTTAAGAAACAACAATGGCTTGTTAGTTTAGTTAAATCTTTGCAGGTTTTCTTTCATATGTTATTAACTCACTGACAAACCTATATTTGTAACACAAAATGTAAAACTTGTGTTAAAATAACTGATTTTCTTGTGATGTACAGTGTTACCCTGCACTCCTCTCGCCTGAATCTCTAACTTGGGTTTCTCTTTAACATAGCATGAAATCAACACCCCCCAAGATGAAAAGTACAGCGATCACTGTAAACTCAACCTTTAACAAAAAAAAAACCCAAAAAGAAACAGTGAATCTGTCAGTCCCACCAACTGCATCAGTACCAGTCTATTTCCACCAAGAGCAAGCTCTAATAAAATGAGGCCAGCCTTCTTTTTATAGCCCATGCACAATCTGCAGGGGCTTCACCACTAAATAATCTCTACGACAACCCATCACAGGAGTGCTGGAACGATACAGACACAATAAGGAAGAATATAAGGAAGAATTTCTCCAAATTAAGATTAATCTGGTCTTTAAAACGAGTTGCAAGCAGCCTCTCTTGGATTTACTGTGAATTTTTGAGACGTACAAAACAGTGTAAGGTCCCTCTGTCAAGATGGATATTTCCAAATCTGCTCCACCACCTGTTTCTCTGGTCAGAAAACATCTGGATCTGGCGACTGAACAACGTCTCAGAAGCAACAAGTGTACAGTTTACCTGCGTGTGTTGCTGTGGAAGGTCATACGGCAGCAGACAAGGCATGACGTGTTAAATGAAGCATAGCAGCAATGTACAGTATGTTTGTTGTAGCCACGTCAGCTGCTGATTCCCACAACCTTCAGTTGATGATTAATCAACCCCCCTTCTGACAAGGCTCTGCCCTACTGTGGCAGTGTGAAACCGTATCATAAAAAACTGGGGATGCCAAACGGAGCACTTCAAAAATGGAGTGTGTTTGTAAAAGGGTGAGTCAACGCGTGGGGGGGAAATGTTTCAAAAACAAATAATTGAAGCATTCACGAGTGTTCGTCTTCCTCATTTGTGCAAAGACGCGTCCCGTCAGAAAGCATGTAGGTAGCACGGCGTGAGCAGTTGTGGTGAGAGTATTGCACACACAGACGAAAGTCAACAGCTCCATCAAAATGGCACAGCGCAGTCGTCACACTGAAGAATAAAGTTTTGTTTTTTTCTTTTAACACGAAAGAACACTGTAAAAAATTCAAACCCACTTCCCATTGACGGCTTATTTATTGCAACACATATCCCTTCTTTTCTTTTTTCTAAATCTCTTTTTAAACATCCATTTGTTAAAAAAAAAATGGAGTCTCTGTTTTTCAGGAGTGGTTCGATAGTGCATTTTGGCAGTAAATTTAAGTCTTTTTCTTGTTGGGCACACTGTCAGCCAGGAGAGTAGATTAGTCAAACCAGACAGCCATGATTTTTGAGGTTATCAGAGTCTTGTGCTCCTCTTCTGCCAGTCCATCGCTGCCAGCACGGTTCGTTGGTGGTCACATGCCTGAGGCGCCCAGTCCCATGCTGGCGGTGTGGCTCATACAGGGCAGCGTCTGAACCGTCTTGGGGAAGTCATGGGTGAGGATTCGTCCGTTCTCTCCTCCGCTTCCATTGCCACTCATCCTGGTCAAGGTGGAGCAACGCATGGCGTCGTTGATGGATTGCTGAAAGAAAACAGGCTCCAGTTAGCCTGCACACCTGATTTGAGTCACTTAACTGATGAATTATCACTTCAACATGGAAAGCTGATGCAACCATTTAAAGCTTGCAACACATAGACTTTAGGGAGTTAGACAAGAGTAGAATGTTATACAACGTGTTTGGTCTTTAGTACATAAATCACATTACATTCTATACTACTACTTCTTATAATACTATGGTAAATGGACTGAACTTATATAGCACTTTTCTCTTAAGATACTCAAAGCGTTTTATACTACAATCTGTCCTCATTTACCCATTCATACAACACTACTAGATCTATACAAAGACTAATCAGAGCTATGTCACATTCATACACCAATGAGACACACATCAGAGACAGTGAGGGGTTCAGTGTCTTGCCCAGGGACACTTGGGCATGTGACTGCTGGTGGAATCAAACCTCCAACTCTTGCACTGAAGGACATCTGCTCTAACCACTCAGCTACAGCAGCCTATCTGAAAGTGGTGCTTTGGGTTTTCCTTCTAATGCCTATTCAACCTTCATAGATATGTGTTCAAGAGGTATCCCTATAAGATGGGTCTACTCTGAGCTTCTCATTTTATCACTAAGGCTGAACTCCATGGAGGATACTTTTTCCTGTTCCTTGTATCTGAAATCTTGTTCTTTTGGTTATGATCTGACCTCCTGTTCTGGGGGCTTTGCACTCAACTCTGAAACGCTTCAGTGCACACTAAAAGTCGAGGCTTGAAGTCACCAACCGAACTTTGCCATCTGTAAAAGGCAGACTGAACCTTACACTTCCCAAATCAGACGCCATCTTTTCCACAACTGAGCCTTGAGATTTTGCTCACCACAAACTGAGGACACCATTGGACAATACAACCTGTACTGGAACAAGCTTGACTTTGCTGAGAGTTCTGACCCAGCTTTTACTTTAGTTATACAAGGATCATATTTCTCATAAAAACAAATCTGTCAACATATAATCCAGCAGCACCCTTCACAAAATAACTCCATAAATTTAGTCGTTAAGCTTTCTCCAGGTTCACTAAACACATGTGGACTGGGCAATCAAAATCCCATGATCCCTCCTGGCAACTCTGCAAAGTTAAAGACCTGGTCCACAGAGAAAGATTTACAGGTGATACAAGCTGTAGTGCATCAGATGTCGTAATTTGTAAAGGGAGGTGCAGAGTAAAGAGTAGGCAGTGCGACAAAGCTGAGGCCCCACTCATTGGTTTAATAGCTTCATTCTCCAGTCTAGTATAATAAAAGCCACAAGGCTCAAAAGCTGACCTAATGATGCGTGGTGTGCGTGTGTGCATGCTGACATGTGCATCTTTGTCCACATCCCCTGTTCTGCACCTGATTAAATTGGGCGAAGCAAGTACGATCTCGAGCAACTGATAAGTGCTGCATGGGGATTGGAGAATTACAACTGCTCTAATTGGAATGGTGTTGTTGTTTCCTTCAATGCAAACAGCACAAAGGCACTGCTGGACTAATAGGCTCCTCGCCAGTCTCATCAGCATACTGATCAGGTGTCTCTTGGTGGGCTGATTATAATCTAAGAAATTCATGTCGAAGTCTCCTCCTTGTCTCAACTCTGCCATGTTTCTTTGTGTCTGGTTACATGAAGAGCGCATGAGTGTGTCCTGATGGGCTTTGATGTTGGATGAATAAATCAGAGTTTGTTTGCTGTGTATGGATCCACCAAGAAGATGTCTAAAAGCTACAATCTAGCAAATATCAGAGGAGAAACCTCATGTTTTCCAGTGGCAAAATAAAGCAACAACTTCTCAATATTTCACCTTTGAACATACAGCAGGTTGAGTTATTCAGTTTTAGGCTAAAGCAATGATGGAAGACATGCGAATCGCACTACGACTACCTCATGGTACATAGAAACGATGTTCACCACAATGGGCCCTGCGTTTTGCGTGACAGTCAGCAAAAAGAGAAGAAGGAGCAGGGGACAGAGCTGCTCAGAGCGACAGAAGTAGATAGATGTACCACTGTGATTCAAATTGCCTTTATACCTGTACTGAAAGTGACATTTTTGAAAAGAGTGCAAAAGATTATTGTAATGGGTTTGGTAATGGGATTTAACAAGTGCCCTGCTAAGAACATGTTGCCAAATGAAGCAAAGAAATAGAGTCTACTTAACCATTTGATGCAGAAAACAAGACTCTGAATACTGAGATACGTAAAAACATGCACATGTACAGCAAGGTGCAAAAGTCCCGAACTAACCTTCGTTTATCTTTATTGCAATTACAAAATAAGCCAGACTTTTATTATACATGCATGTTTTTTCTGGCCTCAAAAATAGGCTCCATTTATGAATAATATAAAGAAATAAAAAGTGGTTAAAGACTATTGCACTTTACAGTAATTTGTGTGTTTTTCTTAAATGGTGTTGCTATTGTACATAATTTATCATCATCATATGTTATGTATGGATCATTCCATGTCCAGTTCACAAAAATGTACAGCTAGTTTTATTATTATTATTATTATTATTAATAATTTTCTTTATTTTTAACTTTTTCTTTTTACAACTTTACAACCAGGCTCAAACTATGATTCTTTTTCATGATGAGGCATAGATAGAGGAAAGGATTATTTGATGGAAAGTGCCTTTCTTAAAATATGGAAAGTGCATTATTATATTGTTGTTATTATTAGTAGTAGTCGTAGTAGCATTATTGGCATTTATTATAATTATTGGATAATTTCTCATTCAACCTTTATTTAAACAGGTTAGTCCCATTGAGCCACAAGGACTCATTTACAAGAGAGACCTGAATTATCTAAATGAATCATAAAAGGAATAGGTGTGAATTTATAATTATATAAATCTCCATCCATCCATCCATCCATCCATCCATCCATCCATCCATCCATCCATCCAGCCAGCCAGCCAGCCAGCCAGCCAGCCAGCCAGCCA
>NC_056501.1:30748448-30779722 GCF_014905685.2 Nematolebias whitei | reverse complement strand
CCATCCATCCATCCATCCATCCATCCATCCATCCATCCATCCATCCATCCATCCATCCATCCATCCATCCATCCATCCATCCATCCATCCATCCATCTTCTATGCTTCTATGCTTGAGCTTGAACATGTGCATGGTCATAAGAAGCAGGTGACTATTTCCAGTAGGTGAGAGCCAGTGTGCATGGACAGGTTCCCAGTCCATTTCAAGGCCACATAAAGACAAATAAGTATTCACACACACACTCATGTTTAGGACCACTAGAACAAGTGTACTTTATATGTACTGTACATTATATATTCTGTCTAAAACAGGTTTCTCTGGTAAAAAAAGAGTCCTCGTGGCTCAGTGAGACTAGCCTGTATGAATAAAGGTTGAATGAATGAACAAACAATTACCTTAAGTATGTGCATGCTTTTGAACTGTGGGAGGAAAGAGAATACTGTACCTGAAGAAAACCCACACATGCAAACAGGGAAAACACGCCAACTACACGCAAAAAAGCCCCAGCCAAGATTTGTTTCCAGTTTTTTTATTTTATTTTACTGTAAAGCAACAGTGCTAACCAGCTGCTCCACCTTGCAACCCCCAAAATTAATTGTAAGTTAAATATGATTGACTCCCATCTGGGTAAATTCTGCATGGAGTTTATGGTTTTCTCAGAGAACTCATGCGTCCTCTTAGGTTTAACTGAAGATTCTAACCGGGCCCTAGATGTGAGTGTGAGTATAACCTGGTGATAACCTGGTGACATGTTACCATGACTATCAGCTGCAGGCTACCCTAAACAGGATTAAGTGGGTAAAATATGGGTGTATGGATACTAGAAATGTTGTTAAAGTCATTTTGTCTTAGGTACAATCATATATTTAAACTAATGGACTCTGATCTTTTTGTCTTGTTACACTGAGAGGAATACAAAAAAACAGACACACAAATTGAGCCATAAGCCAAAAACACAGGTGAAAGTAACCAATAGCGTTGGCTAATTTTACTCATCTTTTGCTTATTTTACATATTTCTTAATTTTTATCAAACTTGTGGGGGATCTGTAAAGCTTCAAAGTTTGATGTGGATTAATTCAGCAGAAATTGGCTGTCAAAGTCAAGTTTTGAACATCTGACATTATCATTCCCATTCATACCAAAGGGGTAAGTAAACTAAAAAAAATCCTATTAAATATACAGCCTAAGGAACATACTGTAAAAATCACAGGCATAAAACAATTTTCTTTTTTTATTTAGTTTTTAAGAAATGTATTGGTATAAAATGACTTATATAATAATTTCAAGGAGGAGGCACTGCAACTAATGACAACATTGTAATAAATATATGTCTATATGACACTGTTTGAGTAACTTTTGTTAAAAAAATGTGATTTTTTTTACAAGTATTAAATATTTCGATATCAATCACAGTTAATTAAAATATAAATCAGTGGTGGGCAGAAAGGTGGCACAACTGGTAGATCTGCTGCCTTTCAGCAAGAACGTCGCCCTGGTTCAAATCCCGTCCAGGAGCCTGTCTGGGTGGAGTTTGCATGTTCTCTCTGTGCATGCATGGGTTTACTCCAGTTACTCTGGTCTAGGCTGATTGGTAACTCTAAATTGTCTCTAGGTGTGAGTGAGAGAGTGAATGGTTGTCTCGTTTGTCTCTATGTGTCCCTGTGATGGACTGGAGACCTGTCCAGGGTGTCCCCCATCTCTCGCACAGTGATGGCTGGATATGGACATCAGTGATTCCCACAACCCAAAAAGGAAGAAGCAGGTAAAGATAATAGATGGATAGATGGATAAATCAGTGGTTCCAACCTTTGGGTTGTGGGGATTCATCTTCACCCCAACAAAACAAGGAGGTATTAATAAAATAAAATAAAAAAAAACAGAACATTATGATCAGACATGGAATGACCCATATGCTTCCTTGCTGTAATCTAGTGAATGCACTAAAACCCAGTTTTTGCACACAAAAAAAGAAAACAGGCATAAAAGCAATTTTAAAATCAAGCGATACCAAAACACTGCAGGAGATCAGTAACAAAGACTGAACGAAGGGAGCATCAGAGGCAGAGAGAGGAACAGAAGAGCGTTGTGCAGTGGAAGCCGTGAGCGGCCCTACTGTGGTCACGGTTAGATGGGCGGGACGAGGTGGAGGCAGACGCATCATCATTATCATCATGATTTGATCACAGCGTTTCCTACCCCGTGGCTGTGCTCTGCCCTTATATCTTAACAGTGTTGTTGGCGTACAAGCCGTAGCTCTGCAGCTCTGTGTAGGGGGCGCTAGCACCACTGTCTAAGGCTGAGCAGTGAAAGGCCTGAGCGGCTGTGGCTGCAGCAGCTCGCGCGGTGGACACCTTCATTCGGCGCGACTCGGTCCTGGACTTGTAGCAGAACTCCACCAGCGCCACCAGCATGGCCAGGCCCAGGCCTCCGATCAGAATGTAGAAAACTCCTGCCACGTTGCTGAGACTTAGAGCGCTTGTCTTGTCCTGCAGGGAGGAGAGGGGCCAGAGCCAAGATATTACCACCACACATTTACATGTAGACGGACATCTACACAAACAATAATCACAAGTGGTTCAGACTCAACTTAATACATGTGCAATAAAATGACACACCCATATAACACACACACACACACACACACACACACACAATATACAGATAAATCTAACTGAAATACAAGATATACATGCTACAAAAGACTAGACATACAAAATGTACACAAATCCTTTATAAAAACATGAGGCCTGCCTGACAAAGCAGAATGTAAGCTGAAATTGTAAACTAATCGTACATTTATTTAGTCTTTTGATCTCATAGTCTCACCAATAACTCTGTGACTAGGTGCACTATTCTGGACATTTTTAAAGTGGAATTTTTTTTGTCTTGGCTAATAAAATAACTTCCTTTCAAACATTTGAACAAAAATGATAACACATCTATGTCAAATGTCCACATTAACAACATACCAAAATGTGGAGAAAGACCATTTTTAACTTTGTTAAAGATTTCTGAAGATAATTTTCTATTTCCTGTCAATTATTAACCATTTCAGCACACAATTAAAGGTAATGGTGACAGGATCCGGAAAAGCACATACGTAGAAAAAACAAAACAGTAAAAATAGTTGTTTGCTTTGGTTTCCAGAGCACACACTTTAATAGAGAGCGTAAAACAATTTGTATGATCATGTTTCAAATCTGGTTTTGTTCAGTCTATTTATAGATGCCAAACATATAAAGTTTACTCTCTTTTTCATCTCTCTTTTGGAAAGGGTGTTAAAAATATATTTGTTTTGTAGCAGAAACTTGGTTTTGGTAGGATTGTGAGGTGTAAAAAAATATCCAAATTAGTGTAGATGGGGCCTTTTATTACTGATAAAGTTTATTACAGGGTTGCAGTTGAAAACACGCCAGGGAACATTTAGTTAGTGTCACAAAGCAGTGTGTAGCACAAAATATTAGGGGATACAGAATATTTTCTTCTGGGCTTTTGGTATATTTCATCATCTGTACCAATAAAACTTTTGTCATAAATTATTTGCGCTACATCTAGTGTTCTCACAAAACAGCAAACAAGTAGGTGTAAAAGCCTTTAATAAAACTTTACTGCTTCATGCTAATTGCATTGAAGAGCGTTCAGTGGTTGTTGACATCCATACTGGCCAACGCTTTCCATCACAGACAGAACAGAGAATACAAAAGACCCTGATAAAACCACAGCAATAAAATGACTCATTCTATCTGAGCCCTCTAATGTTGAGCAGTTTCTCATCAGAGAAGAAATGATGCCATAAATCAGCTGGCAGAAATTTATTCAAGTTACTTAATTTTTTAATGCATAATGTGCTCCATCCTTACTTACACAAACAGAAACAACAATAATGAGAATGACTCGTGCTTTGTCTTTTATTCATTAATGATGTATTTATTCATAATAACAAAAGTATTATCATTACTAATATGAAATTCCCACACCTACGCCAAGATACTTAGCACACTAACATGAAACCCACAATTGTTGAACTCATCACTTTATATTCTAGTTCAACAATAGCCATTTTGACTCATGCAAAATAACTTTCATCAAATGCAAAGTTCAGTTTACTCCCAGGGATCAAGTGTTTTAATTGTACTCTACTTAACTGCTGCCGTCTCTCATTTGGAGCATCGTGCTAATATCAGATGTTGAAAATTTATATCTTCCAAGTTTCCATGTAGCACCAGTGTTACATTAGATGAATAAAATGTAGTGGCAAACAGTGACTATAAGAGCTGGGCTTTCAGTTACGATGTGCTATTGCAACATACCATTAAATATTAATATCAATACACAGAGTCATGGATGCATTCAGACAAGCTTGCTTTCAGTTTTAAATTCAGTAACTTACTAAAAGTAAAGGCCTTTCCCCTTTTTATCCAACAAATAAAACATCTGCACCATTTATTTTACTGTCGCTAACAATGCCCTGGACATAAATACTAACCCAACACTAAACAGCCAAATTAACAGGAACAACCCATCATAATCTGCAAAATCCACCCCTTTATGTCCAAAGATTACCCAGAATGCCCTGTGGCTCTTGTGCTCATGTGCAACATGTAATTTTAATAATCCATACTGAAGTTTGAAAGTAACACAAAAAAACGTACTGTTTCAGTAAAATTGCATCATGCCATGAAACTTTAAACTTGAATCACAAATTTTCACATGGTCAAAAAAAACTAAACTAAACTAAACTAAACTAAACTAAACTAAACTAAACTAAACTAAACTAAACTAAACTAAAACATTTTACAAGGCCTAGCCGCAGCCTCAGGCCCCATATTTTGGCCCCACCCACTTTAGATCTGCATTCTTATTGGTTAAATTTCCCATCAGTTATTCTACATCCTTCTCTACAGACAGTGGGTAAAAAAAAAAAGGTAAACTGTAAATTAGTTCACAGAAAATAAGAGAAATGAGCAAATAATAAGAAAAACTAGACTGAAAATATATTATTTCATATGAAATAAATATATAATTTAAAAAAAAGCAACATTTCATGTGGTTTCATATGTGCTGAATTTGTAGGCCTTCTCTGAAGGCATTGAAGACCCTGAGGGTCCCACACTGATAAAATTCCTCACTACCTCAAAGAAAACCTCACTGTCGGTAAGTCACTTTGTAAGGCAGGCCTCAGTTACACAAAGGTTGCAGAAAATAATAATATATATATACATATATATATTTAAACATCAATTTACAGTTTGTAAAACCTATCAAGGACATAACTCATTGTTCTTAACATAAAAAAAAAAACAGGACACAGGTGAAGTACATTAACCTCCCAGAAGAAATATATTCCTGAAGCAAGAGCATACTCTTCTAAAGTTAACTTAATTCCTTAGTTTAATGCCGGTTCACATAATAAAGTAATTTATCTCCATCACAATGGAACCGATGTAAAACTATTAATAGTCTGCAGAGTAATGGGACCGTTAAGATGACAAATAATTCATCCTAAACTATTCATTGAGGGTCTTATGTTGAAAAACTGAGGAACAAAGAAAAACTTAATTAATATATACAACATATTAGTGTAATGGTTGATGTAGATCATTTGTAAATCATTACAGAACATTTTACCCATGATGACACAATTTAAGTTAAGTGCACCTCCTAAACATCAACCTAACATCCTGTTATAAATTTTACATGGTAATATTTATAACATTTTACGCATTGCTATACTCAAAGAAAAGTTGAATTAGCAAGTTTTTGCTCCAACCCAAAATTAATTTTTCGTTTTTAGGCTATCTGTAATTTATTGTACGCAATAAATAAAACACCAATCTTCCTCGACTTATTGATACAACAACAAATCCTGTGTAAAACTGTGGTATTAATGTGCATGAAAGCCTTTTATTTTCAACAAGATATATATATTTTTTAATTTAAGCTAGTGCAGGCTAAACAAGAATAGTATTTTTCTAAATTAATTTAGGCTACGAGAAGGAGAGGAATGTTCATGTTAACTTGTATCTACTTGTAGACATGCAGTGTACAGATTGAAGAGGGACGCTGGAGGAGGGGATTGAATCGTGCTTTCACAGATTTGTTCTACATTATCCATGATTTTCTTTGAGTGTACAGTTTAAGTTTTTGCTGTCAGCTGTGCATACAGAGTTACTGAAGGATTTATTTTGAGCACAAGTGGACATAAATCAAAAGAAGGGTTATGTCAATTAATTTATATGTTTTGAAAAGGTAAATGAGTAAATATACTAAACAGAACACACACACAAAAAACCAACAACATTAAGTATTTTGCTTGATAATAATTCAATTAAATTCACATTAAGGTTGAACATATGGGTAATAGGCTAAAATGATAATCCAGCTGCCCGATTATAAATTAGCAGTCTCTGCAGAACAGCAGGCAGAAGAAAAGTGCAGCAGAACCTCAGCAGATGTCAAGTCGTGGTTTATGGAGCGATCACTTCTTAATTTAGACACGATAATCTCCTGAACATGTCTCTTTGTTCTAATGTAGGCTCGTTCATGTTTGTGAAAAGCTAAAGCTGCTCTAAAAAATATTGCCTCATATTTTTTGCTGTTATAGGAAACTTTGTCCTTTTAGGTGCATGGTTTAACATATATATATATATATAAATATATATATATATATATATATATATATATATATTATTTTTAGTTAAAGGCCTTCATAAAGGCAGATGCAGGGTAGTCTGAGTAAAAGCTTTACTGTCAGGGAAAACTGCTTCTTAAGTCTCAAGATAACATAAACTGCTAACATATGCAAGTTTAGTGAATGACGGTGTGGCTCAAGCCCAACATTGCAAACTGACAAGCTTTTCATGCACACTCTACAGCAAGGGAATTATAGGATTATTTTGAAGGCCAGAATACCAAAGATTACAACTAATAAAGCTAGGAAATAGATCAAAAGTACTGGGGCCTTCAAGAACATTATTCTGAATTAGCACACCTATGAAGGCAAGCTTCCACAGATAATACTATGCACAAATAATGCTGAAATACCTTCAAGTATACAACCTGCCAGACTCGTCGAGCGGATTCTGTTGCCAGTCCTGTCCTCCTGTTTTCTCCAGCCAGACCTGCTTGTACATTCCGCCCTACCCTGGTTCCCGACGCCTACATCTGATTGCCAGAGGACTGCCATATATGTATACAAACCCCCTACACTGTATATAATAAACACTGTTTCCTTTTTTCTAAGATCTGAGTCTGCTTCGTTCTGGTCTTGTACCAATCTGGGTTCCGCTAGTCATTACAGAAATGCTCCAGCCAAAACAGACCCAGAACGAGACCAGAGACGAACAGACCTCGTCCTCTTCACAGATGGAACGAATTACCAGAATAGAGGGGATACTTCAACAAGTGCTAACCCAACAGCAAGAAATCCAGGAGAATCTAAGAGAACTTGGAGGTATGGTTTTTTCTCTAAACCAAAGATCTTCTCCTTCTTCTACAGAATCTAGTACTTCTCCTGTAAACAACTCCTCCAACCCAATTCCAGAAGTCACACCAACAAACCAACAGGTAATAATTAAACCCTCTGAATATTTTTCCGGAGACCCCAGCCTGTGTGGAGGATTCATCCTACAATGTAAGCTTGCCTTCAAGGGAGCCCCTCAGCTCTATTCATCTGACTCAGCTAAGATCACGTATTTCATTAACCAATTAAAGGGTGATGCACTTCGTTGGGCCAATTCTTATTTTCAATTCCATGACGTTGAGACTGCTTCATTTGATACCTTGTTAAAGGAGTTCCTGAAGACCTTCAATCGACCGCTGCGGGAGCCGAACGCCGTAAAGAGGCTTCTCGGACTACGCCAGGGCAGTCGGCCTGTCGCGGAGTACGCCCTCGAGTTCCGTATTCTCGCGGCCCAGACCGGATGGAATGAAACGGCACTGCAAGGTACCTTTTTACACTCTCTGTCTGACCCCATCAAGGACCAGATCGCTGCACGGGACGAACCCGAAAGCTTCGACGAGCTCATAGACCTGGCGGTAGCTCTAGACGTGCGCTTCCGGGAACGGCGAAGAGAAAGGAACTACAATTCCCACAGCTTCACCACTTCCGGTTCCGCGATGCCTTCAGGTGAGCCTCGTTTACACCGAACACCACTGGGAAACTACAAATCCCAGGGAGACTCATTTCCAGGCTCGCCTCCCAGTCAACCAGCAGTTTCGACCAGATGTTTCTCTGAACCTCCGGAACCCGAACCTATGCAGATAGGTCGAACTCGTCTGTCTACAGAGGAGAAACAAAGACGTCGTGATACAAATTCATGCATTTATTGTGGCAACCCCGGTCACTATATAGCCAACTGTCCTTTCCGGGGAAACGAGACCGCCCGTCAATAAGGGAGATATTGGTGGGTTCTTCCTCTTTTTCTCCCTCCAGCAGACTCATGTTACCCACACTCATTCAGATCAATCAGAACCGCCTTCCTGTCAAAGCCTTGATAGATTCCGGAGCTGAACAAAATTTAATTAGCCTAAATTTAGTCCAAAAACTATTTTTACCCACTCAAAAAATCCCCTCTGTTGCTATTGCGGGGGTTACTGGTGAGACTTTAGCCCAGATCAACCTCAAGACTACTGAGTTACACTTAATCATTTCAGGAAACCATCATGAAATTAATGACTTTTATGTGTTTGAATCTCCCAATACTCAACTCATTTTAGGCTACCCTTGGTTAAAGAAACATAATCCCTGCATCAATTGGAAATTGGGGAGGATAGAAAAATGGAGTGATAATTGCTTAAAACATTGTTTACGCTCTGCAGTCTCCAACCGACCTGTGGAGACCAAAATTTTAGAAAAAGCTGACATGTCTTCTGTTCCTTCTGTATATCACGACCTTGCTCCTGTATTTAATAAACAAAGCGCTCTGTCCCTACCACCTCATCGCCCGTACGACTGTGCCATCGACCTCCTCCCTGGGGCCTCGCTACCAGCCAGTCGACTATACAATCTATCAGGACCAGAAAGGGAGTCCATGAAGAAATATATTGAGGAATCTCTCGACTCTGGTATAATTCGCCCGTCCACCTCTCCAGTCGGTGCGGGGTTCTTCTTTGTATCAAAGAAAGACAAGACCCTCCGACCCTGCATTGACTACAGAGGTCTAAACAACATCACTATTAAAAACAAGTACCCCTTACCTTTAATTGACTCCATTCATGAGCACCTCCAATCTGCTACAATCTTTTCCAAACTTGATTTAAGAAACGCTTACCACTTGGTCCGGATTAAAGAGGGTGATGAGTGGAAAACAGCCTTCAGGACCCCGCTTGGACATTTTGAATATTTAGTGATGCCTTTCGGGTTGACTAATGCCCCGGCAGTATTTCAAGCTCTAGTCAATGACGTACTCAGGGATTTTATCGGCCACTTCGTCTTCGTATACCTAGACGACATTCTCATTTATTCTCGCAATGAAGAGGAACATGTAAAACAAGTTCGTACGGTACTGCAAAGACTTTATGAAAACCAACTTTTTGTCAAGGGAGAAAAATGTGAATTTCACGTACCTTCTGTATCTTTTCTGGGTTTTATCTTTGAGAGGGGTTGTTACAGGACGGGCCCAGAAAAGACCAAGGCAGTGGAGGTCTGGCCTGTTCCCGAGAACCGGAAACAGCTCCAACGTTTTCTGGGTTTTGCCAATTTCTACAGGCGATTTATTAAGGACTACAGTCGCATCGCCTCACCTCTCTCACAACTTACTTCAACCAACCGAACCTACAAATGGACTCCTGAGGCTGGTGTTGCATTCGGTAAGCTCAAGAGACTTTTTTCCTCTACTCCCGTCTTGTGTCACCCTGACCCTAAACGCCATTTTATTCTGGAAGTTGATGCCTCGGACACCGGTGTGGGTGCTGTTCTCTCTCAAAGGTCCCTAGAAGACAATAAAGTGCACCCATGTGCCTTCTTTTCTAGGCGTTAATCACAAGCAGAGAGGAATTATGATGTAGGTAATCGTGAGTTGTTGGCGGTCAAACTGGCCCTGGAGGAGTGGCGCCATTGGTTGGAGGGTACTGCTACTCCTTTCCTTATCTGGACCGACCACAAAAACCTCACCTACCTAAGAGATGCAAAGCGGCTGACTCCCAGACAGGCACGATGGTCCCTTTTCTTCAACCGATTTAACTATGTTTTAACCTTCAGGCCTGGTTCCAAGAACACCAAGCCTGATGCGCTCTCCCGACAGTTTTCTCCTCCGAGTGATCCAGAGACGGTGGAGAGTATCATCCCACCAGTGTGTGTCATAGGGGCCCTCACCTGGTCCATCGAAAAGGAGGTCCTGGAGGCACAAAAGGATGAACCTGGCACCGCTCCTACTGGGAAACTTTTCGTCCCCTCAACCATGAGGGCCAAGGTACTAGATTGGCTACACTCCCATAAGCTTTCTTGTCACCCTGGTATTTCTCGTATGCTCTCCCTCGTCAAGACCCATTTCTGGTGGCCCACTCTCAATCACGATGTCAAGAGTTTTGTTTCAGCCTGCCCCACCTGTGCCAGGAATAAGACTGGTAACCAACCACCTGCTGGACTTCTACAACCTCTACCTACCCCCAGCCGTCCTTGGTCACATATATCTGTGGACTTCGTTACGGGTCTGCCTCCGTCCGAAGGTAACACCACCATACTCACAGTCATAGACCGCTTCTCTAAAGCTGCCCATTTCATCCCCCTGCCTAAGCTCCCCTCTGCTTTTGAGACAGCCCAAACGCTCATTCAGCATGTTTTCCGCATTCACGGCATTCCCTCTGATATTGTCTCGGACAGGGGTCCTCAATTTATCTCGCAGGTCTGGCGAAGCTTCTGCAAGACGTTGGGGGCAACCACCAGCCTTACCTCTGGTTACCACCCGCAGTCCAACGGCCAGGCTGAGCGATGTAATCAGGAGCTTGAGACCACCCTCCGATGCGTTGTTGAACGCAACCCCTCAGCCTGGAGCCAGCACTTGGTCTGGGTGGAGTATGCCCACAACACACACAGGTCTTCGGCAATAGGGATGTCACCATTCGAAGCATCCCTTGGTTACATCCCTCCCCTGTTCCCCAGTCAGGAAGCCGACATCTCGGTCCCGTCTGTCCAGCATCATTTTCGCCGTTGCCGACGAGTCTGGCGACAAACCAAGACAGCTCTACTGCGTTCGGCAGCCCAGAACAAGAGGTTCGCCGATCGCCATCGCTCCTCAGCACCACCATACCAGGTGGGCCAAAAGGTATGGCTTTCTACCAAAGACATTAATATCAGAGACACCCCTAGGAAGCTGGCGCCCCGATACATCGGCCCGTTTCCCATCAACCAAATCATCAACCCGTCTGCAGTCCGCCTTCAGTTACCAACCTCCATGAAGATCCACCCAACTTTTCATGTGTCACAAATCAAGCCAGTTTCTGAGAGTCCCTTGAGCCCGCCTGCCGACCTCCCCCCTCCCGCCCGATTGATCGATAACCACCCGGCCTTCTCTGTCAGGACCATCCTGGATGTCCGTCGCCGGGGCCGTGGTTACCAATATCTGGTTGACTGGGAGGGCTACGGTCCCAAGGAGAGGTCATGGATCCCCAGATCGTTCATCTTAGATCCCAGCCTGATCTCCAGCTTTTTCAAAGCCCACCCTGAGAAACGCCACAGGTCGCCTGGGGGCGATTCTTGAGGGGGGGGGGGGTACTGTAGGAGTCCCAATGTCTGCAGCCTTCCTCCAAGATGGCCGTTAATTAACACCAGCTGACGGCCATCCACCTGATGAGGAACACCTCTACTTAAGGCTGCAGTCCTGTGTGACTCATCGCTGGAGCATTGAGCTTTATTGGTATTTATGCCTCCAGCCTAAACGTGTGAGTATACGACATACTCTCATCTTGTTCTTTATGCCCGCAGTACCCTGCCTGTCTGACTCCATCCTTGTTGCCTCGTCAACCACCTGCCTGCCAGACCTGTCGAGCCACTCATCTGCCAGACTCGTCGAGCGGATTCTGTTGCCAGTCCTGTCCTCCTGTTTTCTCCAGCCAGACCTGCTTGTACATTCCGCCCTACCCTGGTTCCCGACGCCTACATCTGATTGCCAGAGGACTGCCATATATGTATACAAACCCCCTACACTGTATATAATAAACACTGTTTCCTTTTTTCTAAGATCTGAGTCTGCTTCGTTCTGGTCTTGTACCAATCTGGGTTCCGCTAGTCATTACACAACCCACTTATGTACACGCCATACTCACTACTGAAATGCTGTCATATACACTACCGACTTTTGTTTAGGAAATAAAAAAGCATTCCAGTGAAACAGGAACTTTTGATTATACTCTGACCTGTTTTAGACCTTAAATGTTGGCATTTTGATTTTCTATGTTAATTTTTTTAATATTATTTGTTATTTTTTTAATATCTTGTATATGTTCCTCTGGCACAACAATTTCCTGCAGGATCAATAAAGTTCTATCTTATCTTATCTTATCTTATCTTATCTCGTACTCAACTATACTAATTGAAAATGCAGGTGTGCTAATGGAAATATTTCAGTAGTTTGTACTTCAGTACTGTGCCTGAGTGCCTTTGAGTAGTGTGTTTGAGAACATTTCAGCGTGGCATCTTCAGTTTGTTTGCAAGCACATTCAGAATATTGTTCCTTATAACCCTCATATAACCCCTAAGCGTTCTTATGTTTTTCTTTTATGTGTTTTTCAATTTATTTAAATATAGAATTGTATTTTAATCAATTACCTAATGTTTTTTTTATTCTGAATCTGCAGCACAAATACAGTTATCACAACACTTTATTTGTTTGGGTGTTTAAAGGATTATAAGTGCAGTTTACACATATTTAACAATCCTGAATAATCCACCTCACAACAATTATTTACATTAATCCTCAGACTGTCAATGAACAGTAAACCTGACGATACAGTTTCATCAACGAATGAAAGTAAAAGACAGAGTACCACCATAGTACTGGCCAAAATATAAGACCGTATTTCTAATAATGCATTTTAAAATGTGGAATTA
Source organism: Nematolebias whitei (assembly GCF_014905685.2). Lineage (NCBI taxonomy): Eukaryota > Metazoa > Chordata > Actinopteri > Cyprinodontiformes > Rivulidae > Nematolebias > Nematolebias whitei. The sequence goes on along the minus strand of NC_056501.1, from coordinate 30,766,671 downwards.
TTTTAACATTAGAGGACTACAGTATATACTTCAATCAAGACAGCACAAATTTTCCACGACACTCAAACCTTCTGTGCTGCAGAGAGACATTTTAAATAAGCATGGCAAGCACATTTGAAACGATCCCTTGTTACATATATCTGGTATTATTGATAACATATACAAATTGCAGTTAGCCTATTTTATAGGTGATTGTGTAAAAAAAAAAATCATTATAATAAAAACACATTCTCAGGCTTGTCTCTGGGGACACTTTTTAAAAATGAGCACACTCAATGGTTTTGCCAAGTTGAGATAAAACAAACTCACTTTTGGCATTGTAATTAACAGAAAATGACAACTTCTCAAAACCATTCAATGTGCAACTAAGATAAAATGCGCTCGAGCAACAATTTACAAGAATGTGGCTGGCTTTTACCATGGACTGAAAAGATCTGAGCTGTGAAAAATCTGACTTCTTGCTGCACAAACCTTTTGTTTTGTGCACCGTTAGAAGACAAACTCACAGTTTCTGCTTTTCTTCTGTCAATCCATGAAACCCATGCATGTACAAAAATGTGCTAAATCAATTCAAAGGTTAAAAACAAGCCACTTGTAAAACAAAGTCAAGCATTTTATTTTATTTTATTTTTTAAACTGAACACAAAGCTTACATACTTTATTTCTGATTTTAACTTTTTTTTAAGTCTCCCTTTTTGTAATAATGGTAAATGGACTGTAGCTCCTTTCTATCTTATCAAGATACTCAAAGCTATTTACAACACAATCTGTGCCTCATTTACCCATTCATACAGCACTCTACTACATACTGTATGTGTCAAACTCAAGGTCCGGGGGCCAAATGCGGCCCTCGCTGACATCTTATCTGGCCCCCAAGATGTTTTTTTATATGTAAAATACTTTTATCACTTTCATTTTTTTCATCAATCTTTGATTATGATGTCCAAAGTGCAACAGAGAATGTCAAATGAGACCAATCAAACTCTTCTTGAGGAACCTGTAACCTAGTAAATATGTTGGGTATCTATCTTGAGGTAATGTAGGTTCTGAAACCGGCCATTAGTTTGAAAAAGGTTTTAATTTTGGCCCCTTTTTGTAAGTGGGTTTGACACCTCTGATCTACTAGATCTATACAAAGAATAATCAGTATTTCATCACATTCATACACTGATAGGACACACTTTGGAGGTAATGAGGGGTTCAGTGTATTGCCCGTGGACATTTCAGCATGTGACTTCTGGTGGAATCAAACCCCCAACTCTTGCATTGGAGGACGACTGCTCTAACCACTCAGCCACAGCCGCCACGATAATGCTAAACCAAAATCTTAAAAAAATTACAGGTGAGCTTTTTTATTAATTCTATCCAGACTCACTTTAACACGATGTTCCTTCATTTATTAAAGCCGCTGCAGCTGCAATGAATGGGATAGTCTTGTTTTCAACACAGCTTTTAAGAGACAGGAAGTCAAAGTTAACTACATCCAAGTGCATGCAAATGACAAACGCACTGAGAGCATGAAAAGTGGTCAAAAGTGTTCACGTTTGTCTCTCAGCAGTGGAAAATTTTGGAGTTATTTTGTTGTATTTTTGTGACTTGGAATTGTTCTTTCTGGTTTAGGCTCAAATAAATTTGAAGAACGGAATTTTATTTTATTTTTTTAAAGAAAAATGCAGTGATTTTTGATATATCTTATATTTGCAAATTAAATAGTTAAAGTAAAAAAAGCACATTTTTGTCAAATGCTAATATGTAACTTTTCATTTCAGTATAACACATACAGTAGTTCTAGTTTGCTGAATCAGATGCAGCTCATCTTTAAATGGTTTAACAGAAAAATTGGTGTTGGGCAAATATTTGGGTATCTTGGTCGACTCGCATCTCTCTTTTAAACCCCATGTCGAAAACAGTTCAACTGGGTTTCTTTTTCAGAAATTGATCCTGTTTAACTGTGAATGCTAGGAAACACCTTGTAACTGTGACTTTCCTTCCCTCCATTGATTACGGTGACAATATTTACATGAATACTCCTACAAGCACCCTGCAGATGTTGGACACTGTCTATCATGGTGCACTAAGATTCATAGCTGAGATTATCGTACCCACCACTGCACCCTGTATTCACTGGTTAACTGGTCATCATTAGCTTCACGCAGACTCTCTCACTGGTACAGTTTCATCTTTAAATCACTTCTTGGTCTGCTGCCTTCATACATCTCCTCCTACATGTCTCTGTGTGAGTGCAGCTACAGCGTGCGCTCTCAGGACATTATTACCTGCAGTGTTCCCTCAGTGAGGACTGAACTAGGCAAAAGGGCCTTCTCCTACTCTGCTCCTGTTTCCTGGAATATCTTACAAAAAGATCAGAAGCTCTCGACCTTGACCTCTCTAAGTGACTTCAAACATCTGCTAAGTTCCTGTGAAAAACCAATGCAGACATGTTCCTGTTTTTAGTATTTTACATCGCTTTATAATGTAGCTGTTTTTGTTTCATTTTTAAATATAATTTTCCTCCATTTATTTTTCAGTTTATATGTTTTTTTAATGATTGTCTACTGTTGTCATCACTCTGTTAAAATTAGGTCTCTCTTATAAATGAGTACTCGAGGTTCAATGAGTTTAACCTGTATAAGTAAAGGTTGAATGAATATCATAGAACTATCGTCTTATATTTGGACCAGTCCGGTAGTACTGCTAAAGCAACATGGGAAAGGGATGTATTGCCCTTTGTGGAAGAGGCTGAGTGCTGATTTTTGTGGGGCTGGCCTAGGGTCAGAGCGAGGTTATGCTGGGAGGTGCTGTGAGGTGACGAGTTTGCGATGGAGACTAACCTTTCTTGTGGAGTCGTTGTTGTCACACTCCCCTTTATCGTACCACCATTTGTTTTTCAGTTTGTCTAAGACGGCTTGCTCATTGAGTTTCAACACCGCTAGGTTTACTGGGATTCTTCCAACAATAAGGAAATAACATAAATAACATATTATACCATGTTATTTTATGTTATTAGTTCAGAAACACAGAGCAGCAAATACATCCATACAACAATAATCGGCCTTGATATCTTATAAGTAAAAATAAAATAAAATACACACACGTACACACACACACACACAAATGTGTAGCATAAACATCATTAGAAACATCAGAGTCAAAGTGATATGCATTAATACTCCATCTAACTTGGTTGACCTGCTTTCTAAGGCAGTAGATGTGTATTACTATATCACTTAGGGTAACCGGCACACTTTGCCCTCACATATGCAACAAGGGTGTTTCAGTTAACACAAATCTAGTCTGTCACAATTACATGACAGTTTCATGCGGTCTAATAAAGACTAATTTATTAAACTGTATATTGTTTTAACTACAGAAGAAAAACAATTGCACTCTCTTGGTTTTCAAATTCAACCTCTGCCGGCCAAATAGCTACCCTACTTGGCACTTTACGATTGATCTTCCTTAAACTGTGAATAGTGTGTTGCCAGAGAGGTAATACGGATCTGCCGGTTACCCCCCTCCCCACCCTCATTACCCACAGGGTTTTATCAAACTGGCTCTGACCTTGGAGTCCCCGCCCCCGCTGCCGCACTCTCCCTTGTCGTACCACCACTTGTTTTTCAATTTGTCCAAGAGGCCCTGCTCGTTCAGTTTTAACACTGCCAGGTTTACTGGGTTTCTTGAAAATAATATGAAACAATAGCCATTAGGAGACAATCTATGGGGACAAAAATAAAGAGACTGGTCGCATGGTTGGTGGTGATTATGACAACATTAGTTGGATATTGGGAGCTCTCCTGCGTGTTAGCTACCGATGTGAAACAGGAGCACTTGGCTTTCGATGTACATGTTGGTTGTAAACATGCAACAGGTTGGAGTGCTCATACAGTAGTAGAGACAGGTTTTACCAAGCAGGGGCCTCAGAGAGAGAGGATCTAAAAGGAGATGCCTTAGACGTGAATGCCTGTCAACAAGTGGTAATTTCTTTTCAGCTCCACCAGCCTGCACAGCCTCTTAACTGCACAAAACAATAAATGTTCAACTATAACAGCATATGAACCAAAAGCTTTGATTGTTTTATCTTCCACTTTTTATTTGAAGTTTATTCGGTAACGACACTGAAAAAGAAATAACCAATTATAGATGGACTCGTTCAAAGCATCTCCCCCATAGTTTGCTCCATCTCTCTCTGGTTAAAGGGTGTGAGAGTATTTCCTATAGCTGACTGGCTGTGGACAAAGAGTCTCCCATTCCACAAAACACAAGAAAGGCAGAATATCCCATTAAAAAGTCAAATTTACAGCCACTGTGTTTCTTCCTTCCAATCAGCATTGATTCTACTGTGCAGCAAGTTTTATTCTTGAAGATATTCTGCCTTTCGTCGCAGCACAAACAGAAGAGTCTTTATCCCCACCGCTGACTGCACAACACAGCTGTAGGGAACACAGTTTCCTTCAGGGCTGGTAAAACCTTTGATTTCTTTCTCAGCCCAGTGGACTCAGACAAAAAGAAAGAAGTCAAAGTGTGTGGACATGGATGGTCTGATGGGTCATTGGTTAGTTTGGTCTGTTGGTTTGAGTTAAGCAGATGTCAAAAAAAAAAAAAGGCTGAAGCATGTAAGTGGGGAGAGGGGTGTGGAATGTCATGGACAATGACTGAATTTAAATACAGGTGCTGGTCATAAATTCAGAATATCATGAAAAAGTTGATTTATTTCATCAATTCCATTCAAAATGTGAAACTTGTATATTATATTCATTCATTACACACAGACTGATATATTTCTAATGTTTATTTCTTTGAATGTTGATGATCAACTAATGAAAACACCAAATTCAGTATCTCAGAAAATTAGAACATTGTGAAAAGGTTCAATATTGAAGACACCTGGTGTCACACTCTAATCAGCTGATTAACTCAAAACGCCTGCAAAGGCCTTGAAATGGTCTCTCAGTCTAGTTCTGTAGGCTGCACAATCATGGGGAAGACTGCTGACTTAACAGTTGTCCAAAAGACGATCATTGACACCTTACAGAAGGAGGGCAAGACACAAAAGGTCATTGCTAAAGAGGCTGGCTGTTCACAGAGCTCTGTGTCCAAGCACATTAATAGAGAGGTGAAGGGAAGGAAACAATGTGGTAGAAAAAGTGTACATGCAATAGAGATAACTGCACACTGGAGAGGATTGTGAAACAAACCCCGTTCCAAAATGTGGGGGAAATTCACAAAGAGTGGACTGCATCTGGAGTCAGTGCTTCAAGAACCATACCATACCATACCATTTTATTTATAGAGCACTTAAAACAGTGACAAGGCCAACCAAAGTGCTGTACAGACAAAACAACAGGTAACACACAAAGCAAAAATACAAAATGATGTAAATCAGAATATAGACAAAAAAAAAAAAAAAAACGATGCAGATAATGATGACTAACCAGAGTGGAGCATACAGGTTCAAAACACAGATCATCTGGTGTTGAAAGCTACCGAATAGTAGTGGGTTTTTAAACGGGACTTGGAAATCGAGAGGGAGGGGGCCTGTCTGACAAGCAGAGGTAACTCGTTCCAAAGTCTTGGTCCTGCTACAGAGAAGGCCCTGTCACCTCTGCGCTTAAGACGAGTTCCTGGAACTGTGAGGAGCAACTGGTCCGCTGACCTCAGGGAACATGATACAGAACCACCACACACAGACATATGCAAGACAAGGGGTTCAGCTGTCACATTCCTTGTGTCAAGCTACTCTTGAACAAGAGACAGTGTCAAAAGCGTCTTGCCTGGGACTGCTGCTGAGTGGTCCAAAGTTATGTTCTCTGATTAAAGTAAATTTTGCATTTCCTTTGGAAATCAAGGTCCCAGAGTCTGGAGTAAGAGAGGAGAGGCACAGAATCCACGTTGCCTGACGTCCAGTGTCAAGTTTCCACAGTCACTGATGGTTTGGGGTGCCATGTCATCTGCTGGTGTTGGTCCACTGTGTTTTCTGAGATCCAAAATCAACGCATCCGTCTACCAGGAAATTTTAGAGCACTTCATGCTTCCTGCTGCTGACCAACTTTATGGAGATGCAGATTTCATTTACCAACAGGACTTGGCACCTGCACACAGTGCCAAAGCTACCAGTACCTGGTTTAAGGACCATGGTATCCCTGTTCTTAACTGGCCAGCAAACTCACCTGACCTTAACCCCATAGAAAATCTATGGAGTATTGTGAAGAGGAAGATGCAATATGCCAGACCCAACAATTCAGAAGAGCTGAAGGCCACTATCAGAGCAACCTGGGCTCTCATAACACCTGAGCAGTGCCACAGACTGATCGACTCCATGCCACGCTGCATTGCTGCAGTAATCCAGACAAAAGGAGCCCCATGTACTGAGTGCTGTACATGCTCATACTTTTCAAGTTCATAGTTTTCATGCTCATACTATTCAGTTGGCTAATATTTCTAAAAATCTTTTTTTTTATTGGTCTTAATATTTTAATTTTCTGAGATACATCATTTGAGGTTTTCATTAGTTGTCAGTTATAATCATCAACATTAAAAGAAACAAACATTTGAAATATATAAGTACGTGTGTAATGAATGAAAATAACATACAAGTTTCACTTTTTGAATGGAATTACTGAAATAAATAAACTTTTTCATGACGTTCTAATTTTATGACCAGCACCTGTAAAATAAACAAAACGGGGATAACAAAAAACAAACAAACAAAAAAAAACCCAAACAAACAAAAAAACAAAAAAAGGACAATTTAAATGATTCATCAGAAAGTGTTCTTGAAAGATAGTCCTGTAAAATGAAAACATTCCAAAGTCTTTGCAAAATGTAACTTTCAATCAGGCCTGCAATATTATGCGAGCAATACAGGTTTATGAAACTTAAAATTGAATTTAAATTCTATCAAATTTGAAATATATATTGATTTATAATTACGATTTAAGTACTTTACCAAGAATACATATGTTTACAGAAAAAAAGATCAGTTTTTCAGATCTGCAACTGGTATTAACATCGTTCTCATCAGTATGTTCAAATTAGTATTACTTTACATCACAGGCATGGTTGAACTAAACGCTTCCACTTCAAAGGTCATTGACTCACACAGATGAAGTGTAGATCATTCAAAATGGCCACACGTTAATATTGTGAATGTTTGTTAGCTGTAAACGAATCTCATGAATGACAAAGGGAGAAAACTGACAACAATATTTGTCACTCAACCACCAATTACCACAAAGAGAGGCAGATAATCATAGCCATCCTCAGCTGTGCACATGCAAATTTGGCCCATTTGATCCACATGATCTGCTGCTATAAATTATAACTAATGCAGCACTTTTTTTTGTGTAAAATCTAATTTGCATTAAAAAAATTTAAAAGCGGATCTGATTAAAGCTTAGGAAACATTTCTAATCTGTATTCTGACCTCTGGCTGTCAGAGTCTGAGTGAATCGTTGGTGAGATTGAATGAAATCCTTCTGTGTGGCTCCTTTCATTAAAATGAATGAAGCCTATTAGAGACAGATTAAAAGCTTCAGATGCCACCAGCATCTGCATTCTCTCTGTGGTTGCAGGAGAAATATAAACGGGGAAGTTGGTTAGAGTGTTCATGTGATGTGAAATGACAGCTGCTGCTCGAATGATGGCAGAAAAAACTCAGGAAGAATTATTCTTCATCACATTGTTTATCACATGAAATGTGAAAATACAACTTTGCTGACTTGCTTAATCAGAGTGTGTGGCCCCGGCTTAAGATCAAAAGCAGTCCATGTGAGAAGCTGTTTCTTAAAAAAATGTTTTACGTATTTGCTACCCATTTATTTTAGTTTGAAATAAACATTTTAAATGTATTTAGAGGGAGCGTCTCATGGTCCTGCTTTACACTTTTGCCAGAGCTCACAACCCTGCGTGAACAGCCGTCCAGCAAAACATTCAAATAAAGATGGCCTTCAGTCTGAGGAAATGGCACCATCAAGCTGTTAATGCATGCATGTTGTGCCATGTCAGTACAAAATGAGGAAAAAATATGTTGGTGACTTTGCCAGTAATGTCATGCCTTCTACGTCCAACCAGAATGCTTTAAAACATAAAAAGCTACTGCTACAGATCGTCATTGTGATGAAAAATAAAAGCTTGCTTAAATAAACTAAGCTTAAGTTTGTATGTGAGCCGATGATGAAAAAGATAAGCTTCATGAAGAAATGATAGGATGGCGGCCATGCATAAACACTCCAATAAAAGCACTCGAAGGCTTTTATTTTGCCACACTGCATTGGCAAGCTTTTACCTGAGAGGGGAGCCCTTAGGCGTAGCAATCCCATAACCTTTGGAGTCCAGGTTACCCCCCACCTTCATGGTGTCGCAGGGCTTCCTCTGCTCTATGTACTCGTTCATTGTGGACTCCAGCAGGTAGGCATACTTGCCCTTGGACTTCCTGACTCTCATCACCCCCTCGTCCGTTGTTTTGACGAACACGGACGGGTCAGCCGCCTTCATGTAGGACCACATCTTCTCGAACACAGCGATTTTTGATCTCTGACGGGCAGGATTTGCAAAGAAATAGGTGTCAGTCTAAATCATCAAACTGAAAAACAACTTCATGAGAAAACATGAAAAAATGGAAGTAATTTCCACACAGTTGGCTTTCTTTCATGATAGAACTCCATATATCTGGGCTGGGTGGAGACAAAACTTATTTAACTTTACTTTTTTACTAGAGCTACTGTGTGTCAGACTTTTTTTTTAATTAAACTGGCCCATCAAAATTTTTTTGATCGTTAGTAATTACCAACAGTAATTAACAAGTTGAGCCAAACCTTAAAGAATACAGTAGTGCCTCGCTACTTCACGGTTTGACTTTCGCGGACTCGCTTTATCACAGTTTGTGAACGTACAGCACACAATATTGTACAAAACAAATGTACAGGACATGATTTTCAACTTAATATTACTCACATGATTGGGAAAGCGCTGGATAGTGTACTGTACAGTATAAAGTCAACGAAAAAGTAAAATACTTTAAACAGGAACTGCCATTTTGTAGTTTTCTCTCAGTAAGCCTACCTGTATACCCACTCATAATAACTACATTTCCCAGAAATCAACAGGGCCCCGCCCAGAAGCTTCATTTCCTTATGCTGGACTAGAGGAAAAGCTTTACCCGCTCAGAAAAAGTTTGGCGCTTATTACAGTGACTTCGGCACCTAGTGGATGCAGAGAAGCTGCACGGAACCCACAGAACAGGAGCAGAACCAGGTTCATCGGTGAATCTTGAAAGCTGGTAGCCCACCCACGTGGACTTTTGAGCAAGGACACGCGCTGAAAGCCCAGCGGTCCATCCGGTGCCCACCGGTATATTTTTCATCCCTTTCAACCGGCCGACGAGGACCTCCAAACAGGTAAGTAAAATTTAGAAGCTACTGTACATATAAGTATGTTGTTAAAATTAGTAGGTTTTAAGAGTTAAAAAAAATGATCTTGGGCTTTGTTGCTGCAGGGCAGGTCTGCGTAAATAGAACCGAGTTGGACCAGAACAGAGTCGGACCAAAACGAGAGCCGCTCCTGTTCTGCAGCGCTGGTAAGTAAACTTTAGTAGCTACATATACAGTACTGTACGTATGTTGTTAAAATGATTTAGATTTAAGAGTTTAGAACATTGCAAGAGTGTGGGAAGGGTTTATAAAGCCTTATTATATATATAAGTGCTAAAATATACATAAATAGTAAAATAAATATAATGTTGTTACATTCACTTATTGCGGAGGGGTTTGAACGCCCGCAATGAGCGAGGAACTACTGTATGTTTATCTAGTTTATTTTTGCTTCAGTAAAACAATCTAATTGCCTAAATGTCTAATTCTATTTTAAAAAAGAAAAATATTTTATTATTGAACTTTATTTAACCAGGCAAATCTCACTAAAACCTGAGAACAAGCTTCATCCCCACAGAAAGACTCCATGCCCACCGCAGGACTTTCTTGCTGTGAGGTAACTGTGCTCATCACTAAGCCACAGTATTGCTCAAATCAGCACAGTTGTGTGTAAAGTAGTCAAATGTAGTTTTATTTTACTCAACAAAACATTCTGAGTTATATATTATGTATAACCAGCTATAAAAAAAAAGATTTTACTCATAGAGCAGGTAGAACGGGTAAAATATCAGATGTCATAAAGGTCTATAACTTTTGCTTCCTTACCCTGAAGAACTCTTTGGTGGAACCTGCATCTAATGTTCCATAGGCAATCTCTGTCTGCTTAGCCAGGTCCTCAGCGCTCTCTATAGGAGACACCATCCTCTCCACTGTCAGGAAGGCAGCCAAGTTGGCAGTATAGGATGAGATGATGATGAGGGTGAAGAACCACCAGACTCCACCAACAATGCGACCAGACAGAGACCTAAAAACAAGTGAAAATAATTATAGTATGTGGAATATACAGCATTTGTAGAGTTTTGACATCGGCTTCAGTTATCACCCATTAAATGGCTGTTATTAGTTGTATCTTCATCATAGGTTGTGTTCAGACTGTCCCTCCTGTACCTCCTAGTCGGTTTAAAGGTACGTTCTTGTCACTGATAATATGCAGCTTTGCCCACGTCTAAAACCAGAAGCTTTTTTGGTTAGCTTTATTTAGTCCTTTTTCTAAACCTAACCTTACACCTGACCCAGAGCACTGACCCTAAACCTAACCCCCAGACCCTTGAGCCTTAACCTAGCCCTGACCCTAACCCTGACCCTATTAACAGTGATAAGAATGTACCTTTAAACATACTAGGAGGTACAGGAGGGACAGTCTGAATGCAACCTATGAGGATGATAACTACTAATAATGGCCATTTAATGGCTGATAACATTCGAAGCAGATGGTTTTGAGGGGATCAGTTGTATGGAAATGCAGGAATAGAGCATAACATAGCATCAGGGTTATTTTGTTCTTCATGGTCAGTTTTACATGTTATCAGTAAGAGCAATCAAAAACACGTGATGTTCAGACCATCCGAGTGACCTATATTGCATCACACCCTCTCTGCACTCACAGTCTTCATTTCACCAGGCTTGGAGAGCTTAGCCCAGTCTGCCCAAGAAAGATAACCAGACCCACAAAGGCCCACTCAGCTTTCTGCCTGCCAAATTAATCTCATGTTAAGAAAAGTTGCCAATACGTTTAACGGAACCACGCACATTAATTGTTGGGGATTAATAATAAGAAGAGAACACTTAACCACTGCTCTAATTACACTTAAAAACATAAAGGAATAAAAAAAAAGATGAGTAAAATCCCTCGAGTCAAATCCCCCGTCTTTCCACTCGGTGTGGCTCTCTTCATATAAAAAAAACCAAACAAAAAAACCCCCAAACATCAGCTTTAGCGGCAATAGCAAAGGTCAAGCAGTGATACGTCGAACAGGCGCCGGGACAGAGAGTGAGGGCGCTCCTGCACTGGATATAACACAAATCTGGGCCTTCACAATGCCCCTTTTTATTGTCAAGCCAAATGGAGTGTGAACATGAAGGCGAGATTAAGTACAGAGAGACAAAAATGGAGAAGCTGAAACGCACTTGTTTAAGATGCATCTCAGATGATGGGTGGATGATGAAAGAGCAGCAGCAGGGAGAAAACAGAGTGGTCGTGGAGCTTTTGAAAGCCATGAAGCTGTTTGCCTGGTGTGAGTACGAATGTTTGACTCCAGAGATCACTGCTGAAATGGGCAACAGTGAGGTTAAGCTTTTGTATTTACAGCTAAAACACCCAACACTATCAAAACTTCTTACTTTAGTCTTGAACAGTCACAGAAAAAAAAGGTGCAGTCTGTCAAATTTACATGCAACAGACTGGTCTACTAAAGGTTTTATGTAGAAAGACAGAATCTAGAATTCTGTACATATGCAGTCTTATGGGATGGAAACAAAATATTCAGTACCAGCTGCCACAAAAAGTGGGCCATCATGTAATTGCCATTAGTTTGTTTTTTTGTCAGCAAAATATATCCTGAACCAAAATACAGATTTTTCTGAATCACTCAGAAAGCAATCAGTGGATGGAAATCTACAAACTGATTTAAATCTGGATTTCAACTATTCAAGATGGCTGCCAGGGGCAGCACGGTGGCGCAGTTGGTAGAGCTGCTGTCTCTCAGCGAGCAGTTTGCCCCGGTTCAAATCCTGGTCCGGAAGTCTTTCTGGGTGGAGTTTGCAAGTTCCCTCCGTACATGCGTGGGTTTTCTCCAGGTACTCCAGTTTCCTCCCACAGACCAAAAACATGCATGTTAGGCTGATTGGGAACTCTAAATTGTCACTAGGTGTGAGTGAGACTGTGAATGGCTGTTTGTCTCGTTTGTCGCTATGTGGAGACCTGTCCAGGGTGTACCCCACCTCTTGCACAATGATAGTTGAACATGGGCACCAGTGATCCCCACGGCCCGAAAAGGCAGAGGCGTGTAAAGATAATGGAAAGGTGGATGGATGGACAATGGCTGCCATAGATAATCAACCGTAACAAACTCAAGACAACATGAAGTCAGAATGTTGCTGCAACCAAATTAAGAGACTCAAATGAACAGGTTTACTTTAGTGAGCGACTCAGCACCTTCATTATCGATATAGTATCAGTGTTGCCAGATCTTGCGATAGAAACAAGCAACCAGCTCTATGAAAACAAGCCCAAAATAAGCCCAAATGGCAACCCACCACATTGCGTAAAACAGGCTGTTCTTAAACAGTATAAACATACATTTATTATGGCATTACACATAAACAACAGCAAAATTATGATAAACACTTTGAATAACATACTTTTAAGTTAAGATAAAAAAAAAACATTTTGCATATGTAATTTTTTTTGCATATTTTTAAAAACAAAACATCCTGACATCTGTGTGTGAGTGAAGCCCCCTAGTGGTCGGCCACAGTATGAGTGTTTAGGGTGCGCGCCCACAGAGGTATTTGTGTGCGCCTGTCGCCTCACCAACTTGGGCAGGAGCGATAAACAGGAAACGGGGGCGTGAAAGGGACAAACTACCTACTACCACTCGTCGTTTGCTTTATTGTGCAGAGCTGGGAGATAATCAACTAGTTTCACTCGGAAAGAAAACCAAGCCCAAACAAGCAACTTCACGTTCAAAACAAGCCCAAAAAACTGCAACCCACGACTCACAAGATTTGAAAGCGACTTTAGAAAAAACAAGCCCAAAGTCACTTATAATAAACGGACTCGGCAACTATGATACATATGAGTGGCAAACACTGCCACTTAGAGGACAGGAGTGTAAAAACAGCACGTAAATTTCAATTTTTAGTGTTTAGACAACCTGTTTTATTATTAACAGTTCAAAAAGTAGAGTGCAACAACTTTGCTTTACTTGGGTTTTATCTTTAAAATAAACAAATAAATAAAAATTGGCATTTTTTTTAAATTAATGAACAATTGTAATAAGCTAATTATTAAACAGTCCTCTTGTTTTAACAAAAGGTTGATTGGGAAAACTTGTGAAACTTGTGTTTGTTGTGTTTTGGGGGAAACAGTGATGGAAGTGAGAAGGAAGTTGAGCGAGGTAAAAACAGAAAGCAGAAATGAAAAGTGAAGTGGACAGAATCACCAGAAGCAAACAAATTCCTCAGCTTTGACGGCTGCTGGCCTCCAGAGATGGCAGCAAACAGCTGTCTAATCCTTCCCCTTCAGTCGTCCTACTTCTTTCTTCCTTCCTCTCCCTTCATCAACCATTTCACCCCCTCGCCCCCCTCCCTCATAACTGTATACACCCGATGGCACTGACGGGGTTGTTTTGGCCCAAGACTATAATAGCCTGGCCCTACACCTTGGCACTAACACTGACACATTTGAGTACGGATACACACAAGCAACACTCTCTTCCAAAGAACAATGTGTGAGTGTGTCAGTGCACGAGCACAACGAGGTCACCGTTTACCGTGCAGCTGGGATTTGGGTTCGTTAAACCTCCTGCAGTCATCCTCAACAGTTGAGCAGAGCTCCTGGCAAACACAGACCTGTTTGTCTCCGTTTGTTTCCTTCTGAGCTACTTTTCTTTTGAGCTTCCTATCGTGCACGGCAGCCAACCTTGATGCCGCAGTAAGACATTAACAAAGCTGTCTTATTACAATAAAGGGAATCTTCTGCGCTCCACTGTAATTTCATAGTCTTGTTGAGGCAATGATTAATCAATTATTCATAGCCTCTTTTATTATGTTACAAAGAAAAGAAATGTTAATGTGAGCTGCAAAACACTAACGTAAAGGAAAAAGGTAGGATGAAATAATGTGATTATAATATTGTTATTAAAAATGTTCAGATGATTGAACACTTTATCCAGTAATGCTGACATGAAATGCTGTTCATGATCAATGATCAGGTGATTTTACCAGATCAAAACAAATCAGTGATTTTGAAACTCAAGTAGCAACCTAAACTTCTGGTTTAATCCATCACTGCTAGCTCACAAAGACAAAGGTGGACAATAATGTTTCACTTTTTGTGTCCATGTTTCTGTCTGTTAGCAAAGTACAATAGTCCCTCGCTACTTCTTGGTTCAACTTTCACGGACTTGCTTTTTTGCCGTTTTTCAGTGTAAGATTGTACACGAGACACGATTGTCAACTTTATTATTATACATGTGACTAGGACAGTACGGGATAAAATGTTAGTTAACAAAAAAAAAGTACTTCGGACAGGCGCAGCCATTTTGTAGTTTTCTTTCAATAAGCCTACACTGTAACATAAGTCAAAGGAACTACACTACCCAGAAGCCAACAGTGCTTTCAGCTGCTGCTTTCTGTCGAAATGGAGGGAACGTTTTGCTAATACAAAGTCAGAAGTAACGATCTATCTATTAAGCTCACGGAACTGGCATGAAAGTCGGTAATTATCTTGAAGCTTCCTGAAGCTCAATTATCCACGTGCACATCCACCTGGACGGGGCGGTGGGTTTCATTGCTGCAGAGTAGTTCTGCCAAACTGGAACCAAGCCGCTGGTCTGCAGAGCTGGTGAGTACCTATATAAAATTTTGCTGTACTGTACAGTACATATATGTATGCTGTTGAAATTAAGTAGATTTAAGAGTTTATAACATTGCAAGAGTGTGGAAAGGGTGTATAAAGCCTTAATATGTATATAAATACTAAAATAAATATAATGTTCCTACTTCGCAGTTTTTCACCTATCGCGGTGGTGTCTGGAACGTAACTCCTGCGATAATTGAGAGACTCCTGTATTTCATGAACCACTTGAGAAAGTTGTACAAAACTTGCAGAAAATAACAGTGAAGCCAACATTTATAACGGATTAAATTTAGGATTAAACTTGATTCATGATGGGGCATGCATCAGGATGGATGCCATAGTTAACTTGGCTGAAAAAACACAAAATGGAAATACCCCATCAATGTTAAAGATTTTTTCTTCTTCTTTCGGCTTCTCCCTTCTTCAGGGGTCGCCACAGCGAACTAACTTGCAAGAAGATTTGGCAATTATTTTTTACAACGGATGCTCTTCCTGACGCAACCACAGACCGCTGAGCTACCACAGCCTTCTGTGTGGAGCAGATGGTGGGGGATAAGGGCCTTGCTCAAGGGTCCAGCTTGGGGCAAATGAGGGTGGAGGCAGGAGTGGGTGCTTCACCTTTTCCACCCACGTTTTAATGTTGGTCCAAGGAGTTGAACCGGCATCCTTCTGATGACAGGCCCACCTTCTCTAACCTCTGTGCCACCACTCCACTTCATCAATGTTAAAGATATTGAGCTAAAACTTGATGTGGCAGTAGCTGAGAGTAATCTTCATCACATAATGCAAGCACTACAGATTACATACTTTTTTCTTTTAAACTTTGACAATAATTGTTAAAGTAAACTCTGTTAGCAAAATATCTTATTAACAAAGACATGGATTTTAATAAACGTTTCTTAAAACATAACTACTGGATGTACATCTACAAATGATTAATTTGGGGGATTAATACAATTGACGAAGGCCACCATAGCTATCAACTTTAGAAGAATATTGGTTGTAACTCAGCCACTTTTGCAAACATTGAGTTCAAATATGAGGTAGTAGTAGCTGAGAGGCTTTCCCAACACATATTTCAAGGGATAGCAGCACACCAGCGATTGTGCATATTATTGTGTTTAGGATTTGACACAAAAATGTACAGCTCCATCATTTTCAAGGTACGGTTATCTAAATTTAAAACTCTTGGATGAAAGGCAACATGTGATGTGTTTTCTTTCAAGGAATGCTAGGCCTTGCTTTGATTTAGTCTGTAGTTTGAAAGGTGTGGTGTGTATGTCAAATAAAGAACCTTTGACTTTGATGAAAAGATTCAAACAATAGGGGCCCATTCCAACTTTCTAAAGATATAAGACTTGCTCTTAGTTTAGCTTTTACAAGATAACACACTCTAACATGCTATTTTCGACAGGTGGAGGAGTTTTCTTTCCGTCTGTTGGGTAGGTTATCCTCATATTTGGGGTAAAGGGAACAGCATACATTTTATGGCTTTGTTATAAACACTTCATTCCCAAAAGGCTGCAACAACACTCTCTATGTCGTGATAAGCAAAACACAAAGGGCAAAAGGGAGGGCATTACATTTATAGTCACATTCTTGTGCTTTTCATTTGTCATCACAAAAAAAGGACATGTAGAGCAACAGATATCAAAAAGACCTCAGATCTTGAACTTGACCCTCAGCTTTACATCTCCAGTCACAACTTGGAGAATCTGCTGCAGCTCTAAACTCTTATTAGGATTCCCCCGCGGTTGGCCTCCTCTTTTCGATATGGTAATTAGCAATGACTAATGACTTGCGAGTGTAAAAAATGAACCAGTAATGGCCGCATTGCAATGGATTAGGAATCACAAAGGTTTAATTGAGAAAGAAAAAGGCCTCTAATTATAGTGCGATTCCACAACAAATCAGCGATGGAAGAGGAGATTTCTGCTACACTTGTTGTTCATTAAGCAAGACAGCTCTCAATGACTGATTTCACTCAATATTTATGTAACTTATACAAGGCTGAAAATAACCCAAAAAAGCTAAGTGCAATCTTTGAAAAATAGCATCCATAAAAAATAAAAATACCTACAGCTGCACAGTCAATTCCTAAGGTGGAAACTCTACAGTTAGAACACAGTTAGTAGTGAGTTTATCTGCTTACAATAATTGGCCCCTGCTGTGTGATTTAAAAATATGAATATCTTAACTTTTAAAGCTATTTCAGCTACATCACTTGGGATCAAGACAGCTTAATTAAGATTGACTAGCTAACAGTTAGCTGCTAACTGTGAGTCTATCACTTTCATGCTAGCTGTTAGTTAGTAGATCACTTGTATATTAGAAGCTAGCATAAAGCTTGCGTTATAACTTTCATCAGTTGTTAGCTACCAAAAAAACAAACAAAATAAACAAAAAACAAACAAAAAAAAAACCTCTTGCTTCTAGCGTCCTTTTTCAAACATTTCATTGGGCTTATGAAAACAGTATTTAAAAACCTGTAGCGATGTGTCTATTATTTTCAGATTATTACAGAGGATGATTAGGGCCATGGGGAAAATATTTATTTGTCACAATCCTGACTTTTTTTTATTTTTTTTTAGAATTCATGTTGCTGCCTCTTTTACAGGTCAAGATTGTAAATGAGAACTGGTTGTCAACTATTATAAGTTCTGAGGAAAAAAAAAAATCAATATTCTAAAATTATATATATATATATAGACATTTACACCTCCAGATGTAGGAAAAGGGCCACCTGCATCATGAAGGACCCCACTCACCCAGCACACACACTTTTTGTCCCACTCCCCTCAGGAAGGAGGCTGAGGAGCATTAAGTGCAGAACCACTAGACTGAGGAACAGTTTCTACCCTGAAGCTGTTAGACTCATGAATCTCTAACCAGGATAATCACTGTGAAGAATCACATCATATTGCTGCTGATCTGTTTCATGTTGACGTGTTCATGCGTGCTCATCTGCTCACACAGACTCATGCTCATGCTGCTGTTCGACGTAATGTTTTTATGCTATTAGTGCTTAATGTATATTTAGTTGATGTTTTTCTTAGTTCGTATTTTTAGATGTCATCATTGTTTCTCTTTTCTCTTTTTCATTTTTATTGTTGGATGTAACTGGGACCCTATGTACATAATTTCAATAAAGACAATAAAGAATCTCTAACTCTGATTCTGATACACACACACACACACACACACACACACACAC
>NC_056501.1:30712956-30723448 GCF_014905685.2 Nematolebias whitei | reverse complement strand
TGCCTTGACTCACATATGAGCTTAAGTGACATCTCATTCCTAATCCAAAGAGTTCAATATGACATTGGTCCACACTTTGCAGCTAGAACAGTATAAACTCTTCTGGGAAGGCTGTCCACAAGAATGTGTTTATGGGGATTTTTGACCATTCTTCCAGAAGCGCATTTGTGAGGTCACATACTGATGTTGGACGAGAAGGCCTGGCTCTCAGTCTCCACTCTAATTCATCCCAAAGGTGCGCTATCGGGTTGAGGTCAGGACTCTGTGCAGGCCAGTCAAGTTCATCCACACCAGACTCTGCCATCCATGTCTTTATGGACCTTGATTTGTGCACTGGTGCACAGTCATGTTGGAAGAGGAAGGGGCCAGCTCCAAACTGTTCCCAAAAAGTTGGGAGCATGGAATTGTCCAACATGTTTTGGTATGCTGAAGAAGTCAGAATTCCTTTCACTGGAACTAATGGGCCAAGCCCAGCTCCTGAAAAACAACCCCACACCATAATCCCCCCTCCACCAAACTTTACACTTGGCACAATGCAGTCAGACAAGCACCGTTCTCCTGGCAACCGCCAAACCCAGACTCATCCATCAGATTGTCAGATGGAGAAACGTGATTTGTCACTCCAGAGAACGTGCCTCCACTAGAGTCCAGTGGTGTTGTGCTTTACACCACTGCATCCGACGCTTTGCATTGCACTTGGTGATGTATGGCTTGGATGCAGCTGCTCGACCATGGAAATCCATTCCATGAAGCTTTCTGTGCACTGTTCTTGAGCTAATCTGAAGGCCACATGCAGCTTGGAGGTCTATAATGATTGACTGCAGAAAGTTGGCAACCGCTTCGCACTATGCGGTTCACCATTCACTGACCCCGCTCTGCCAGTTTACGCGGTCTACCACTTCGTGGCTGAGTTGCTGTCATTCCCAAACACTTCCATTTTCATATAATACAGCTGACAGTTGACTGTGGAATATTTAGGAGTGAGGAAATTTCACGACTGGATTTGTTGCATAGGTGGCATCCTACCAGTTCCACGCTGGAATTCACTGAGCTCCCGAGAGCGACCCATTCTTTCACAAATGTTTGTAAAAAACAGTCTGCATGCCTAGGTGCTTCATTTTATACACCTGTGGCCATGGAAGTGATTGGAACACCTGATTCCGATAACTTGGATGGGTGAGCAAATACTTTTGACAGTGTATTGTATATATACAGTTATTCCTCGTTGTTTATCGCGGGGGAGCCGTACCAGGAAAGCCGAGAAGGAGTTCTCTGCAGACCAAAAGTTGGCGTTTCTAGAGAATAGATGTTTGTAGGGAGCAAACGCTGATTGGCTAGATGTATTTGCTGGCTCTTTAGGTAAGTTACGTCCGCTCTTTTTTAAAACTGAAAGTTTCTAAGAACCAGCGTTACATCTACTGTCAAACACAAGAAGATTCTCTTTTGTTCTTGGGTTGTAGGCTGCACCTGACACAAGTTGTCTCGAGTGTGGTCTGGGTACAATGAAATATGAAGCATCTGAAACGAAACCTGCTCCTATTTGTCAAAAAGTCTGATTTCAATTAAAGATCATGAGTCCTGCAATGAGATCATAGCCCAAAACAAACGCTAAAAACAAATTTGCTCTTTAGAAGTGCTCTTCTATGAGATCTGATCTATGAAAGGAGCTGAAACATGGAGTAGGGTTGACCCTTAAAATGTGAGACAGCTGAGGAAGTTAACCAGTAAGCAGAAATACCTGCTCCAGTTGCAGAAATCTTACAGAAACGGACAATCACTCATTTGCAGTGACTGATGTAAAAGGTTGAACAAGAAAATGTGAAGTTAAAGGCAACGTCCTTTGTCCCAAGGCTAGTTTAAGTATTATTAATATTTTGGTTACTTTATTTTTCTTTCTTTATGAATCGATTGTAACTATTTTCACATTTTTTAACAACCAAAATGGATTTAGTTTTTAAATGTAATGGCTAGGTATTAAAAAACAGACATAGCTCTCCCCACTACCCATTTATGTTGCTCTTATTTTGAAATGTAACCGGAAGTTCTGTGTTAAGAAAGGCGGAAAGAGAAGTTATGGAGACGCCGCTAATGTCGAGCCGAGACGCCGCCAATGTTGAACATGAGACGCCGCTAATGTCGAACCAGTTAACACCATAGAAATAATATGTCTGTGGTTAACACAATCTGCCAATAACGCCTTGTTTTTAGACATAATATGTCTTTAGTTGACACAAACGGCTTTTTTTTTTTGTTCAACCTTTTTTTTGTGTGTGCAATCAGATGTGGCCCTCCAGACACGCTCATTTTTCTATCGTCCAATCAGATGTAGTCCGCCAGACATACCCATTTTTTAATTGTCCAATCAGATGTGGCCCGCCCGACACGCTCATTTTCCTATAGTCCAGTCAGATATAGCCCCCCGGATATGCCTCGTCCAATCAGATGTGGCCCCCACAGATACGCTTTCCGAATTTGTCTGTCTATAGGAATAGTAGTACAAGTAGTAAATAGACGTTTATATGTATATATATATATATATATATATATATATATAGACATTTAAACCCCTTCACACACTCTTGCAATATTCTAAACCATGTTTCTAAACTCTAAACACTCTAAAAGAGCACAGAAGGTCATGATTTCAGCCCCCTGCTCTTTGCCCCTGCAAGTGCTCTTGGCCACGCCCAGTTCTCCACTCTGCGCGCTGAACAGCCGATCAGCTGCAGCAGGAAGTTTATTCTGCAGTATGGGCTGCACACAGGTGCAGCAGGTGCTAAATAAATTAAAAATAATTCATTTAAAATAAAAATTGCATGCTGATCGTCCATCCATCAATCAGCCAATTGTATGTCATGTCCAATGTTATATTGAAAAACCGCGATAGAGCAAGTCCGCAATAAACGAACCGCAAAGTAGCGAGGGACTACTGTATACTAAATTAAATTATTACTTACTACTTGTACTACTATTCCTACTTTGCAGTTTTTCACATATGGCGGGGCTTCAGGGTACGAATTCCAGGTGATAAAAGAGGGACTATTGTATTTAGAAATGCAGAGGAATTTCTTCAGTGTGTTATAGTTATATGTGCAGTCCTGGTTTGCACTGAAATAAATCCTTGCTTGACAAAGCCTCCACTGGCTCATTGGTAGACAAATGACACACTAAGGAGGAAATGAAGGCAAAGGACTGCTTTTATTTGCTTACTCAGCATATGTGTCTACAGTCAGACAAAACCAAACACGCGTGCCACAGATCCGCAGGACTCAGCCTCACTGACTGAACATTTCAACAGAGATCTGCTGTCACTCAGCCACACATACAAACAAATCCATGCAGCACTGGAGCACTTCTGCATGTGCAAAACAAATGCCAAATATATATGTGTTGGTACAAGATAGAACAAAAAGGAGAGGAATGTAGCGTGTTCAGTCAAAACAAATCAGATGCTATTAGCATCATGGTGTGAGTCGCCAGCAGAGCTATTTGATCCTGGATACTCTTCACACAGAAAGCTTTTATGCACTGTCACAATTGTTAAACATGTGTTTACCTATACTCAGACTGTGCAAGAACTTACTGTCCACAACAATACCAGCAGATATTTTAATCTAATAAAAATATATTCCAATATACATTATTTAACAACAGTCTTTTATCATTGACTTTTTTTCACTTTTTGCTGTATTATAATCTTGTTCTGCTGAAGGTCATTCAGAACAACTAGTTTGAAACCGTTTTTTATCATGGAAGAACATTTCCAAATAAGTAGCGCTGGTGTCAAAACAACAACTACAGGTGATTATTCTTTGCTTTTCCCCCTCTCATACATTTTAACAAAGAAGGCCCAGAATGTTTTCATCTGATCCAAAATGCTGCTGCTACTTTTTTAACTCAAACAGAACAACACACAACTCCTGCTTTAATGTCTCCATCCATTATATTTTACCCGCTTCTTCCATTTTGGGTCACGGGGGTCGCCAGTGCCCATGTCCGGCAATCATTGTGCGAGGGGCGTGGTACAACTTGGACAGATCTCTAGTCCATCACAAGGACACATAGAGACAAACGAGACAAATAAACATGCACTCTCTCACTCACACCTAGGGACAATTTAGAGTTACCAATCAGCCTAACATGCATGCTTTTGGTCTGTGGGAGGAAACTGGAGTACCCGGAGAAACCTCACGCATGCACGGAGAGAACATGCAAACTCCACCCAGTAAGGCCCCCGGACCGAGATTTGAACCAAGAACCTGCGCACTGAGAGGTAGCATCTCGATCAGTTGCACCACCGTGCTGCCTTTATGGTCTCTTTATTATCCATCCATCCATTATCTTTTACCCGCTTTTTCCATTTTGGGTCACGGGGGGTCGCCGGTGCCCATGTCCAGCAATCACTGTACGAGGGGCAGGGTACACCCTGGACAGGTCGCACGTCCATCACAGCAATCTTTACTTATCTACTTACTAAATATCACTATTGCAAATTTTCTTATATTTAAATTTACTTCAGCGGCTTTGTTGCCCGTCGCTAAATTATAACCAAGGCCTTTAATTACATCTAGCGTTTTCTTCAAATGTCTTTTTCTTCATACTAATTTTGTATAGAAATGCATGTTTAACTCCAACAAAACAATATGGAAGCAATGATAACCAAAAACTATTCTGATTTAAAATTAAAATGGCATGTTTCGAATGAATGCGTTTTGCTTGCAGCTTTGAATGTATGATTTGTCAGTGCAAGGAGTATCTGTTTAAGAAGACTCTCAGACACTATGACATGAAATGGTAGCTTAATTCTACAAGATGTGGCCATCTTGGACTGAGTTGTCTTCAGATTTTAATAAGCTGTAGATGTACTTCCAGTGATTAGTTTCATTACAGTCTGTCCAGTAGTTTATGTCACGTTTCTGCCCCTGCCTCACATAGTTTCTGTCCATCATGCCTTGTTTATGCTGTCAAGCTCAGTTTTGCATATCACCCATCCTTCAACTCTTCTTGCTCCTTTCACCCCATGCCATGCCCCTTGTTACCTATACCATGCCATACCATGCCATACCAAATTATTTCTAAAGCACTTAAAATACAACAAGCAGCCGTCCGAAGTGCTGTACAAAATTAAAAACAAACAAAAAACAGTAAAACAATAAAAACATCTAAATATACATTAAAAAAAAAATCAGAACATCATAAGTAAAATAATACAACATTAAGACACAGATGCTGACTCACTAGGTTAAAAGCCAATGAAAAAAAAAAAAGTTTTTAAACGAGTTTTAAAAACAGAAAGTGACGGGGTCTGCCTGACCTCCAGCGGCAGCTCATTCCACAGTTTAGGAGCCAGAGCTGAAAAGGCTCTGTCTCCTCTGGATTTATAAAAGTTTTTCGGGACTGCTAAAAGCATCTGGTCAGAGGATCTAAGAGCACGTGATGGTATGTAAAAGTGAAGCAGTTCAGACAGATAAGATGGACTAAGACCGTTCAAAGACTTAAAAACAAACAATAGAACTTTAAAATGAATTTGAAACTGGACAGGAAGCCAGTGAAGGGACATCAGAACTGGAGTGATGTGTTCACACCTGCCTGTACCAGTCAAAAATCGTGCAGCAGCATTTTGTACCAGCTGTAACCGTGAGAGTAAGGCCTGGCTAACTCCTATCAATAGAGAGTTAAAGAACTCCACTGCAATCAGCCTTCCTGCCGTTCACCTGTTCCCTGCCCTATTTAAGTTTCAGGTTCTCAGTCCTCCAGTGTCAGATTATTGAAAGCCTCACAGTGAGTAAATGTCCAGCATTCATGTCACAGTCTCATTTGTCTTCCTGGTTTTGACCTCACGCCTGCGTCACTGAGTCCTCGCCTTGCTCGTTCCCTGCCTGTCTTGGGTTATTTGCTCTGCTCACGCTCTGTCTCGAAGCTGGCTCTTCTTCACTACTGGTGACGTCACCTCAACCAACTCCTTCAAGGAATCTTTCTCTCATTTGTCTGTGAAGGTTGGTGACTGTCTTCAGAACAATCGGAACACTACCATGAAACTCCTGTCCATTAACGCTCCTGTCTCTTCAGATTGTGCTGGCCCAAGGACCAAGACCTCCATCAGATTATTAATAAACCTTTTAAACCTTCATGTTGTCTGTGATCTGGCTTGAATCCATAAACCCGGTTCCTGTCAGTTTATTTTTATTTTGCAAACAGGAAATTACCCAATTGTTCCCTTTCATGGTGGCCGGCGATAACCTGATCTTTCTATAGATACACTGTGTGTGTGACAGAATTCACTTTTAACAATACACTTAGAAATTATTGTACCTGCAAGGACATAATGCTTCATCATCCTGTAATACAATTCTGTCTGATATTGTTGGCTATGCCTCTTTACTGTGACAAAAACATGTTCATGTACTGTACGTGACATGACAGTTGGCCAGATGAAATATTTTCTCATCTAACCTACTGTATTCTACCAACCTCTTTCTGTCAAATATGCATGTTCAGAATGATGATGACTTTACTAAAGTTACCTTGACCAAATACAGTAGAAGTGCAGAGGTGTGGTCTGTTGACAGTGTTAAGAGCAATTTACTGTGGTTTTAACCAGAAACACAATGTAGAGATATATAAATGCAAGTAAACAAGAAGGTACCAGCAGTTGTTTTTTTTTACTATAACATAAGTATCTGGAAAAGTAGAATACTAGACTTCAATAATGCAAATGGCATAAAGCAGAGGTTGTTATATGTTAGTACTTTTAGTTCAGATATCACCCCTTGCCTATTCAATAAGACATTCAAAGCCCCAACATCTCAGATGCTGGGTGGCGAGTTCTGTAGGAGAGGGAAGAACATCAGGGGGACTTTTTTTCTAGACAAGTGTTAGAAGATGGTTACATTTGTTGAAGGTACTGAACATTTATAGAATCTTTAAAGACACTTTTAGAGAAGAAAATCTAGTGTAACATGTTACTCTAAATGAAAAATGTTACGCTTTCTCCATTAAATCGTTGTCTCTTTTGACTTACCAAAATAGTGGTGACTATATAAGTCCTGTTCAGCAGTCCATACGTTTCGTTACTAGCCCTCATGAGACTAGCTGTGGTCACGTATCTCTCCTCTTCGTTCCAGTAGCCAACCTAGAAGAATGTGACAAACACTTTATTTACTAAACTGGAATTCAAACCAAGACGATTTATTATAACTAAAAAGAGGACTGGACACAAGACACAATGAATGACTAACCCACTAACAGTGGGCTTCAGTATTACTTTTAAACCCTGCCCCTCTATTTAAATGAATGGGGCATTTTCTTGACTAAAACGAAAAATACACAGAATTGATTTATCTATTGATGTTTTGTTGTTTGTCGTAGAGGTGCTGCCTTGCTGTATGTTCAAATATGCATTTTTTCCACATGTTTAGATGCATTGAGTTATTTGAGGTTTTAAGAAAATGCCATGTTACACAATGATTGACAGTATGACAAGGAGGTTGAGCAGGTAAGACTTTCATATCCCAAATACAGCCTTATAACCCAAATGATCTCTGGCTGCAAAAATACATGGCAGCACCCAAAACAGACATTTGACTTTACTTGTGGACAGTAGGAGAAAGCGGAGATGTTTTTTCCATCTTCAATGATGCTGATGGTTCCAACAGAACAACAGTACCAAACATATCAAAACCAGTTGGTAAGTCATTTATCTCTTGGAATGGTCCCAAGCTACATAAATTTTGTGGATCATGCTGTAAAAGTGATGACTGCAAGAAAACCAAACAATTTAAATAAACTACAAATTCTGCCAAGAAGAATGGACGAATAGTCAGAATTATGTCAGAGGTATTTAATGAAGGTGGAAACTTGTTGAAGAAGATTAAGCCAAGTATTAGTGGGGGTGAGTGTATATATTTGAGCTTGAATGTACAGTATACCTTTCTCCCTGTGTATGGCAGAGAATGTGTACAAAAATTACAAATATCTGCTGTTTTGTTTTTAAAAACCTTTCAAGTTGTATGTTGCAATATCAACTGCAGATGAAATAAAGGATAAAACTGTGATCTTTAACAGCTGGGTGGTGAGGCATTTTTCAAGAGTTCAGCTGAGTTGTTTACACTCTTCTCAGAAAACCAACAGCAGAAAGGGAAAGTGAGGAGTCAAGTTTCACACGACAGCCCTCTAAAATCAGCTGTAAAGAAAATACCTCAAACCATTTAAGAGTGCTTTGTAATCCTGTTACATTTTTACCAAAGCTCACAGCACCGTCTCATTAACACCCCTGAAAATTGTGTCATCTTGTGAAAAAGTGGCACAAAGTGTCTTCCTCAAGTTGGTTAAACAGATCCTAATAAAGGGAAACCCATCATTGACATGCACTGTGTGTAATCTGATAGTAGTAGGAAACCCTATATTACATACTGTGTGCATGTTTTTTTTTAAAAGATTACAGTATATGCTAAAGAGCTCAAATCACGGAGCGTTCGCCACGTCAGCCCATGTCACGTCAAGAGCCCTCCCTTCCTTTTTTCTTAAAGAGACACGCTGCTCAACTAGCCATCTCATCCTTTGGTTCAAACAGTCTTATACTGCCATCAGGTGGTCAAAAAAGGTACTCTCCTACAATATCAACATTTCTTCCAATATTTTTTCTAAAATTTGCCAATTAATTATTGTTAAATTTCAAATAATATTATCGTTTATCGCAACAATTTCTGAGACAATTAATTGCCCAGCAAAATTAGTTATCGTGACAGGCCTATCCAAGGCTACAGATCTGAATGTGCATGTCTAAAAACCACTCTGAAGAAAAATACTAATGATTAAAATTGTCACAGTTTGCCTGTGTTCCGTTCAAAAGTGTACTCCAGCAGATTAGATCAGATACATGGGGTGGCTGCAACTAAGCGGACCAAAATGGGCAGATACAATGTGGGCTGAGATGGGCAGCGAACAAATGCGCTTGACTAAATGCAGATTTGCAAGCCTCAAAAAAGAGCCCATGATTTTGAATAAAATGTGGCCACACAGCTAGCAGGTCGCAAATACTCAGAATTCAGTGAGACTGCATGGAAAGTTGCCTATTTTCTTGCTATTTTCAGTTGATAACTAGTCTAACATTTGCAGCCTAGTGAGATAATATCCTTAAAAAAGAAACAGTGATATTTGGAAATAATGGCTGGAAAACCAACTACAACTGCGTTAAAGACTTCAGCTGATGCCTCAGGCTTACCTTCTTGGGTCCAGAGGGGGCTAATTCCATGACACTAACAGTGTAGTTGGTTCTGCGACCTTTCTCGTTAAACTGAATGTGACCAGTCAATCCATCAATGCGGACCTGGAATGACGTCAGAGATAAAGAACAGGTCATGCAGAGGCTGAAATCCCTCAAACGCCTGGTACATGGTTGAATCCCAGCAAACATTCACGTGTCACAATTACAATGCAGAGTGTGGTGAGAACAGTTTGCAAGTGTTTGGATAGTATTCATTTGTGAAAGTCCGCAGAGTTCAGGTCCCTGCGGAGGTGAATGACAGACGGTGTGTGTATGTAGATGTGTACAGTGCAGTGTGTGTTTGTCTTGGCTTGGTGATGGGATTAATTGAGCGAACACTGCTCCCATCTTCAGTCTGTCTGCAGGCAGATGGCTCTGAACAGACCTCAGCAGGACAGAGCTGTAAGTACACACTCACATATTTTCATATTTGTCCACCATACTTAATGTCAATCCCAAATAATAATTAAAAAAATCTAATACAACTCTTAAGAATATACTAGTAAAAAAAAATACCTCTGCTCCAAGATGACAAGAGTGTCTGCATTTCCCTCTGAGATCAAGTAGCCTCACAGCCAGGTCACCATTTCCTATTCCATGGCCAAATATTACATTTCTAAACTCAATTATTAACGTCATATCCCATGATAATCATAGTTGAGTAATATTGCCTGCAGGTTTTGTTTACTAGTCATGATGTCACATTTGATACTAGGGATTTCTCCTATGACTTAATGTGAACTTTACACAACAGAATGAGACCTAATTTGTTCAGCCAGCCACAACTTAGGAGCTGTTAGCCAACGTGCCAGTCAAGGATTTTGGTATCTTTGTGCAGTTTGTATATGCATGGGTGTGTGTGAGTGCAGACCTGCTGCAAGGCTCTCTGGATGTCTATTCCCTGTCCCCAAGGGGCTGGTGGGTTGGCCAGACACTCTCCAGCATTGCCCCGGCGAGAGATGTCTATCCTCTGTCTTCTTAAATTTTGAAAGGCCGTGGACATGACTTTCACCCCGTCATATGTTAGAGCACCTGTGTACTGCAAATAGAGAGCAAACAATTCAAACAGATGCAGCATTCATAAATGGTAAAGAGAGACAAAGCAGCAATAAAGAAATATACTGTATCGCTACAATTGTCTTAGTATGTCTGTTTCTTTCACATTTTTTTTATTTCTTAACCAGTTCTACATTGCATGTAGATAAAAAAAATGTGAAAGAAACAGAC
>NC_056501.1:30678371-30712556 GCF_014905685.2 Nematolebias whitei | reverse complement strand
GATAGATAGATAGATAGATAGATAGATAGATAGATAGATAGATAGATAGATAGATAGATAGATAGATAGATAGATAGATAGATAGATAGATAGATAGATAGATAGATAGAGATAAAAACAGTAGTCTCTCGACAGTGCGGTTTGTTTATCGCGGATTTGCTCTATTGTGGTTTTTCAAAATAAGATTGGATATGACACAAAGTTGACTGATTGATGGATGAGCTGCACGATGGACATGGAATTTTTATTTAAAATTAATCATTTTAAATTATTTAGATATTCCAGGAAACAGGAGCGGAGTGGGAAAAGGCTCTTTTGCCTAGTTCAATCTGCAATGAAGGGACACTGCAGGTAATAATGTCTTGGGAGTGCATGCTGTAGCTGCACTCATGCAGAGACATGTAGGAGGAGATGTATGATGGCAGCAGACCAAGAAGTGATTTAAAGATGAAAATGTACCAGTGAGAGAGTTTGCATGAATTTAATGATGTCCAGTTAACCAGTGAATACAGGGTGCAGTGGTGGGTATGGTAGTTTCAGACAGTTATGAATCTTCATGCACCATGATAGGCAGCATCCAGCATCTGCAGGGTGCTTGTAGGAGCGTTCATATAGATAATATTACCGTAGAACTGCAATTTGCTCCTGTTTGGTATCAGTCAGACCTCCATTGCACGACTACAACTGGTCCAGAATGCAGCAGCCCGGTTTTTAACCAGTACAGGCAAAAGAGAGCACATTGCACCAGTTTTGGCCTCACTGCACTGGTTACCGGTTCACTTTCGAATCCAGTTCAAAATACTCATGTATGTCTACAAATCCCTGAACAGGGCCCCCCCCCCCCCTCCCCCCCCACCCATCTCTCTGATTTGCTACAACCGTATGTCCCACCACGCTCCCTGAGGTCAGCGGACCAGTTGCTCCTCACAGTTCCAGCAACTCGTTTTAAGCGCAGATGTGACAGGGCTTTCTCTGTAGCAGGACCAAGACTCTGGAACGAGTTACCTCTGCTTGTCAGACAGGCCCCCTCCCTCTCGGTTTTCAAGTCCCCTTTAAAAACTCACTACTATTCAATAGCTTTCAACACAAGATGATCTGTGTTTTGATCCTGTACGCTCCACACTGGTTTGTCATCATTATCTGCATTGTTTTTTGTCTATATTCTGATTTACCTCATTTTGTATTTTGCTTGGTGTGTTACCTGTTGTTTTGTCTGTACAGCACTTTGGTTGGCTTTATAGCTGTTTTAAGTGCTTGATAAATAAAGTGGTATGGTATGGTATGGTATGGTAGTCAATGGAGGGAAGGAAAGTCACAGTTACAAGGCATTGCCTAGCATTCAGAGTTAGACAGGATTTATTTCTGAAAAAGAAACCCAGTTTAACTTTCAGTTTCCTTACTAGGTTTTCCACATGCAGCTTAAAAAAGAGAAGCAAGTCGACCAAGATACCCAAATATTTATAGGAATAAACAAACTCAATACGGACACCATTTAAGGATAAAATCAGAGGAAGAATTGCTGGGACTAACTTCCTGTTTGAAAAAAGGAATCCCTTTGGTTTTATCGGCATTTAGGACAAGGTTGAGATGGAGAAAGTCTGACTGAATGATGTCAATGGGGGATTGCAAAAGCTGGAAAGCCTTAGCAACTGTTTTAGCTCGACAATAAACAACTGTGTCATCAGCATAGAAATGTAAGGATGCATCAGGGATGCTCTGACCTACATTACCTATGTAAAGAGGGTGGGTCCTAAGACTGAGACTTGTGGTACACCAAATTAAATTGTTGGAAAGAAATTCTAAATTTGAACCTCCAAAGTACTTCTACAACTACTAGCGTTACATGTAAAATTAAAAATCAAACAATTCAAAACAATAAAATCAGTTAAAAACAAGAATACGTTTAGTAAAAACTGAGTAAATAAGACAAGTAGGCAGCACATTGGCGCAGTTGGAAGAGCTGCCGCCTCTCAGTGAGAAGGTTGCCGGATTGAATCCCGTCCTATCTGAGTCGAGTACGCATGTTCTGTATAAGTGCATACATGGGATTTCTCCAGGTACTCTAGTTTCCTCCCACAAACCAAAGCAAATGCATGATAGGCTAAAGCCCCCAGTAGACTCCCGCGTACATCCATACGCGGAGGTACGAGCGTACCCCCCCAGGGCATGTCCGTGCAAAGCTCAATTTTTACGAGCGCGTACGTGTAGTCTCACAATAAACTGTCCGGCAACGGACTGTTTTGTATGCGACACCAATGTATTAAATTCCCCTTCTTCATCCCTGATCTGGCCTTTTCTTTTGTTTTTTTGCCAAAAGGCAAGTGATCTCTTCCTCCTCCGTTGATGCCATGACTAAAATGGTGAGAAATTAAGGAATTTGTCACAAACTAATTAGACTCAGGTCCAGCATGGCTGCGGGAGGGTCTGGAGATTTCCTGGTGGGCTGGTCTGATGTGTGGGCTGCAGAGTCAGCACTCCCTGTTTTTATTTTTTTAGATATTTTTTATTAACAACATATCAACACAGAACATCGCTGCGGCTGAGGCTGCCAGCACTCGTTTTTTTCTTTCTTCTGACCTGTCAATCAATCCAGTAGGCGTGTCAGCAAATGACCAATCGGCGACCTCAATTTGTCCTGAAGGTAAACGCTCCTAGTCTGTGAAGCGGCTCTGCAGCTGCTCAGGGTGTACGCTCAAGTATCAAGTCTGAACCCTCTGTGTACAGTACACGCGCACGTACGCATGGATGGATGTACGTGGGAGTATACAAGGGGCTTAAGTGGTATCTCTAAATGGTCTCTAGGTGTGAGAGTGTGAATGGTTGTTTTGTCTTTGTGTCCCTGTGATGGACTTGTAACTCGTCCAGAGTGTCCCCCGACTCTCACACAGTGACTTCTGGATATGGGCACCAATGACCCCAGAAAGGAAGATGCAGGTAAAAATAATAGATGGATAGATGAATGGATGGATGGATGGGGGGAAAAGCAGAACAAATGAGAACAGTTGGGCTGTGCAAAAAACTAAATAATAAACATGCATTTTTAGAAAACTTTTAAAAGTGGACAATTAAGGTGCTTGTCTGATGTGAAATGGAAGACTGTCCATAGTCTTGGGCAGAAATGAAAAAAGTTCTGTTTCTTCTGAGGTTCTGTTAAGACCTTTGCACCTTCAGGAGGAGCTGACCAGCTGACCTGAGTCACCACTAGGAGAATAAGGGTGAAGCAGCTCAAAGAGGTTGACAATGGTAAAACCGTTTAAACTTTTATAAACAAATAAAATAATCTAACAATGAAACTCTAAAATTCACAGGAAGCCGGTAGAGGAAAGCCAGAGTGGGGATTTACAAGTTAGAAGCAGAGCAGCCGCATTCTGGACAACCTGGAGATATTTGCGGGAGGACTGGCTGACTGCAATAAAAGATTGTTGCAATGCTCAAGCCAAGATGTGAAAAAAGAAAACAAAAAAAAAAATCAAATGAACAAACAAAAAAAAAAATACATGAGTTATTGTTCCAACGTGCTGTTGTGTGAGAATTGGCTTTACCTTTGCCAGGTGCAAGGAGATGATAGAACTGGGACTTGGCTACTGCTCCAATCTGACAATTTAATTCAAAATCACTGTCCATTTTAAAACCCAAATTAGAAACAGTTGGCTTTATGTGTGGTGCCAGGGGGCTAAGATCAGCAGGAGATCATACGAGCTATTAGGACAAAACACTATGACTTCTGTTTTTCCTGTAGTTAAAATTCAAGAAATATAAGGACATTCAGGTTTTGATGTCGTCAAGACACAACAAAAGTGATTTAGCTGAAAGGACATCTTTTTTTTTGTGTGGTATTTTTGTTGGATAGTCGTTAGCATAACAATGAAAACAGACTCAATGCTTTATGAGAACTGCACCCAAAGAAAGCAAAGAAAAAAAAATAATAAAAAAAAACAGGGAATCTAAGATTAATCTTTGTGGAATCCATTAAAATAGGGGAGCAGCGGAGGATTCAGAACCTGCTATATTGACACACTCTGTCTGCCAGTTAGCATTTGAACTAGTTTGGAGTAGTGCCACAAGTACCCAGTTTGTGCTGTAAACGAGACACTAAATCATTGTGGTCCACTGTATCAAAAGTAACGGTTAGACCAAGCAGGAAGAGAAAAGCAAGTTCACTGGAATCATTTTCCATAAGGATGTCACAAACGACCCTTACTAAAGCTGATGCTGTGCAGAGATTTAAAAACAGACTGGAAAACCTCCAGGATATCATATTCATCCAGAAATGACTTGATCTGAGAATACTACTTTCTTTAGAGATACATTTCATGAGACTTTAGAGATACAAAAAAGCTTGGAGATGGGCCTAACATTAGCCAACACAGTTTGATCATGGCCAGGTTTCTTAAGTGGTGGCTGCACCACAGCATGTTTAAAACCTATGGGTCTAATGCCTGAAGACAGACTGCTATTATCAACAGCAAGAATCACATGCCCCTTGCAGGGAAAACTTTTTATTTTAAAGTGGGGAGAAAAAGTGGGCTCAGTGCAATAAGTTGTATGTAGCCAACTTCATCCCATAAAAAGGTCAGAGTCACTGGCTCCAACTTGTCAAATACAACCAGACAGGGGAACAAGCAAGACGGGTTGGAAGCATGTGCTAAGTTGAGAACCCTTGTGGTTGTAAGCTTATCAATAAAGCAGTGCAGGAAGTTATTACACAATCAGAAGATGATTCCTGACAGACAGGTTGTGGGGCCTTGAGAACAGAGTCAATGGTTTTGAATAACACGCATGGTTTGTCATGATTGGACACAATAATATTTGACAACTCTTCTCTTTGAGCTTTTTGAAAGTGTTCTGGTAATGGCACCAGCAGTTCTTTAGAGTGTGAAATGAAGCCTGCAGCTTGTCCTTTTTCCATTTTTGTTCCATTTTGTGGCACTCCCGCCTTGCTGCACAAGTTCTTTCATTAAACCAGGGCTTAGGTTCGGCCTCGGGCTGCACAGATTTTAATGGAACCACAGAGTCCAGGATGGTTTGGCTGGAGGAGTCAGAGCCAGAACTTAGCTACTCTGTATCAGTAGTTGTATCAGAGGGAACGGAGAGCTGCTCAAAGGCAGAAGAGAACTAACCCGCAATGGAAAGGTTAAAAACTGCACTGAGCAAGAACAAAATAATTAACTGCAGCACAGGAGACGCCAACGTCAAAAAAAGACAAGCATCTCATCAGAAACCACATTATTACAGATCTTAGTCCACTTAGTCCTGAACTTAGACCAGCCTGTCTGACACCAACAACCATCCCACATTCAAAGTCACCTAAATTCCCTTCCTTACCCATTTTAATTCATAGTTTGAACTTGAGCAAATCATCTTCACAATATTTATATGTATTAAACATTTCACTTTTTTTTTCTTTTTTTATATGTAAGCTTTTTTATTTTATTATGTCTGAAATGTATGCTGGAGTTCTGACACATCAGCGGTTGTGCACGCTCTGTAGAGCTGTCTGGAGTCATTCCTGTGCGTAACGTGCACTGTCTGCAAGGCGCGCTGCTTAAGGTGTTAGATGAAGACACTTCATTCCCGCTGGGCATACCGTCCTCATCTCTGCTGGGCAGGAGCATGCGTACGAGCTGGTGCGCATGCTGTGACCGGAACATCCACTCCACACATTGGGTCCATCAGGCCAAGGGCAACATGTCCTCTCATTGTGTTTTTAATAAATAATCAAAATGTTATTAATAACCCACTTAAACATTCAAACTGATTTGCAATTTAGTTGCGTTGTTTAACTATATTTTTGAGTTTATTAATAAAAATGTGAAATGACTTTGGACTTTTAGAGGCGGAGACTTGAGCTGCCGGATCCGAGCAAACAGTTTCCAGAACAAACCCTGTCAAAATAAGAGTTCCCGGACCTTGTTCTGACAGGATCCGGCTCAAATTAAACCCTGCTTCATGTGACTGGATGATTGACGTTTCGTGTTAACATGCAATTAAACAAGTGTATCTAAAAAATATTGTACGGTGAGTGTGAACATCACATAATGTACATATCATGATAACAAAATGATGTAGCTGTAGCCTATCAGAAATGTTACACAATCTCACAGTATGCAAATGTTCAGTCTGCCCTGCACTTCCCCACTGTGGTGCTTTTTTTTGCTTTTGTGCGTAATATATGTCACTGCTTATCTTTTTTTATCGCTCTCATCAGATCTGCATGTCAGTGACATCTTCCTTTCTGCTCTTGGAAGATACACTGCATAAACACTACATGGTTTCTAATGTCGTGTGGACACTGCTGCATACATATTGTATTTTTGAAGAATAGCACATCCTGAATATTATATGTACGTCATACACATCATAGGGCTTAACAATTTACACATACTATCTTTATAAATATCATTTAAAGCTTGCATAAAAGAAATGTCAAATTATGGCAAAATAAGTGTCAGAATACAAAACAGGATCTTGTGCATGGTCACATTTATCGGGCTCTGAATTAACTAAATAATGTATATAGGAGGGGCAGCACGGTGGTGCAACTGGTAGAGCTGCTGCCTCTCAGCGAGCAGGTCCTTGGTTCAAACCCCGGTCCAGGGGCCTTTCTGGGTGGAGTTTGCATGTTCTCTCCGTGCATGCGTGGGTTTTCTCCGGGTGCTCTGGTTTCCTCCCACAGACCAAAAACATGCATGTTAGGCTTATTGGTAACTCTAAATTGTCCCTAGGTGTGAATGAGAGAGTGAATGGTTGTTTGTCTTGTTTGTCTCTATGTGGCCCTGTGATGGACTTGCGACCTGTCCAGGGTGTACCCCGCCCCTCGCACAGTGATTGCTGGACATGGGCACCAGCGACCCCCGTAACCCAAAATGGAATAAGCAGGTAAAGAAAATGGATGGAAGAATGTATATAGGAAAAGATCGTACTAAATAAGGCTTTGTTTAGGAAAACAAAAAAATATATATTTTACTTTGAGTCCTGTCTTGGGCTTTTTGGAGTCTTTGTTATCAAACTCCATCCACTGCTGGGCGATGCGGCTCACACTGGGCTCAGAGTTGTTGACGAGCTGAAAACCTGTGATGTTGGCGCCACCTTTCCTCAGGTCAGTCAGGTCAATATCCAGGAAACCCTGAGACAGGCATAGAGAATAAATCATATAAAGGAAAAAAAAAAAAAAACCCAAACAAACAACTAAATAAAATGTTTTAAAATTGTATAAAAACAATTCATACATATCAAACCATTGTATCTAACTTTTTATAATCAAACTATCAACTAAACAGCTAACAAAAATATAATTTCTGACTTTTGCTTTTATATTAACAAGGGTATAGATTATTTGAATACAGTAAGTATGACAGTAGAATAGTGCCTATAGGACATTTTTAATTGTATGTAAAAACTAAATTTCAGAACAGTTTTGTAATACCTTTATTCATTGACTTACATACAAATGTCCATTGCTGCATTTTAATCACGTGGTTTAAAGTGAAGTAGTAGTATAATATCTAAAATCTTTAATTTCTAATACTAAAGAGAATGGTGCTTTTTCACTGTACATTATTATATGATCATTCCTCTTCAATACCAATATGATCGTCAGTGGTCACAAATTAAAATGAAAAAGAAGTTCTAATGTATTTTTATTTGTTAGCTTTGTTTGTTACTTTATGATTCATGTCTAAAACAAGTTTAACAAAATAAAGGACTAAAGGCACAGAATGCAGTGAGTGAAGAAAACCCTTTTATTTCATAGCAGAAACAGTCCAGAGCTAATGTGTGACAGATTCAGTTCTCCAAGGCTACATTAAACAATGGAAGAATCAAAACATGGGCCCCAAGGGAAAACTATAACATACTTCATGCAAAGTACAGATTAACTGTGACAGTATCTCCTGCTTGTGTGTTTTTCCCCATCTGAATGTTTGCAGCAGATTTTTTTTTAGAGAAAGGAAGGCAAAGAGGAGGAGATGGAGTTTCAGGCTCTCTGCAGGCTGCCTGTCAAGTGCAGACAAGTGAGAACAAGTGGAAGATCAGGAGATATTGTTCTATGGGTTTTAAAAAGAAGAGTTTTACCTGATGAGGAAAAAAAAATGTTGTATTTCTGCGTCGTCATTGTCACAGTTTGAGCTACTTTTGGTACATTCTCTTTGTTCTGACGTTATTTGTTTCACACCGCTTGAAGCTTTGGTTCTCTTTCTGCTACCTGTCTGCTTTTTCACTCCTACTTGTTTTCCATCCTTTAATCTTCAGGTAAATAACGACTACTGTTGACTAGCTTTACGTTCACTAAAATTGTGTTGTGCTTTCTTTGATCAGAAACAGAGCCTTACGCATGCCTCCATCACCGCTGCCTCCTAAAATACCTGCGTGTTGTCAGGTGTTTATATTTCTCACCTCAAAAGGAAGACGTGTCTTTTCTTCGCTCCATGAATGAGCTAATGGTGTGCATTGAGCTGAATAGGTTACTATAGAAACTAGCATTTGCTAACACTGGACATGGAGGAGGTGCGTTTCTGACAGACACTGTAACCCCATTCAGGCGCTGAATGGAAACTCAAACTGTGCCCTGTTCGGATCTTCACACAGGTGCAGACGGGACGGCTCTGGTAAGTTAATTAGCCCGATTCTGAAAAAGTGCAAGGACAAAGAAAAAGTCCTTTATTTTCCATTTTCTTTTCTTTTTTGTCCAAGTCCTTTAATGGACCCATTATGAAGGAGTGCAGGCACTTTGCGAATCAGCTGCTCGTACCGGCCGAGCCTTATCGTTTAAAATTAAATCTGGCAAACTGGCCAGACAAAAGAGATTGAGCCAATCGAGAAGCCGAGCGGTGAGAAATTGTCGGAGGCACTAGCTGCATGTTAATGTTGTTAGAGCCACAGCTTCTGGTGGTGCCAGTTTGTCTTCATTTGGCTGTGTTTAGTGAGTGTTCTAGTAGTCTATATACCATTTGGTTTGAGAAAACTGCAGTGAACAAAAGAGAGCTAATAGATATAGTTTATATACGCTGGCTGCCTGACCCTTTTCTGTCAAAGTAAGTCTGTGAAGATTTTTGTCTACGACTGTCACAGTACCCCACTTCTTGTGCTTTGCTTTACCGCTGAACTGCTGGCACTCATGGAGCTTTGACATAGAAAGAATAGTTCAAGTAGAAAATGGAATGAGAAGATGTAAAACCAGATAGTTCCAACATAATTTATCAAGAGCCCACAAGTCTATTAAAGTGGAGATAAAAAAAAACTGAAAGTCAGGAGTATTGTTGAAAGCTTCCTTTGCTGGCAATTTAAATTCAACAAAAGTATGAAGATATGCAGTAAGTGTTTTTTATTTCTTAAATACATTTAGATAGATAATAAAGAAGCTACTGTATTGTGATAATTTCTTACCAGGTTCGCGAGGATGTAGTGGTAGCTCTTTGCGTTCTTTCCTTGTTCAACAATCTAAATGCAGAAACATAGAAGTAGAAAATCAGATGACTGTTGCACACACAGTGGAGTCAGGAGGAACTTGTGCTGTTGTTGGTCACCTGCTCCCTTCCTCAGAGGGTTGGAACAGCAAGCAAATTTGAAAGACAAGCGTTTAAAAAAGACAATCTTTCAAAAGACGAAAGATTTGGTAACTGTTTTACACTGGATGCTTTTCACATTGCAACTTCAGAATCAGAATCAGAATAAGCTTTATTATCATTGCACCATAGTACAGTACAGTGAGATTGTGTTCGTACAGTCATCTGAAAGATGGGCAGAGTGCACGTTGCTGCTGCTCCTAAAAGCGCAGCCCCTTATTCTTTAGATGGAAAAGGGCAAAGGCCATGAGGAGAGGATAGTGGTATTACTAAAAAGATCTCGTCACACCTTGTCCTTGTCAGGACACGATTTAAGACATCAAAAAACTGTACCAGCAAGCACATTTATGTGCACAATACATATGCATTTGATGACAAGACGATGAGATTTGTCCATGAAGCACTTCCATATAGCACCATAGCCCTGATAAGATGTTGGTGTCAGCCAGTACAGCTCTGATAAGCATTCACAGAAATTCTTGGGGTGGGGTGGGTTTGGGGGGTTGCGGATAGAGCAGTGCCTTCTTTAGTTTACACATATCCCAGGAGAAATTTGACAAGTTGGCCTGCTTCAATGCCGAACGGGGATGTCAGATTCAGATAGGCCACAGTTGTTGATTTTTTTTGTCGCTGTTGTTATTTCTCGTCAGCCTTGAGTTCTGCTGGTCCTTTCGATGATCCAAAATGACCAGCTTCGTCAATATTCCACTGGTCCGTGCTTTTTATCTCCCTCCAAGGTTGTTCCCAACATGCTGGCAAGTCCCAGAAGCCACAAGTGGCCTGCGATTCTCACAAATCGCTTCCATCTTACAGTTGAGCTCGTAAATCAGCTGATTTTGAGTGCTAGAAGCACGAACCAAACCTTCACATACACTCTGCAGCTTTGCCATGGCTGAAACTGCTGCAGCCGTTTTCTTCAATAGCTGATATCATAGGTATCTGACAATACCAAAAAGCAAAAACCCTGCTATCATGATTCCAGTGTTATAAACATCTTCGGCGTCCTCCTGAGACAGTACGGAAAGGCACATCAACTTCCGATATCCCCACGGATCCATGACATACCCTGCCACATGCAGCTCAGAGGGGCATGAAGGTTCTCCAGGACTCTGTCGCTTGGTTGAAAAAATTTTATCAACTACATTGAAAATCCAGCTGACCAGATTCATGACAGTAGTTTGCGATTCAGAAGATGTATAAATAGAAGCTCCTTTACACAAGACAGAGAGCAAAAATACAGGAGGGAGACAGGAGAGGGAAGAAAAGTGTCTGTCTTGCTCGAGAATGAGTGAGGGGGAAAAAAAAAACTTGAGCTCAAACCTACAGCCTCATAATCACAGAGCTACTGCAACTTGAATGCACATGACAGAAAAAAAGAAGTATCTTACTAATGTGAGCCCAAATACACAGTTTGGGATTTGTGTTGTTGTTGTTTGTTTGTTTGTTTTGGTTGGCTGGTACATGGGGGATCATCCATGTGGTAAGCAACACAAATTCTATACTAATACCTAAGATGCAATTACGTGACATCAAAATACAAAAATATTTGTCAATATATCCTGATGCATGCATTGTTTGAAATGATTTAACATCTTATTTCAGTTTTTAATCTTTTCGGGACATAATTTTGGTTTAATGCAGCCAAATTCTGCAAGTTGTAAAAATAAATAAATAAATAAATGAAAACTGCTCCATTGTTGTTAAAAGTGCACAAACCAGGAGTGAGCATGTGCAAAGGAGGCTGCTCTAAGTTTTTGTCAAATCTACTGTACATGGATAAAACAAAACCAGGTTTTTAACATCTTAACTTTGAAAGAGTTTCTAAATGTTTTCTTTTTTTTTTCATCAAAATCTTAATTGCTTGAGGATGAGAGGTGCAAATGAAGCAGACAAAAAAAAAAATTATCAGCATGTTTGTTAGTGTAAAAAGAGCCTACAGTATATTGACATTGCATAGAAAAGGCAAAAAGTAATTCTGAACAACAGCAACTGAAATGTATGAAATAAATCATCTTTATGACAATGACAAAAACGGATGGCCCAATGTTCCTTTTTTAGTTTTAACATTTTCTAAATCAGGAATGATTTTATAAGACACAGCTGTTCCGAAGACCTAAAGAGCCGTACTTCTCTGGAAATCCACTACGACTTTTGTCAATGTTGAACTGAGCAGAACTCCCTCTTGGATTCGTATCTGTGTGTAATTCTCTCCTGGCTTAGCTGTTGTTAACTGCAGGTGTCATCTCATGTCAGTCAAACCCTCGGGCCCCTGGCAGTTTTAAGACTTTTGTAGCAGCAATGAATATAAATCTACAACCTTCAGTTTGACCCAGATGAGCAGCTTCAGGTAAGTGTAAAAGAAAAATGTTGCTGGTTTTGGTGGATCACATCAGAAAAGGATATAGTGCAGGACTGGTCAACCTGTGGCTCTCGAGCCACATGCTGCTCTTTGATGGCTCCTTTGCAACTCTTTTAAAAAAAGTTGGTGATTAAAAAAATGATTTGGTGATGCTAATGAAATCTCCCACACTCCTTGAAGGTAGCACTGGCAAAATCAGCGTAATGTGCATAATGCACAGGTAGAATTCAGTTAGCACTAAAGACCGGATCTTCATGGACGAGTCGGGAAAACGAAAAGCAAAGTGTAAATATGAAGAAGAGAACAGAACGTTTCTACCTGAATGGGAAGAGTTATTTTTTTAATGGAAAAAAAATAAAAAATGGGAGACCATTGTGCTTTCTTTGCCAGACTTCAGGAGCATCTGGTATCTAAGAAGCTAAATATGGAAGAGTTCATGAAACCTGTGCTGGAAATCGTGAATTTTATTCGCACTCATGCTCTGAACCACAGAAAGTTCCAAAACT
The DNA here is from genome assembly GCF_014905685.2 of Nematolebias whitei. Lineage (NCBI taxonomy): Eukaryota > Metazoa > Chordata > Actinopteri > Cyprinodontiformes > Rivulidae > Nematolebias > Nematolebias whitei. The sequence goes on along the minus strand of NC_056501.1, from coordinate 30,700,128 downwards.
TAATGGCTGATCTTGATGAAGACCTTCCCAGTGATCTGCGTCTCCACTGGATTTTGAGATGGCTATCAAGAGCTATCACGCTTTCTCATTTTGTTGAACTGTGGAAACCAGGAGCATTGTTGCTTGAAGAGAAAGAAGAACTGCTGAGCTTTGTGACCCCCAGTGGAATTCAGATTTGGGATTTCTAGTCGACATGTTGAATCACCTGAACAAGCTGAACTTAGATCTTCAAGGAAAGCTTAAAATGCTTCCTGACCTGGTGCAACGTGAGTTCACATTTATCAACAAACTCTAGCTCTTCTCTACCCATCTTCAGAAGGGAGATCTGACCCATTTTCCATCCGTGTCAAAGGCAAATGCAGCATCAGAGGTGAAAACAGCCTGCTATGCAACACTGACTGAAAATCTGCAGAAAGATTTTGAGGAAAGGTTTTATGACCTGAAACAAAAACGACCTCAGGTAACATTCCTCATTAACTCATTTACTGCAGACTCAGACTGTGTAAAGGCCCCTTTGGTGACAGACGAAGCAGCCTCCCAGTTGGAGATGACTGAACTTTGTGAGGATGACAGTCCACAAAATGTGTTTTGAGAGAAGGAACCACAGAGTTTTGGAAAATTGTGCCCACAGGCAAATATCCCAGTATAAAACAAGCTGAACTCAAGCTAATGGCAATGTTTGCATCAACATATGTCTGTGAATCAGTTTTTTCTACAATTAAGCAACAAGTAAAGTCTAAAAATAGTTCTGTTCTTACTGATACACGTGTGGAAGAGTTGCTTTGAGTAGCTACAACAGAGTACAAGCCAAACTTAAAGACACTTGTAAAAAATAAAGACTGTCGGGTGTCCCACTAAGACCTAAGGACTAAGGAAAATACTGTTTGACAAACAATGTGTTATGAAGCTAATCTTAAAATTGCTGTTTGGCTCTTTAAGGTGATGATGGGCTTAATTTGACTCAATGCTGAACTGGTTCGCCACCCTTGATGTAGTGTTATAAATTATGATTCCAGGAAAAATGATTTGTGGTCGTGTTTGTTTTAACCTGGTTGCAAACAAACATGTCTCTAAGTCACCACAAGTTGAATATTCAGATAAAATTTGATGACTGGAGTAGACTTCTCCCATGCACTGAAACGTTTTAATATTATTTTTTATTTGTAATAGTTAAATGACTTTTTGACATGTTTTGTTTTCGTCCCGAAAATGGCTTCTGATCATTCTATAATTCTTGACCATGTTATATGTATTTTTTAGATCACTTCAAAAATGTTCCACGTTCGGACCAGGGACTCTAAAACTGAACATTTTAGGTTGTCTAATGAATGTCCTAGGATGCTTTATTTAGGGGCAGCTGTGGCTGAGTGGTTAGAGCAGTCGTCCTCCTATGCAAGAGTTGGGGGTTCAATTCCACCAGCAGTCACATGCTGAAGTGTCACTGTGCAAGACACTGAACCCCTCATAGCCTCTGATGTGTGTCCCATCAGTGTATGAATGTGATCTAAAGCACTGATTAATCTCTTTAGAATGATTTGTTCAATTAGCTTTGTAGAGATCTAGTAGAGTGCTGTATGAACGGGTAAATGAGGCACAGATTCAAGTGTGAAGAGCTTTGAGTATCTTGAAATAAGATAGAAAGGTGCTATATAAGTACAGTCAATTTACCATTTATTTTTAAACATTTTTGTTTAGAACCTTTTGAACTTGTCAATTCACAACAAATTAATCAATTTATGGGATAAAAGCTTCCTAAACAACAACAAAATGTTATAATTACAATTCTTTATGTTTATAATAGACTGTACTATTGCAATGGTTTATTATCTGGGTGTCCAAATACTTCTTTAAAACATCTTCAGTTGATCTAAAATGCTGCTGCCAGAGTCTAAACTGGAGTTAGTGGGAGAGATCATATTTATGCAGTTTTAGCTTCTCTCCAATGGCTCCATGTCAACTCCAGAATTGAATTCAAAATCTTCTAACCTACAAAGCCCTCAACAACCTGGCTCCATCTTATATTACAGATGTCATTATCCCATATTTTCGTAACAGAGCACTTCGCTCTCAGACTGCAGGCTTACGTGCAGTTCCTAGAGTTTCAAAAAAGTAGAATGGGAGGCAGATCTTTCAGTTATCAGGCTCCTCTCTTGTGGAACCAACTTCCAGTTTCTGTCCGTGAGGCGACACATTATCCAGTTTTAAAACTAGGCTTAAGACTTTCCTTTTTGATAAATCCTATAGTTAGGGCTGGATTGGGTTTCCTGAGGTGCCCCTTAGTTATGCTGCTATAGGCTTAGCCTGCTGGAGGACAAACTGACCACATTTCTTCACTATGCAACTGTCTTTACTTACTCTGCTCAACATGTTTTGTATTTGTATTTTTTTTTAAATCTTTGTTGTGTTTTTGTCTTTCAGATACACATGGACCTACATCTGGACCTGCCATTCTGTGTTTTTTGTCTCTCCTTCCTGTCCTCTCAAACCAGCCGGTCAAGGCAGATGGCCGTTTGTCCTGAGCCTGGTTCTGCTGGAGGTTTCTTCCTTTTAAAAAGGGAGTTTTTTCTTTCCACTGTTGCCATTGTGCTTGCTCAGGATGGGAGACTGCAACGAAGCCAAGATTCAACTTGTCTGTTGGCCTCCTTAGATAGAGAACTATACTAATTGGCTTTTTTTATATATGTGAATGTTTCTGTAAAGTGCCCTGAGACAACTTTGCTGTGAACTGGCACTATATAAATAAACTGAATTGAATTGAATTTATATATTTTACATAATTTAGCCATCTCCTTCTTCTGGGAGACCAACATGTAGACGGTTTATAAAAGAAGCTTTATGTTGATCATTACCGCATGAATAATTGAAATTTGCATCATCTGGCCTTTCTGAACAATGGCTGTGAACAAGCCACAACAAGCTAATTAAAGTTTTAGGACCTTGATATGAATAGTGGGGGAGATTAAGCTCTGAGATCTCACTGCAAATTATGAAAAATGTGACCCTGCAGGAGGAGAAACCAAAAAAAAAAAAAGAAAAGTACATTCTATAACAAGCATTGTAGAAAATAATGTATGTGGACTGTGTTAATTTGAAGAAATGCAGAATGTGTTGAATAACAGAGTGAATTAAAATGAATCTGGGGTTCTGCTTGTTTGCGTGCTATGTGTGTCTAATGATGCTGTAGGCCATAACAGAAGGTGGCATTTGTTATTAATGGTGACACCAGTGTTAGGCGAGTCCTGCGGCCAAGCCTCGAGCAAGAAAAACCAGAGGGGTAGAATTGTGACTCTAACTAATGCAAAGAATAAAACACCCAACATGTTACTGCCGCGGTGGACTGTCAAACAGAATAGTTCTGGCTGATAGGAGGTTTTAATTATACATGCAAATTTCGAGGAGTCATTCAGAGGTTAGCCTATAGACACAATTTTTTCTTTCTTTGTCTAAAACACAGAAAATCGACCACAGAATTTTTCTCTGAGGGGACAGGAAATCGACATTCTGCTTATATGAGAAATGACCCTCAGGATGTTGCCAGTGACATTATCATAAGACCGTCTGTGTACCGTACGTGAGGAACTCAGCAGTGAGTTTAAAGGGCACAGCATGCTTGTGTGAGGGGGTGAAGGGGGGGTTGTTCTTGTGCATGTCATTGTCTGCGTGCACAGGCAGGACAGGACAGTGTGGAGGCAGGGAGCAGATGTCAGTGATTGATGGCAGCCATCTGAATGGGGAATTTCTCTGGTTCACGTCCTGTGAACTGCAAAAACTGATGCAATAACCTTAAGTTTAGACACGGGGCCATCAGTTACATTCACGCAGAGCAGAAGGGTTCTAAGCGTGCAGAGATGGATTTCTTCAAAAAACAAAACAACTGAATAGGAGAAAAGTTACTGCTTGACTGGAAAAAAATCTTAAATTAAAGGACTAATAGCAACAAACAAGATTAATTGCACCTTGTTGAATTTTCTGCTGAATAATGGTCCTTTCCAAAAGACACAGTCATGAACCACTTAAACTTTTAGATTTTAAAATGATGGGTTACTGACTCTAAACAAATGCAAAAAAACAAATAAAAAGAAAATAAATCTCAAAATTATGCAGCTCCTTTTGAGAAAGCAGCTATTTATTTGTCCACACTGTCCTCAGCATTTACGTTGCTGTTTTAAGACACCTTGTGTTTCCTACTTTAAAATGATCCATGAATGGTATGATGTGAACGGACTGCATGCCATCAGACTAAATGTCAAATAATTCATGCAGGAGATATGAAACAAAGAGGTTTGAAGCAGTAGATTTTAATGTTAGTTGTTTATGGCAATCTGAACATCATAAGGTAAATAATTAAAGCTTTTCTATTCACTGTTCTTACAGTGGAAAACAATAGTAATGTGTTACTTCTAATATTTACTGACAAAGCATGTTGCTGTAAATAATAGGGCTAAAACAACACAAGTAACTCAAATGTCTAAATTAAAAATATGTTTTTATATGCCAAATTTCTAATTGGAGTAAGTGATGTATCTAGCTTTATAATACCATTATATTTTGCTTTATTTAGAATCCGTGACTAATTTTCTTTGGAATTTAGACTGATGATAAAATATAACTTTACTTTTAATGGTATTGAAAGTGTAAAGAATGATTTCCAAATGCAAATCCTTAAGTTAAAATGAAACAGCTTGTGTCTGTTTTATGTTAAACTAAAAATGAAGAAAACTAGAACCCCAACACTTTTAAAAGCTTCTGTGTCCTAATCAGGAATGCCCACTGTTCAATATGAGATGCACAAAGTTTGTGAAGGACAAGTTTTGAGATTTTTAAGTACTTGTTCAGAACAGACAATAAAAAAAATATATTTTACAAAAACTTGTTATCTGGGATGTAAATTGTTAAGGCTTTAAAGATAAGCTCCCATTATAAAATATAAACAGATTATCATCCAATACTTAAACTTTAATGCCTCTAAATCAGGTCATTCTATAACTAGGACATCTGCACTTTAGTTACACAGAAGAATGAATATGAATGAATATGAAGAATATATTTCAAAATTCCAGCTAAAAAAATAATTTCAGTTAAATCTCCACAAGCCCAAACCGAAATAATCATCAGACTTATTTCAGTTTCACATTAAGTCCTTCAGAAATTTGATATTCCAGCATGACACTAGCTAACATTTAGGCATAATAATACAATAAACAATATTGAAAAAACATTTAAATCATTTTAACTTTACCTTTTTGAGAATGCCAGTAAGCCTCTCAGTCTCGCAGTCGATGATAATCTGTCCTTCCTTCCTTTTGTCCAGATCCTGGAACACCTTCAGGAAGGAGGCCTCTGTCATGGTCTCCACATTGACTGAAGTCACCAGCCAGTTCCTCTCTGCTGCTGTGTCCAGAACCTTCTGTAGCACTGACAGGCCTGGACAGGAGAAGACAAATAAAACACACGTTTCTGGAAACATAGGTGCTTGACTGAGAAAATTTCACAACAAAAGTTCAGCAAAAATGATACATAACTATTGGTGTTCATCTATGAACAGCAATTAATACATGTATAGATATTTAATGGTGGTGTATGCACAATCCCACACTTTGTCTAGGTATATTAAAAGTTGGTACAAAACTTGGTACAAACTGGAAAAAAACGATGGACTAGCCGTAGCTGTGCAGAGGCCCATATTGCTTCTGCTAAGCTTATCCATCAGAATTGCCCCCATAGTTTTGGTGATAAAGTGTAATGAGCGGGACAGTCCATTAGGCACACTGACACTTACAGGTGTGCTTTTCCAGCTTGTGTGCCACCAGGCTAAATAATCACCGCTTTCGTGCTAACAAATAATCAGCCTGAGCATCATTACAATCTTCACATGCTTACAGACAGCTTTATGTCCTATAAGCACCAATTACAGGTGGTGCCACTCAATTACAGAATCACCAATGTGCTGCTGAGGTGCCTGAGCATAGCAGAGAAACAGAGCAGCCAATGAGCTGGGGGCTTATGCTAAGTCCGGAAATAAAAGGCAATTAGGGAACACATTGATCTTGAGCTCTGATTTACAGTCTGACTCACTGTTGTACTTCTTTTGCTGCTGGCAGAGGACCAATCAGATTCCTTTCAGAGCTGGCAGTCGGAGATGTTCCACAGAGTAAATAAAGCCATTTCACCCACGTCAAACTGGCTGCCATTATCCAAATGAATTGTAGTAATTACAAAATGCACACATGTAAGCCAGCTTTTTGGAGCTTTTTCTGATTTTCTTTTATAACGCTGGAAAACAGTGTTGAAGCCACCATGAGGCCACATGTGTGTTACACTGGCCCCAAGGCTGGTTTTGATGTTCATGCGGACACTTTATAAGCAACTACACATACATTTATAACTCGTTTATCCAGAAAAACAAAATAACACAGGCACCGTCAGAGAAAAAAATAACAAATGCAACCACGGTACATGAAAGATGACTGCTTGGCCTTATTAAAATGCAGAGCAGCTGCTCTCCAGGCAATTCACGCTGCTTAGCTGACACCAGGTCATTAACAAAAGAAAAGATGAATGGCATTTCAGCCTCTCGTATACACATGGCTGTGACACGTAAATAGATGGGGATGCCAGAAAAATGTGAGAATGTTGAGAGGAGGTCTGATGCAGGAGTTGGTAAAGCTTCACTGCAAAGTTCCACAGTGCTGCAGTTCCTCTTTCGTTCTCTGTCCATTGTTGCTAATGTGAGAATAACTGTGGTTCTTGGTGATGGCAGAATTAACAGTAGCTGTGAAACTGATGATGAGCATGGGGACACTGGAGATAATTAATTATGGTGAAGAAGAAAAAAAAAAACATCAGCGGGACTGTCATCCCTAAATGAAGTCAATTTCAGGTGACAGGAAGCTTTCAGCACCACGGACAGCACCAACACAACCAGCTTCCATAAAGAGCTCACTTGTCTTCATCTTGTCAGCATTTTCTAATGTCTCTCTGTTTAATAACTGTTATAGCTCTTTCCTTATATATTTAAATGTTATCTAGTGTTAGTGAGAGAAGAGCATTCTGCACAATGGGGCAAATCATCAATTGTGTGCAGAGAAACTAGGAACTTGACTTTTCCTGTTAGTAAAATGCAGGTCACCACAGATAATGGACAACTGTAAACACAAAAATGGCTGTGGCTCAGACACTAGTACAAATACTGAGTTAAATTTGATGTGACAGGATCCAAGAGTTATCCTTATCACATAATCTTAGTGGTAACAGATTTTGAGAAAATAATATTTAGAACTTTGGCTCTAACTTGTTGAGTTAACCCAAATAATGGCTACAGTGCAGTCAGTTTCATAGATAACATCTATAACATTGTGTGATCATAGCTGAAGGTCATTCACAACACAGCGGATGACAAATTGTGTTCATAACTCCAGTTGATAACATAATGTGCAAAAACTTGCACTATTACATGTGATTGTGCATAATATTGCTGTCCTGATTTTACTAAAAAACCCTTGAACTTTTTAAAATAAAATTATATTAGATTAATATTCTGGCATGATTTTGCCTCCTTAAATTGGATTTGCCATATTTTTCATATTGTTATATTTCTCATATTGCTCAGCTTGTAGGGATGAGAATATACACCAGCATCTGACATATAAGAGAACTGCAATACTTAAGGATTTTAAGTTAAATCATACTTTTTTCCTGTCAGTGTAACACAAGCCTGATGCTTTTTGACATTTCAAACATAAAACGTTAAACATGTACAGGTACAATAATGCATTCTTACACCGTGCTGTAAAAAATATTGTTTTAAATTGTCAACTTTACTTTTCATAAAAGTGAAAAAGAATTATTCTATTTTTCATTTTTGTTAAATATAACATTTATCTTTCCACACAGGCAGATTCTGAGGGATACCATTAAGGCCCAAATAAGGACTTGTTTGTGTTCTGAAAAATAGATTCAATTCAATTCAAAATACTTTATTAATCCCAAAGGGAAATTAAATGCTGTTATCCTCATTTCGTTAAGAAATGTTATATATACTGATGGCTGTAGGCAGGAAGGTCCATCCCACATAGATCCAAAGAAACTGGCCATAGATGCCATCCAATCCATCCACCCAAACTTGGCTGGCTAAAAAAAGTTTCAGTCAAAATCCTTCCAGCTGCACAGCATCTGATACCAGAGGAAACAATCATTCAAAAAAAGTGATTTACTTCCAGAAAAAAGAAGAATTAAAGTTTCCAAACACAAAATCTCAGAATGAAAGTAATAGAGCTGCTCCAACATGCAGCCACCCCAAAAGGCGCAATTCTAGATCCATTTCCAGTTAGGTTAGGCTGTGACACCAGATGTTCAAAAAGTAAAATCTACTTGACTGATCGGCATGATTGAGAGATGAGAACATCTTTCTCTCAGCCTAAACATGCAACATTCTCACTCTAATGCTCTAATGTTCACAAAGTGTGTTGTAAAAATTTGAATTTAAAACTTTCATATTCACTTATTCACATTTCATAGAATTGGAAATAAAATAAGTTGTGTTTATTTTATTTTGATTCTAATTCAGTATAACATAATCTGTATATGTGAATGATTCTTAAGGTGCTCTGGCATCATTTTTTTGCAACAGATGACATCGAGTTTAGTTGTGATTGTGTGTTTAGTTTCTAAATTACTGAAACTTAAACAGGTTTGCGAGTACACAGAAAAATACATTTTTGTTTTTATATCTAAAGAGTTTTAGTATTGAATATACAAAGTTTTATGCAGCTGGTCTTTGGGGTTTTCTTTTTTTTTATTATGTTAACATTGTAGCTGAATCAATATATTTATATATATTTTTATATTCCATCTGCTCTTTATGCATCCCCTGCTTCCTCTTTTCTTTTCCAAATCACTGTGTTTGAATCAAATGCAATCTCCTTTTTTTAAATGTGCCTAATGAGCCCTATAAATCCAAGCCAGCCTGACAGGGATGCTCTCAGATGCAGCCAAGGTAAAAAAAGCTTCTTCAAAGGCATCCTGAAAGAGAATAATATCATAATGGAATCTGGCTATGATAAGCACCTTTTTAGCCAGAGGCAGTACACAGAGACCCAAGCATCTGGCAAGTGAGAGTGGAAAAAAATAACAGTTTGTGAAACCATTTCCTAAATATTGCTTATGATAGGGTTAATGGGCTATCAAATTTGTTTTCCTATTTGCAGGCTTCTGAAATAAAAAAGATGAGCCGCATCATTCATCATATTTATTAGGAGGATGCTTCAAGGCAAGAGAACAATATAAAGGTTTACAGGAGAAAAACTGAGAAAAAAAATAATGTTAAAAAATTATGTGTGATATATTTGTATATCCTTGATCACTTCAAATAATGATTAAAAAAATCACATGTAAATACACACACACAAGCAGTAGTCCATCGCTACTTCACTGTTTTTCACAGACTCGCTCTATGGCGGGTTTTTCAAAATAAGATTGGACATGACACACAAGTGACTGATCGATGGATGAGCCACATGAATGGCATGGAATTTTTATTTAAAATTAATTATTTTAAATCATTTAGCACCTGCTGCACCTATGTGCAGCCCACAGCTTGCAGGAGAAGCTTCCTCCTGCAGCATGTCATATCTCTGCTCTCCAGTGGAGAAATAGGCTTGACCGAGAGAGCTGGCATGTGGCAGAGAGCTGAGATCATGACATTCTGTTCTCTTTCGGAGCATTTATAGTTTAGAAACATTGTTTAGAATATTGCAATAGTGTGGGAAGAGATTAAAATGCCTTTATATAAATTTTGTGGTGTCCAACCAACGTTCCTCAAAATACATTTTTGTCCTCAGACACAGGAACTGTCTTTCACCCCTCTTTGTGTGCTAATTTACATATCTGGGAGTCAGCACACCCTGGCTCCATACTGACTGTTAATTATACCATTTGTAATAAGCAACTGTCTTTCCTGGGAAGCGACAGACTTAATGGCTCCAACAAGATGTCCATAACAAAGAAGTGAACTTACCACACCAACAAGACATTTGGTTGCCATATTAACGAAGGAAGTTGACCCTATGTTGTTTTCAATGTGCGTCAGGACCAAACTTGCATTTGCTGAGAGAATGGTGTTTATGTAAATGCAAAGTTTTACCATTTTCAACAAAAGCCATTGTGCTTCCCCTTTAAAGACTTTGAGAGGAGTGATATAATTAGAATTAATTATGCAGTCAGTTCACACCCACTCTGATAGCTGCATCTGATTGGATAAAATCAGAGGCACGCCACTTCGTGTCAGAGAAGCTGACACGTGAGGTCGGTTGCTGATGGGGTTGTTGGGAGAAGCAGTGTCATGGTGGAAGAAGATGCCCGAAGCTGGCTGAGGTGTTGCACATGAGCTGCAGAGAGTTGGCTTTGAGCCAACCCAGAAGTCTGCGGGACTCCGAGCCAGTCAGCTGAGAAATGGAGAAAAGTCCTGGTAACCCTCAGACACCCAGGAGCAATGGTGCTGTCTTGCCAAACGAAACGCAGTCCTGAGAAAAGACATCCCTTCTTGGGACATCCTGCCACCGGCTTTCACATTCATTGCGGTAATGAGATGGACATCTCCCAGTAGGACAAACGTCTTTCTTCTGATGAGGAGAACAACTCAGTACCAACTCGAGTTCTTTTAGACATTAATAATTAGTTCACAATTCTGTTTACCTCAATTTTAACTTTAGCGCTAAAACTTTAGTCCAAATTGACTATTTTGTACCTCTTCCCAAAGTCTTTAGACTATTTACATCATTCATTTTCTGAAATAATGCTATTGGTTATTCATTCATATTTCATATTTGCCACAATTTCACACTGTTGTTTATTGCTCAAGCTGAAAATAAATGTTACAGAATTGTGCATTTAAATGACCAGAATAAACTACAACTTACAACTTGTACTACTATTCCTACTTCGTGGTTTTTCACTTATCTCGGGGCTTCAGGGTACAGATCCCTGCGATAAACAAGGGACTACTATATATATATATACTTCTTCCCAATTGTATTAAAACTTAAATAACAATTAAAATAATCACTGAGCTATGTTAAAGAAGCAAAACAAACCAATTATTTTAATGTATATACCAAGCAAATACTTTAAAACTAAATATCATTTTTCCTTAAAGGCTTAAAATAACTCTGGTGACTGCAGCATAGTATCCAGGCAACTGAGGCTACTAATATAGATTTCTTGGATCCATTCTCCTAGTCAGTGATATAGGAGTGACCTGCACAAATATACACTCATGCGTTCACAACTTGACATGTATGAGTACATTTTAAAAAGAATAAACAAGATTATAAATAATTTAGAGAATTTAAAGAGTAATATCTCCAAATTCAGGTAGAGACACAACTAGAGATGCACTGAATTTATTTTGATTTCCAGCTCTTTAAAGCTCTGTCTGTTGGGTCACTTTTTTTTAAGAACTATAATTAACAGCATGCAAAATGTATTTTAAAATTTCTGGTTGAACATAAATTTTGACTGTGTTTAAAACTAGTTACAATAAAAACAACAACAAAGCAAAAACACACAAACGAAACGGAAAAATAAAACACTTTTTTATAATTAGTCACCATTAATTTAGTTTAAGATTAGAAAACTTAAAAGATATTTTGACAAACCTCAAAAATAAAATAATTTCCCTTTGGGATTAATAAAGTATTTTTGAAATGAACTGAAATACAAGATAGTTTTTTTTTTATTATTGGACCTGAAATAAAAATATGTCACTGAAGAGTCCAGTACTGTGAACACTGTTTCTACGTTATTTCTTCATAAATGACTGTTAAATAGTTTATCCAATTCATTACAGTATAACTAGTTGCATGAGTAAGTACAGTTTCATAAACATAACAGTTAAAATAATATTTTTTATTTACATGACTGGTTGTAAATGATAGATCTCATAAAGTTAATTCGTCTTGTTGCCTGTTTTGTTAGTTTTTAATAAAAATAATTTAATTTCAAAGGTGTTCAAATGCAAATGCAAGTTGGCAACTTAGTGAAGGTGCATTTATGAACAGGGTAAAAAAAATAAAAAAACATCAGATGTTTTAAGATTAGCTGTGATTCAGTCAAAGAAAAAAAAAGTGTGCTGAATCAGCTTGTCACATACTGAAAATTTGCTGATTCTGGTCATCATTCAAGCAAATGGTGCATTTCTGGTGACTAAACCTTTTAAATAGAGCAAGAGTTTATGTTTCCGTCACTGAACAATGCAAAGTTTAAAGCTCTCTTCAACTGTTTTACTTTTTCAGTCAAGTAAAACTCACGAGCTAACAGAATTTAGACATCTGCGTCAGCTAAAAGTCCACATGCATACGTGCATTAATTTTATTTCGGTGCGTTTTTTTGGGTCTCAAAATGCTGCAGGTACATAGCATGGTCATGCTCCAAAACCCACAACACCTGGGACAGATGGCACGACATAAGCTAAAGCTTTTTGGCTATTGAGAGAGAGGCTCACAGGCGCTCAACCTAAATTGTGTCAGCCTTAGCAGGACTGTCATTAAAGTGGTTTAAGTAAATGCAAGCACTTGATATTTTTCTAGCTCAGTTCTGACAAAGAAACCGTGTCAACATGGGTTACTGCTGATGACTGTTCAATGAAAAGCTTAAGCTTTTGTTCCACTGATCTGTTGGTGCAGGTCAATGTTCCCTCTTGAGTATTCTGTTTGTAAAAAGGCTGCTGCTGTCGCCATGGTAATATGAGCACCATCATATCAAATGTTTCAGAGAATAACATGAACGCACACTCCGAGTGTTCTCGCCCACTTCACAGTCACAATTTGGAATAAAAAAAGGACAGTAGGAGAAGAAATGGAAAAAGACTGTTGAAGTTTCTCACCTGAGTCAGAGCTGTACATGTAGACAAATTTTGTCCATCCATAGTGCTCAATAACTCCCACCAGGGCATCCTGGAGCTCAGGTCTCAGCTGGATGACAAACTGGTTTGCAGTCTCTATGGGGAAGGATGGCGTGACAAAGCAGACATGCAGAGCTCCGCAGAAGGACATGAGCATGTTGACAGTTTTTCTGTCATATAGTCCAATGATGGCGTACACTCCTTTGGAGAACTGAGAGCAAACTAGGAAAAATAAGACAGAAAACAAAGATATTAGATGTAAAATCAGCCCATAAGGAAGAAATCTGTTTTTTTTCTGTTGCAAACCAAAATCTGGCAGATGCAAGTATGGTAAAAACTGCATGAATTGCAGATTTATATGTGCCCTATAAATATTTTACAAAACACTGTAAAATATTCCACAATACAACTGACCCAATTATCTGCACATTAGTTTCAACACTGAATACATATTTTGTGAAAACTTTTGCACGTTCATCAGTTTCAAGAGTGGTACAACACTATCTGGGCATACATGTATACTCACAAGATAACAAAATGTGATTGAATCACTTGCAATACTTTGCAAATAAATCCCAGACGTGCTATTTTGCTATGCAAAACCTTTCATGCCTGATATGTTTTTGGCACAACCTCACATCAACTTATGTAGAAACAAATAAACCAAGCAGAAAATCAGGTGCTGAAACAGAATGAGGATTTTGATCAGTTTTATAAATAAATCACAAAAATTCTCAAGGTCATACTGCAACATTGTACAAAGTAATAAGTTGGCAACACAACTCATAAGAATCAGTGGGCAATTGTCAACAGATGTTATGGCTTCAGCAGGTCAGTTTGTCTGTAATTATTTCAGGGTATGGACAATGGCAAATGGAGGACTAACTGACCTAATTTCCTTAAATGATTTGCTAAAATTGAATAGTTTTCATTTGATACTATTTCTATCTTGCATGTGACTCTTGACCTGCCATTGTGTATCTGTTCCTCTCAAACCCAGCCGGTCGAAGCAGATGGCTGCTTGTCCTGAGTCTGGTTCTGCTAAAGGTTTCTTCTTCATGAGGGAGTTTTTCCTTTCCACTGTCGCCTTCATGCTTGTTCAAGATGAGAGTTCTGCAATGGAGTTAAATTCAAAGCAGTCAGCTCATCAGACAAAAAGTGTTATTATTTTTATATTTGAATGTTTCTGTTCAGTGCCCTGAGATGACATCTGTTGTGACTTGGTGCTATATAAATAAACTGAATTGAATTGAATACTACATTCTTTGCCTTCTCTTTCTATCCACACCATGGTAAAACAGTTGAACCCCTTCTCCAATGCTGCGAGCCTTGCTTCCTTTCTACTTGGCCTCTTGGACACTAAACATCTACCTTCCTTCTCTGCATCATGTCAGCCAGCTCTCTGCCTTTGTCTGTCATTGTCCCCACATTTAGAGTTGCAACTCTGTATAAATTGTAAATATAATTTCATGGTTTTTTATGTTTTGTACTTGAATATTATCTTTTTTACACTAATATCTATACCCCTGGCAAACAGATGTTTGTAATGTTTGATTAAAATCTTTAATAAAGGAAAAAAAAAAAAAAAAAAACAAAAAAAAAAAAAAAAAAAAACCTTTCAATCCTACATTCTTGACTTTCTTCTTTTTCTTCTGTCTCCTGACATGTTTCCCTCCTCGTGGTATTTGACTAACAGTAGCATAATTTCCGCCGGCACCCTGTTTTTCAACAGCACCGGTGACGATTGTTGTTAACCTGGCCTCGACCAATCTGGTATGGTGTTACTTAGATGAACTCACATATTAGTTTTGGCAAAAGTGTTTTATGTCTGATGCCCTTCCTGACACAACCCTCACCATTTACTGGGGCTTGGGACCGAAACAATATATACACTGGCTTGTGCTCCCTAGTGGCTGGTTTATTTACTTAAAAACACAACCATTAAACACATGGTCTTTCATTTCACTGTTATGCTGATGATTGTCAGATATATCTGACCTTAAAACCAAATGGATCTTGATCCATTCACCCTCTTAAAATATCTCAATGTCATATGGCTTGGATGGCTTCATTTTTTTAACTATCAGAAAACTGAAGCATTGTGTTCAGCCCTAGCTCTTCTGCAGTCTCTCGTCCTGTAAACCTTGACTCTCTTGAGCCACATTTTAAGCAGTCTTTCACAAATCTGGGGATGATTTTAGACTCAGAGTCCTCAGTTAAGAAACCTTACGTTTAATAAAAAGATTAACTCTGTTTTCTAGACAAGCTTCTTCTAGTTAAGGCAGATAGCTAAGCTTAAATCAGTGATGGCCAGACCTGACCTTGAGAAAATAATCCATGCCTTAATTATAACCCGACTAAACTACTGTAACACACTTTATGTTGGGGTCGGTCAGACCTCCCTTTCAGGTCTCCAGCTCATCCAAAATGTTGCAGCTCAACTCTTAACAGGAACTCTTAGGTTTCAGTATATTTCACTGGTTTAATACTCCCTTCACTGGCACCCTGTACATCCCAGAATAGGATTTAAAATTATCCCGTTGACCTATAAGTGCCTTAATGGCCTTGCACCCTCATATCTCTCTGACCTACTTCAACGTTACGCTCCTTCTCGGTCGCTGAGATCATATGATCAGCTGCTTTTGGTTGTCTTGAAAACCAGGTTGAAGCTCAGAGAAGATCAGGCTCTTTCAGTTGTGGATCCTAAACTTTGGAGGAATCTGCCAGCCAACATCTAACAGGCCTCTTCACTTCCTGTTTTGAAATCTCTTTTAAAAACACTTCAGTTTTCAGTTATTTTTATTCCATTGTGTTGTTTTAGTATTTTATTGTTTTGTGCTTTATGTTTATTTTCGTATGATTTTTTTTAATTTAATTTGATTTTTTTATCTTCTGCATTTGTCTTTTATTGTTCAGCACTTTGGTACCAACTGTTGTTTTTAAATGTACTTTATAAATAAATTTGACTTGACTTGAATTGACAAGTGGGCTGAAATGCAAAAAATTCACAATTTAGCCTGTTTGCCTAAAAATGCGAGGAGTCTAAATTGTGCCTTTTTTGTGTTTCAAAAAAACTCTAGCAAATTTTAATGGAATTAGCACTCATAAATTATGAACTTTCAATTGTTCAATTTTGAATAAAACATAAATCACAGACATGGCATTTTTTTTCCAAAACTCCAACCTTCTGGTACAAAGTAATACAATTACCAGACACAATAGAAAATTAAAGAAATATAATTGTTGCAGTCACAATTATTGCTTTAAATTCAACTAGACACAAAATATATGGAATCACTTAATCTTAAGGAATTATAGAATCACTCTTTAATGTCCAGTTCTAAAACGAACATCTGCATCAGTTTAAATCTGGTAATTAGTTTAAAGTTAAATAATGCTCACACTTTGGAGTGCTAAGCAGATTGATATGAATCATAACTCTAATATGAGCGCCCAATTGAAATGGTAAATGGTAAACAGTCTGTACTTAGAGTATATAGTGCCTTTCTATCTGATCAAGATATTCAAAACCTTTGTGTCCTCACTTACACATTCATACAGAACTCTACTGTATCTATACAAAGAATAATCCGAGCTTTATCACATTCTTACACCGATGGGACACACATTGGAGGCAATGAGGGGTTCCGTGTCTTGCCCAGGGACACTTTGGCATGTGACTGCTGGTGGAATTGAACCCCCAACTCTTGCATTGGAGGACGACTGCTCTAACCACTCAGCCACAGCTGCACACAAAGGAAACAAAGGAGAGTCCATCCATCCATCCATCCATACATCATCCAATTTTCCAAAGTCGGTTAGCAGGGAAAGCAGCTTAAGCAGGAATGTCCCGACATCTCTTTCCACAAGCACCTCTTCCAGCTTTTCCAAGAGCTTGTCCAACCAAGAGACGTAGTCTCAGCAGCATATCCTGGGTCTTCCCTGGGGTCTCCTTCCAGTCAAACAGCACAAAGCACCGCCCTAGGGAGATGCCCAAGGAGCATCTTTATCAGATGCCTGAACCACCTCAACTGGCTCTTCTCGATGTGGACGAGTAGTGGTTCTACTCCAAGTCTCTCCCAGATAATTGAACTTCTCACCCTATCTCTAAGGGAGAGTCCTGCTACCCTGCAAGTGAAACTCATTTCAGTCACCTATTTGCATGAGCTCATTCTTTCAGTCATTATCCAGCGATCATGGCCAAAGACGAAGGTAGGAACATAGAGCTCACCTCCCTCTTTACCACAATAAACTGGCACAGAGTCCACAATGCTACATATGCAGCACCAATCCATCTGTCAAACACACGCTCTATTCTTCCCTCACTCATGAACAAAACCCTAATCTACTTGGCCTCCTCCACTTGAGGCAGAACCTCACCCTCGACCCAAATAGAGCAATCCATCCTTTTCTGACTGTGGACCATGGCCTCAGATTTGGAGGTGCTGATTCTCATCCCAGCCCCTTCACACCTTGCTGTGAACCACTTCAGTGAGAACTGGAGATCATGACAGAATGATGCCAACAGGACCACGTCATCCACAAATAGCAGAGATGGAATCCTGAGGCCACTGAACTGGACTCTCTCCAGCCACTGGCTGCACTGAAAAATTCTGTCCATGAAAGCTATGCACAGAATCACAGACAGCGGAGTCCAACTTCCATCATTATGTCTTAAATAAATGTTCAAGCCTACAATGACATTTTGGACACTTCTTATTCCATAAATTGAAAAAAAAAAAAAAAAAAAAAGGAAAAAAATGGTGATGACTTCTTTTTCCAAGAAGATAATGCATCTTGCCATTGGGCAAAGGAAATACAAACTTTTTTTAAGAAAAACATCTAAAGTCTATGGTATGGCCAGGAAATAGTCTACATCTCAATCCAGTTAAAACTTGTAGTGAAACTTACAGAAACTAATCAATGACAAGTTTCCAACCAGCAAATCTGGCAACAGCAATAAGAGACAACTGGAGCCAGTTTGATGAAAAGTATTGTTTGTCATTAGTAAGGTCCATTATGTATAGAGTTCAAGCTGTTATAAAAGCAAAAGGTGGTGCAACAAAGTACTAAACAATTGAAAGAACATCTTCGAAGAGCAGTGATTCCATCATTTTTGCCAAGGGTTTTATACGCAACATTTATTTCAGTAATCCTTTACTGTTTCAGTCTACATTTTACCAAACCATCATAGTTTGTGGCCTTATGTGTGTAAGCTGATTAGAGCTGGTACCTGTGCATGACTACATGCTAGATTCCTGGGATCTGTGCAATGCATGCAGTGTCATATGCATTCAGGGGTATGTGCATTGGGTAAGGTCATGGGTGCAAAGTGGAAATCATTTTGTATTCTTCTGGGACAAATGTCAATGGCTCGATATAGAATGAGGATACGATGTTACAGAGGGACAAACTGACAACCGCTAGGGGTAGGAGGCTAATTATCTATAAAACACAACATGTTTTAGGGCACTGCAAAAAAAATTCTGATAAGTCTAGCATAAAAAGGACATATATGTATAAAAATATTGATGTTCTAGTAAAAGGACAGTAGAAAAATAATTATTTATACTGTAGTCACTCATTTAACCAGGGGGATCTGTACCTTGAAGCCCTACGATAAGTGAAAAACCGCAAAGTAGGAATATATATATATATGTATATATATATATATATATATATATATATATATATAAAGGCGTTTTAAACCCATCCCTCACTTTTGCAATATTCTAAACTATGTTTCTCAACTTTAAACGCTATAAAAGAGCACAGCATGTCATGAACTCAGCTCTCTGCCACGGCTGCACTCTGCACACTTGGCCACGCCCACTTATCCACTGCAGATAGTAGAATGACAGAGGAGGAACAAGGAGGGAGGTGGAGCTGCAGGAGAAAGTTTATCCTGCAGTGTTGGCTGCACACAGGTGCAGCAGGTGCTAACTAATGTAAAATAATTGATTTAAAATAAATTAAAAAATCCATGCCGATCGTGCGGCTCATCCATCAATGTGTGCCATGTCCAATTTTAGTCTGAAAAACCGCAACAGAGCGAGTCCACGAAAAACGAACTGTGAAGTAGCGGGGACTACTGTACCTCAAATATACTTTACCTGAAGAAACAAAACATTAATGGTATGAAGTTGAACAAAGCAAAACTACATTCGTCATTAAATGTTACAGCCCAAGTTCAAGTCAAGTTTATTGTCATTCGCATCACATGTGGTACATGAGGTGGAATGAAATTATGTACTCAGGGTCCCAGTTATACCAAGAACTAGCAAAAGTGTAAAAAGATACAGTATATGTGGATCTAAGATATACGCTAAACAAACACTAAACAGTACGCTAAAATATATAAGATATATGCTAATAATATAAAACAGTATGGCAGAACAACAGCAGCCCGAACATGAGTCTGTGGTGAGCAAATGGGTATAAATGAATACTGCAGCATGATATAATCAGCAAGTGAGTGTGCTGAAACTTTGAAACAACCAATTAGCCAGTCATTTCTAGAGCTATAAAAGTTTACATTTAGCAAAAAATAGATTTTGTGAAAATCAGCACAGCAAATGTCAGGTTGGTCAATAAAGCAAAGCTTAATTAAATTATACTGAGCTGAACAATCAATATCAACAAACCATTTTTGTGAATACAGATACAAACACACACTAAAAAAATGTTGATTTCTAAAAAGGGACAAAAAAAGAGCCAAAGGAGGTTCACACTTATGGTAGAACATTTTGAAGCCTTCCAATTAAAATCATGTTCATGCAGCACCAGTGTGTGTCTTGCCTTCAGTGGAGGAGGTGAAGGTAGGTTAGAAATAGAGAGGTTAATCAATGTATCCCTGGGGTTGCATTGACATTTTACTAACTGCAGGAGGTGGTTTCCATCTCTCTTTTGCTTTTTCCCCTTCATCTCACCATTTTGCTCCAGCTCATCGTCTGTATGTTGCTTTATTCACACTGCACCATATCTTCAAATGACAAATAGATGTTAATAGTCTTCTTTTTTGGATGGCAGATCATGCTATCTTCACACTAGCAGGTCTGGGCTGGCCTATTTTGTGCTGAGGCCATGGGTGGGCCTCATTTATCTCTGTATTTACCAAACAGATTGAAATCACTGCATGGTCCATGCATGGAGGCCAGCTGAAGAAAAAACAGAGGGGAAGATGGCCTGAACCCAAAACGCCTAACCTGCCACAGACGTGCACCCTCCAGGCAGGCATGTACGTGTGTGTGTGGGCGGGAGGGGGGGGGGGGGGGGGAGCAATAGAGAGATGGAGAGGAAAAATATAAGAATCTAGTAATCACATAAAATGCATGCCCACATACATAAACACACACACATGTGGCCTCAAGTGCTCCAAAAACCCGGTGAGTCACCCTACTTAAAGCGAGCCCTGAAATAGACATTTGCGCCTCCCCACACTGAATTGGTAAGAGACCTATCTTTCTTTCACGCTATGCACATGCTCTCGCTTGTAAATGGATGCTTTTCCAGCTACTGCTTTCCACAAGTGCGCATTACAATTTTCTAGGACCAATTTCAGAGGGGTCCTCCACGATATGCCTGGATGAAAGGTAATGAGAACTTGTTTGACGTTTTGTGCACTGTCCCATTACTCTGCACCGCTGAACATAAGTAGTTTCTCATAACAAAAAAAAATTAAAAAATAATGTAGCCATGTGGCACAGACCTCTTGAACCGAACTGGCAAGAAAAAAAAAAAGTGTTTGTCTGCCGCGACATGAGCGTGACACTGACCATTAGCGTAAACCCCATGGTCTCGGTTCAGATAACAGAATAGATCGGTGGCCTGGTGGGAGCTTTCTGTGCGTGAGTGGCTTGTTAGCGCTGCTCCACATGTGTAACGGCATCAGAGTCAGGACTGAGAGACCTCAAGTGATCTTGAAGACCCTAGCAACACCTGTCCACCCTGGCACTCCGTGTCCTCTCGCCGCAGTTACAGCTGTCGTGGCGGCAGGACTGAGGTTGCCGAGGCAACAGTCTGTTTCCCTGGCAGAGATTACAGTAGCTCTGAGCTGCTAAAAGACTCTCGGAGGATGGAGTGGGAATTGTGACTGTTTGGACATTTTGTCACAATTAGCTCTTTCCTGTAGGAATTAGCAAATTGGAAGAAAAAAAAAATGGCCTTTGAAAATCCGTGGATAATTTCTGAAATAATGGAAGATCTCTGGTTCAGTTCCACTGTGCCACATTTGCTTTCACACTCAGAACAAATAAAGGATAAAAACCCATTAGGAATGTTCCATCATTGTTGTAAAAGGATATGAACTGCAAAAGAAAGCTGTGGGGTTTCACTTCTAAAAGCTTTTAACAGTGTTTTTTTTCTTTTTTTCTTTTTTGGTGGTTCTTGCTGATGATTATACTAAAAAAACAAAACAAAAAAAACAATGGTTATTTTAACTGTTTAAATAAAGTTTAAATCTAGGAAACAAGTTCAAAAGGAATATCATCTAAGCAAAATTCAGACTACTTTGAACTGGGGTTGTGTGCAAAATCTGTGAATGTGAAATTCACCTGCTCTAAATGTGTTTTATAATGGCTTTGTTTAGGAGAAATGGAGATTAGTTGACTGAATTAAGAAGCTGAAAATTAGTTTAAATTTATTTTTTTTAATAACAATTCATGCAGTTATTTTTTTTTTTAAACATTTAAATAATATACTATTAGAAGTGTCTGTTGTGAGACAGGAAGTAAAATGATCTAAAATAAAGACTCAGTGTCAAGAAATCTAAATAAATGAAAACAAAGAATTTAATAATGAAACAAAAGCCCGATAGGTCGGCAAAACATAATACAACACACACACACACACATATATACA
>NC_056501.1:30639434-30658371 GCF_014905685.2 Nematolebias whitei | reverse complement strand
AAAAAGCTTAAATCATGTCATCTGGACCAGTTTCTTTAAGTGAGAAACGTTTAAAAAAAATTACATATTTTTATATTTTTCCTGGGCAGCACGGTGGCGCAACTGGTAGAGCTGCTGCCTCTCAGTGAGCAGGTCCCTTGTTCAAACCCCGGTCCAGGGGCCTTTCTGGGTGGAGTTTGTATGTTCTCTCTGTGCATGCGTGGGTTTTCTCTGGGTACTCCAGTTTCCTCCCACAGACCAAAAACATGCATGTTAGGCTGATTGGTAACTCTAAATTGTCCCTAGTTGTGAGTGAGAGAGTGAACAGTTGTTTGTCTCGTTTGTCTCTATGTGTCCCTGTGATGGACTTGCGACCTGTCCAGGGTGTACCTCCTTTATGTACCATGCTGTAATAAGTACACAAGTATGCAACTACAGCATTGGAATGTGAAAAGTGGTTGAAAAACATTTTTAGATGTTCAGATTATAAATCAAACTTTTCAATGCATGTTAAAATTCCAGGTCCTGGTGAGTGCTAAGTTTGGTCCTGGGTTCAATGCCTTGGTTTGGACCTGAGGTCTTTCTGTGTGGAGTTTGCATGTTCTCTTCGTGTTTGCATGGGTTTTCTCAGAGTACTCCAGTTTCCTATCACAGTCATGAAACAACAACAACAAAACATACTTTAGCCTGTCTTCAGGACCAGGCCTGTCTTGCAAACATGATCTGTGATCTTATCAGGATTTGTCTGGTTAAGTAAAGGTTAATAAATAAATACAATAAATTCCAGTTTGGGCTCTCTGGCACTCACTACATTAATCTGGGGTAAATAGAGACTGATTTTTCCTCTCCAAGAGCGAGGTGGTGCCCAAACAATGAAGTTATTTGCATAATACATGCATATCTTATGAGCTTAACTCATAACTGATAATTAATAATATATTTACACCCCATATTGCTCTACATATTTTGGTGCCCCATGTGAGGCCTGTGTAAAAGAAAGTGCTTACTGTCAGTGTGTTACAGAGATCAGAGTCAGAGATTCTTTATTGTCATTCGCACCTCATGTGGTACATGTGGTGGAGCGAAATTATGTACACAGGGTCCCAGCTACATCTGACAATAAAATGTAAAAGAAAAACAATGATAACATCTAAGATATGAACTAAGAAAAACATCAACTAAATATACACTAAACACTAATAGCATAAAAACATTACGTTGAACATCAGCACAAACCTGAACACGAGTCTGTGTAAACCGATGAGCACGCATGAACACATCAACATTGAAACAGATCAGCAGTAACATGAAACTGATCAGCAGATGAAGGTCCACCTCAGGAGGGGTGTTCCTAACTTTTGGCTGTGTTTTTTTGTTTTTATAAAGGCCTATTAAATAAATCTATAGTCCCTTTCACTGCCTTAAAAGTTTTCCTTTTAAAAGAGAAAATAAGACAAATGTATTATCTTAAAGAAAGATGACTTAAAACACACATTTTCATGAATAAACATTCAAATATGGAATACAACAGAAATTACATCTTTGAATTAATAACATGCAATGTTTCACCAAAAGGTGTCGCTATAAATCTCATGAAAAGGAATGCCATTAAACAAAGGGTTCTTATGGTTCTTATCTTCATGGGAACCATTCTGAGAGAAGTACTCCTTTTCGATAAAGGAAGATATCAATGTAACAAGTTCGGATGTTTCAAAAACTTTGAGGTCAGTTGAACCAAAACTCTCATTAAAACGATCTGTCCATTTCATGGGAAATGAGTTCATATTTGCTGTGAGGTTAACACAGTGACATGTTTTTTTTTTTATAACTTTAGGTCCTCTAAGAAGTATGTGAGCAAAGCTGATTTTTTATAAAGCAATGTCTATTTATTCCAAAGGGAATAGATTAATCTTATTTTAACAGTTTCAAACACAAAACACAGGAATAACGTTTGTTTGGGATGAGGTGAATTCTTTTTTTCGTTTGTTTAAGCTGAGGTGAACTGTTTCTGAGGTGGTGTTCCCCTATAGTTGTATAAATATGGATATAGTTTTAAGAAACTGAACTCTTTGGGCTAAATTCAGTTTATGTTTAATCAGAGAATTTCAGGAATAAATTGAGCTTTTAACTAAATTCAGCATTGAAATTACATTCATTGCTCAATAAGTTTTATGTATGATGTTGCTGTTAATTGATACAATAAATGTTTTTTGTAACAACAATTTCTACTGCTGCTTCTGTTGGCCAATGCTTACAAAAAACAAGTTATGATGTTCTGCAAAATGATTTTTTGTTTTGTGTTTTATCGTTTTTTCTGTTTCCCAATGAAGGCAATAGTCAGGTGTCTGATCTCAAAGCAAGCCAGTCATTTAGAATTCCAGGCGTCTGTGCGAACGAGTCCCATGCTGTCAGAGCAGTTGCACGTCACACTGTTTTATACGCTTGTAGGCTCTGCTCCTCATTAAAGTACACAGAAGATCCCAAGATGAGCTGTGTGACAAAAAGGGACTCCACTTCTGTCTTTACAGCAAAAAATAAAACAACAAATAAGAATACATGACAGCTGTCTCACACACCCATCCTCCATCGTACAGCACAAATGCCGGTCGTCATCTCAGAACATTGTTGTCTAATTGGGAGTCCTCAACGTCTCGGCTCAGAACTACACGTCCATGTCCCAGCTGCCGTTAGCACCAGAGACAACAGATTTGTTTTAGATTCTTGGAGACCAGGGGTGTCCAAACATTTTCATATGTGGGCCAAAACTATCAAGATGAAACAACTTGTGGGCCACAAAAATGTGAATTTAACTCTATACGTGAACAATATTTTAGAGAAAAGACAGAAGTTTATTAATTTTGGTGGAGAAATAGTTTTAAATTGTTATAGATCCAAAACATTAAAAGCCTCAAACAATAATTTATATTTTTATTTAAAAAAATTTTTATTTATATGAGTTGTTGGGTCTGTATTTGTTGTTTTCTTGTGTTTGAAAAGTTCATTTTAGTCTGTTATCAGCAACAAAAGTGTAATTTGATTAAATGTCTTTGTAAAAGGGGGTCGATCAGTCTTTTGGACCATGGACGACCCACAAGACTGATTGAAGTTCTGAAAAATCATCCAGATGTCAGTTGCTACAACAGATTCATAGAAGATTTGATAAAGTTGATCAACTCGTATGTAGATGATACCTCATTATATTCATTTAAAAATGAGCAGTTTCCTTTTTGAATATTTTATCAGCTGCAACATTTAGCCAAGTTTTATGACTCTTTATCCAAAGTCTCCTTTTTAGTAGAAATCAGTAAACATTTTTAGTGCTTTGTACCATGAAGTGAAAATAAAAAAGATTATAGCCAAAGGTTTGTATTTTGCTTAATATTGCTCATTTTGAGAAGACTGTTTTTCATCTGTTTTGCTGTTAAACTCAAACTTTATATAAAAAAGGATCACCAGCAAATTTGCAGAAAGTCTGCATCGACCTCTAAGACCTGCTGGACAAAATTATGTCATTCTTAAACTGCAGCTGTGGGCCACACAAAATCACTCCAAGGGCCACAAATGGCCCTCGAGCCACAATTTGGACACCGGTTCCTTCAACAAATACAGAGGATGACTCACAGGAGGGTTTGAGGTGTATAAATATGAACAAAAATTGGCCGGGGTATCAGTAACATGTGACACTTTAATCAAATGAGGCGATTAAGATTACAATATTGGATTCACAGCAAACTTCTCAACCCTTGATGCACTGGGAGGCCACTGGGGTTGGTTTTATGTGAGACACTCGTCTGTGTGAGGAGATTGGAAGACAGGTTGCTTATTTTTCTTCCACAGACATCTCTCTCTCTTCCATCCCTGCTGCCCCATGTGTGCATCCTCTCAGCCATTACAAAGCAACACAAATGCACAGGCAATAGAAACAATCTCCATTTCTATCCCGCTGCACACGCCATCACTCGGCGTGGGGAGCCATTTTGGCTGATCTCCATTGATTGCTGTGGGCCATTCCCAATCCCCGGCTCTTTGTAGAAAAAAGAAAAAAGTACAAGCTTTCTCATTCATCAAACCAACACCTGGCAACGTCTAGCCCAAGAGAACTTTCCTCTTATTTTCTTTTACCTTAGTTTTTTTTTTTTTTCTCTTTCTCTCTCTTTCTTCTTTCTTATCTCTTTAACAAATAACAGTCATGTCCCAAGCAGCCAAGAGGGACTGGTGATCTCCTGTTTGTCTTCTGAAACAAACACAGCACAAAGAAATTATTTTGAACATGCAAGCTTTGTGGAAGTCAGTCTTCGCAGATTTAACTCGGCGACTTACACAGTGGCTACACAATCAAATACAACACCCCAGAGCCTCGCTGACACCAGCCATGGGGCCTAAAATGGCAGCTTAGCTTCCAGCCCTCTTCAGCCTCTCATCACCCTAACACTTTCACCCCCAACTGAGACGTTCTGTTCTGGGTTCTTGTATTCCCTCAATCGAAGGAAAAATGTAGAGAACAATGACTATATAGACAGAAATGGTGAAAAACAAATCAAAAATAAAAACTCAGACTTATTTTTCCTTCACCAGACATATCTTATATAAATCTGAGCATTTTGAGGCATTGCAGCTTTGAACACAATCAGTTCAATTTTTCTATTTTTTTTTGCTGCTGTTTTTTATTACATATTTATGTTTATAAGTCCATGGAGTGATGGCTTTGGATGTGCAGCATTGAATAATACATTAAATGCATCTGCTCAAGCTCTGTCTCTTGTTAGCTGTCGTGTGTGTCTGTGTGTGTGTGTGCACAGCATGTGTAGAAGAACAAATTTCACAATGCAATCACACAAGTGAGCAAACTCCTCCTGTAATCCATTGGACTAATGATGAGGAAAACCAAAGCCAGGTACATGCTGTTAAAAACACAAAAATATATGTTATGTGTTAAAGGATTATTTGCTTTTGTTGCAGTTGGGCTTTTTATTTTAGAGTTTAGTCATTAGGCTACATGGCTGCAATGAAGTCTGATAGGGGTTGTGTGGCTAAGCAGCTCTAAAATATAGTAATTCTCACTTTCAAGGTCAGAATAGCCCAAAGGGTCTGTGAAGAATAGGTGTGAAGAGGAATTACACCAGGATAATTACCCTACACAAGCAAATGTTTTACACTGTTCTGCTCTAAAATAATGCCACAACACACTTATTGGGCTGACTGGATTAGAACCCACAAACACAAAAAGCATAAATGATAATAAATCCATTTGGATAGGACATATGTGTGTGTGTCTGTGTGCATTGTGGTAAATATTTATTTGTTTATTGGTTTTAAGACACATAGTCAAAAATGTGTGTAATGACAATAAGCAAAAGCAATAATTTACAATGTACAGTAGTCCCTCGTTTTTTTGTGGTTTGACTTTAGCGGATTCTCTCTTTTTCAACGATCGTCAACTTTAATATTTCTCACGTGATTGGGACGGTACGGAATAAAAAGTTGACAAAAAAAATACTTAGGACAGGCGCCACCATTTTGTAGTTTTCTTTCACTAAGCCTACATTGTTAATGCCAGTCAAAAGAACTACACTACCCAGAAGCCAACAGTGCTTCCAACAGCTGCTTTCTGTCGAAATGGAAGGAAAGTTTTGCAACGCAAAGTCAGAAGTAATGATCTATTAAAGTCACAGAACTGGCAAGAAACTAACAAATAATTCTGAAACTCAATTATCCACGCGCACATCCACCTGGACGGGCGGTGGGCTTCGTTGCTGCAGGGTCGGTCTGCAGAACCGAAACCGAGCCGGAACAAAGCTGCAGGTCTACAGAGTTGGTGAGTAAATTTTTGCAGTACTGTACAGCACATTTACGTTTGTTGTTAAAATTATGTAGGTTTAACAGTTTAGAACATTACAAGAGTGTGGGAAGGGTTTATAAAACCTTAAAATATTTATAGATACTAAAATAAATATGGCGTTCCAACTTTGCGGTTTTCCAGTTTCCTCCCACAGAACATAACCCTATGATAATCGAGGGACTACTGTAATTGGTTTAGGCTTCAAAAATGTTAGAATTTCATATTTTTGTCTCAGAAAAGAACAGATAAATAGAGAAAGATGTTGTTTTTTATAAGAAGAAACTAAGGGTACCAATAAGGAGTAATTCAAATGACTTGAAACTATGTTCTTAGTATAATAATCTTTTAATTTCTTGTTGTAGATGTTGGACTCAGTTTGGATGCATGCAGAATCTGACCAATTCAATTCAGTTTACTTATATAGTGCCATATCACAACAAAGTTGTCTCAGGGCACTTTACAAGAACATTCACAGACAATCCAATTAGTAAAGTTCTGTAAAGAAGCCAGCAGACTCATTGAATCGTCACTACTGACCAGAGTGAAGTCAATATTAATAGAAATGCTGATGTCTTTAATGAACTCTAACCTTATATTGCTTTTTGTGTGTGCTATTTAAACACAGTTTTCTAAAACTTTAAACTGACGTCAGTTTTTCATTACACAGTTATTTATATGAAATAACTGTATAATTTCCACTGCAGTCCTGGGAACCTGGCAGGAATATCATTATATTTCTGCTGGAAAAAAATGTGTAATGCAAAATAGATAGTTTTACAAAGATCTATAAAAAAAATTGTGACATATTTAAGACTGGAACACTAAGATGGCAGCAATTCACTTTATTCATGGCTCCACTCTAACTAGCAGTTACAATTTGTATTCCTCCAAACTGAGTCCAATCCAAGAGAAATTTAAGTAGGAAAGTAATTGTATATACATTATCTACAAACCTTTTTTCAAAAGAGCTGAACCATCCCTATAAAACACTTTAGGTCTTCCCTGGTTAAAGGATAAAATTAAAACCTTGGAAAAAAAATGATTTATTGCACTGATGCCCAAATTAAACTCAGTAGTAATCGCTTTCTAGATAAAAAACTAATTTAATTCAGTCTGCACAGGTAGTGAGTTCACATACAAACACCCACACACACAACCTGAACACTGCAGATAGCAAGTGTTGACACAGTGTGTGCCGAGCACAACAGCCGTACCCTCGGTTCCTTTGGTGAATGATTTCAGAGCTTCTCAAATAATGAACCTGTAACGTTTTGTTGTCAAACAGAAACATTCTTGGATGTCTTCAAACCAACAAAATGAAGTCTACCACAACAACAGTTTTACAGGGTAAAGCATTTTGTTATGCTTGAATGGTGGGTTCATATACACCATTGGTATGTGAGAACCCAATGATGCAGGCAGGCACAGGGAACTCGCAGGGTAAAATAAGAAAGATATTTAATAATAAAATAATAAGTTGACGAGGCAGTGATACTCACAAAGAGAGCGATGAGCAAAGAGCCACGGAGGGAGACAGAATCCAAAGCCATGTAGGACAATATGCAGACACAGGGAACATAGCAGACTTAAATACAAATGCTAACAAAAAGACAATGACAAACACTTGGGGAAGGACAACAGATGGAGGCAGGAGCTGATTGTAAGAGGGAGAAACACTGAGGAGAGCAGGACAGATGACGCAAGAATCACAGAAACACACACATATCCTCTCACATTTAAGTAAAATAAAAAATATGTTGGCTGCACATTGACACACTTGGTTATCACTGTTGCCTCCCAATGAGAATGTACTATGTTCGACTACTGGCTGGGGCTTTTTGCCTGGAACTTCCATGTTTTACGATGAATACATGGGTTGTCTCTGCGTACTCTGTTTTGTTTTTCTCTCACAGTCCAAAAACAGGCATATTATGTTAACTGGCAACTATAAATTGTCACGGCTTGTAAAGTTAGCATGGATTCAAGATTCAAGGATTCAAGTTTCTTTATTTGTCATTCACACCACATGTGGTACATGTGATGGAACAAAATTGTGTACACAGGGTCCCAGTTACATCCAACAATAAAATGTAAAAGAAAAACAATAATAAGAGCTAAGATATGAACTAAGAAAAACGTTAACTAAAATTACACTAAGCACCAATAGCATAAAAACAATATGCTGAACAGCAACACGAACATGAGTCTGTGTGAGCAGATGAGTATGAATGAACACAGCAGCTTGAAATAAATCAGCAGTCACATGATGTTATTTCTCACAGTGATTATTCTTGTTAGAGATTCATGAGTCTAACAGCCTCAGGGTAGAAGCTGTTCCTCAGTCTAGTGGTTCTACACTTAATGCTCCCTAACATCCTTCCTGAGAAAAATGGGGTAAAAAGTGTGTGAGCTTGGTGAGTGGGGTCTTTCATGATGCAGGTGGCCCTCTTCCTGCATCTGGAGGTGTAGATGTCTGTGATGGTGGGATACTGACTCCAACAGACTTCTGTGCAGCCTTCACCACTGTCTGCAAAGCTTTTCTTTCTGCAGCTGTGAATGGTACAATGAATGGTACCTATGTGGCCCATTGACTGTCAACCTGTCTATGGAGTACATCCACTCTCATCCAATGACTATTGTGTCCCCAGCAGTCATTGGTACTAGGCACCAGTTTTCTGAGATTGTCAGTAGGGGAAGCAATTATAGAAAAATAATGGGTTTGGTCAGCAAGTTGGAATGCAAACAATCCTCCAGAACTAACATTATGCTGTAGAAAATTGTCTCACTACCAGACAAACCCAAGACCTTCATCTCTCTTTGTTCTACTTTAACAGAGCATGGTTTATTAATTCTTACACAATATATTTTGTGTGCTTTAAGGACAAATACAACCACAGCCATACACATTTCATTATAACCAACAAACACATGACATACCTGTAATTTCCACAAATTTGGAACCTCCCCTGGCCTGTTTGAACCTGTATTTGACATAAACCTAAGCACGTCTGATCAATGGGTGGAAATTCATATGTGTCCTTTATACATGCCCTAGAAGGTAGCATACTCAACCCCCACTGCCCCATCTGTGTCCTTATTGATCAGCTGCCCAGGCTTCCACACAGAGCCCAGTCCATTGATTAAGGCTGCCTCATAGATCTTCCCCAAGTGCTATTTTAACTGACCCCAAAGGCCTGCCTGCCTGCATCACTGTGACACCACAAATTGTCTTTTCCATGAGCACTAATTAGTTCTAATGCGAGGTTTACTATGAGGATGGACGCCGAACCATATGCCACTCAGTCACTCTCAAAAGCTGAGCATAAATTCGATTTAAAAAAATTCCATAATCTGATACGTTGCCCAGTGAGATGTTCTGCAGATAGGCCGAGAATCGCCAGAAGACAAGTCTCAACCACATGAAGGACATCAAAGAGAAAAGTAGATCGTATAGGAAGCGAGCCTGCAGGGGGCTCTGACATGAAGCGAGTGAATCAGTGACGTTCGTGTTATAAACCGAGTCTAAAGCAGATTATGGTAATGTGAAATCAAAATGAGGGGAGGGTTTGGGGGTGGGGGGAGCAGTGACTAATATTCTACATTTACAAACAGCATTCCCCTGCAAGCACTCACTGACAATGACAATACAAAAGGAAGTTGAGAAAACAAGCCATGGTGGAAGACAGAAAAACTAATGTTCACTTGTCTTATCTAACACAGTCTATGTCCCCTCATGCGCCTCTTTTTCACCTTTGCTCTACTTAAGACCCCCCCCCCACACACACACACACACACACACACACACACATGCCAGTGATTGTGTATTAGTGTGTTGGTGTTGGGTGAACTTGTGTCTGAGGAAGTGACTGCTCATAAGAGCCAGCTGATGAGTATCACCCTCATCCGGAGCACCATTCAGCCCTCGGCACAAGGGTTCATTCACCCTGTTGCATTTCCACCCTCATGGAACCCCCCACCCCGGCACCTCCCGCCCAAAGGACATTTTCCTGCACTCATACACTTACAGAGGTGAGCTGTCACTCATTCAGACATCCTACACAAAATGCTAAAATGCATAGACTCCTCCGCACATGCATGCTAAATAGAAAGCCAAGAATAGACTCTCTACTCCTTTTTTTTTTGCATCTGACTCATTATAAGCAAAGCCCAAAGCTCTTCCTCCCCCCCACCCACCCCCATCCCCACAAACACATTTATATAGCCTCCATGTCCAAATACTCTTTTAGAACAAGTGACACGCAGCAGGACAAGGTGTCAATTCCATTTTAGTCATCTCCCTCTGCTTTATGAATACTTCTGACATGCACATACCAAAACCCACAATCATAGCCGTGGACGGCAGTGATGTGTCTGACATCAGGAGGGGGGGGGGGGGGGGGGAGATGTCAAATCTGAGCAACACAGATCGACTGGATAGACAGGACAGGAAGGAATTTCAGCAGATTTATTTATTTATTTTGTATAGCTGCAAGCAACTGAGCCACTAAAACAAAAAATAGTGATAGTTCAAATCAGTGGAATGGAATTTCTGTGAAAAACTTTATGAATATTTTACATCTTACCTGTTGAAGATAGCTTTTTTTACAACCTCAGTTTGGATAAATAGAAGTTAATTCTGACTGGATAGACAAGCTAATTGATAAACTGAGTGGCGTTAAGATCAGAAGAATTGTGGCAGTCTTTAGTATCAAGAAAACCACAAATGCCGTGAGCCAAGTTTGATAAATGTTTACACTGCCACCATTTCCTTACAAGGTTACTTACATGAGCTTTTATTTCATGCACATTTAAATAGTGGCAGCAGCAGCCAGCTGTGTAATTTCCTGTGTAGCCGTGCACATCCAGAAGGATTTTCTGAATGTTTCTGCCAGAATTATAGTGTCAAGTAAAACTGACAGTATTGTAAATGTTTGTAAAATTGTGTTTGCATGAACCACTACAATATTTTGTAGGAGTTTCAGCTTTTCACTTGCAGCTCTCCTACACCAGAGGGCGCCAACAGATGCACACCTGAGGACCATTTTAACATTCTTAGAATGGGGCGGAGATGGGGTAGAGGTAGGGCAACCGACCTGGGACCCTAAAGTCCCAGCTTAGATCCCCAATCATTCCCACATGTCATGGTGTCTCTGAGCAGGACACCCAATCTCCAATTGTTCCCCGGGTGCCTACATAGCCACCCACTGTCACACCTGCGTATTCCAGGTGCAAAGGGTTAAATGCAGAAAACTAACTTCATCATTTTATGGGAACATATAATGACAACACATAGCACTTATCATATTCACTTGAGCTGCAGGAGTACTTAAGGCAGCTGATGACTGCTGTCCGACGCTGGTACATCATCTGCCAATCGGTAGTTGTGTTCCTGGCCTTTTTACTCCAAGTGTATAGTGAAGTCTACAGTAATCTGTCATACTCAGTGTTATGGCTTAAAAAAACAACTCAATTTGCACCCATCCTTTATCTATCTCTGTCTATTATTGCATTTGTTGTCTACTGTTGTCATCATTCTTTGATCGAATCAGGTCTCTCTTGTAAATGAGTCCCCGAGGCTCAGTGGGATTAACCTGCAAAAATAAAGGTTGAATGAATAGCTTGACTCCTGTGATCCTCCTGAGCCTCACTTCCTGGTTGTCTCCTTGTGATCTTTCCATCCATTCCTTGTCTTCCACCACTTCCCCATTGTTTGTATGAAACCTCTTCCTCACTCCTCGCCATTGGAACCTTTTGGGATTTGGCTTCTGTGGCAACTCTGCCTACTTACAGTAAGGACAAAGCTGAACATCAAAACCAGTCTTCAAGACGAAGCCTCCAACTAACGTTGTCCCTTACTCTGCAGGGTTCCAGTCCCGCCCTGCTGATCCGCCATACTGGATTTTGACTTTGTAAATAAACACTGTTAAACTTTCTCCCGGCCCTGAAGTCATCATTCTTGGTTGTATCTGGGTATATAATAATAATAATAATAATAATAATGAGAGCCAAATCTTACAGAATTTTAAAATTCACCTACATCTCAGTTAACAGAAAAACTTGACATGTATTTATTCAAACTAAACTCCATTCTAGATCATCCATAATTAGACCCTAACCCTGTTTATCATTTTTCAACTGGACCCCACTTCAAATGATCTGAACTTGTTTTTAAGTTCCTTTAAAATTGAATAATCCCAAACACCTTGTGTCAGAACATTTCTGGTCGACAGATTAGGATGTTTGTGCTGTAACGGCTGTTATTTAATATATTTCTGACTCATTTTTTAAATTTATTTTAAGAACAAATTTCTACCAGTAGAAGAAAAGAGAGCTTTAACAGTCTGTCATGCTGCTCTCACTCCTGAGGCTGAACGCTGTGACAAAGACATAAAAGCAGCCCACCTTTACCTACTCTGACTCTCTGCTGCTTCCGGTTAAATGCTTAATCCAGAGGGGAAATCCACCAGCATCCTGCTCCGTGCAGGGTCACACAGCACAGTTCTCTGCTGAGCAGAGGATCTTCTCATTAATGAGTGCATTTCATTACAGTCCCGCCTGCCTCTGGTCTAAATGGCTCTGGGATTGGGTGGCTGCCACAGATTGTACATGTTCAAACACATATTTAGGCAGAATGTAGTTCATTAAGCATGTGGTCTCAAGGAAATGTATCCCAGACAGGAGAACATTTCAGTGCATGCCTTCAAATCTGTAAGAAAAATGCTGCATATGTTTTGCTTTCTTTCAAACACTTCACAAAGCTCAACACTGACTCTTACAAAAATTGTTAAAATTACATCACCTGAAAAATAAAAAAGTGTGAAAACATCATTCTGTTTGTACTGTTTGTCTTTACACAACCGCATCAAAATTTTTCCACTTTCCTGCAATCACAAAATACATCTTTGTGTCTGGAAATGGATTGAAGACCTTAAAAAAGTAAAATAAAATTTTAATTCCAGAGAGGTTTCAAAGTGGAAATGTGGTCTTGGAGCATAGTAATGGAATGTCTGTCAGCGAGGTAATGTCTAAGACACGCACACATAGAGACACACACACATCGGAGTAGAGCGGCAGACACACTCAGTTGTCAGAAGGTATCTCCTGGAAGTGTGTGACTTCACAAAAGTGAGAGCATGCCGAGGAGAGACGGAATGAGGAAAGAAAAATTGAGGACGGAAAAACCTCAAGGGCGACAAAATGTCTTGTCTGAACACAAAAGGAGGGATAAATGCAGGTTAGCAGGGAAGAAGCTACGAATGACATGTTCTTTTGCAAAACTCTGACATGGTGCTATTGTTTGGATATAATGGCACACATTCCCACCCACAGATCAACACAGCTCGAAACAAGAATTCACGATTGTGACCATTTTTTATCGCCTGCTGCCATGAAATATGGGCGATCATGTAAAGGCCTTTATCTGCGTGTGCATTTGTCTGTCTGTTAGCAAAATATCTTAAGATCCAGTGGAGTTATTTTATCAAAACTCAGAAATTAATAATTGGATGCGCATCTCTGTTATCTTAGTTCAAGTTCAAGATTTTTTATTATCCCCAAGGAACGATTTGTTTCACAGTCACTAGTCACATACAAATACTACAGAAGACATTAAGACATTAAAATAACAATATATGAAATCATCATTGTTCATTGAGGAGCCTGATCGCTACAGGGATGAATGAGTGTTTCACTCTGTTCGTTCTACATCTGAGCAGATGATATCTGCATCCAGATGGAAGCAAACAACTCACCATGGAGTGGATGATCAGGATCTGCCAGAATCTTATCTTATGCAATCATCTTGATTCAACATGGCTGCCATAGCCAATCCACTTAAACAAACACACAAATGAATATCGCTGTCGGTTTTACAAATATTGAGCTGACTTTTCTTATGGTGGTAGCTGAGACTCAACCCAAACAAATATTCTGAGTGCCTAGGGATCGCTGGAAATCTTGCAATTTTTTATGTCACTGTGTCTGTTGCTTTCAAGAGTTTACCTAAATCAGCAAAACTGCTATCTTTCAACATGAAAAAATATATATCTTTGATTCAAATTTTGAAACATTTGGTTGTGGGCGAAATGTTTTTTTTTTTCAAAATAATGCCAAGCCATGAATAAGATCAAGGCAAACTGGATTTGTTTGCACTCAGACTGGACATTTTCAAAAGATCAGATGTGAGATGCAAGAAATTATTTTGAGTGAATTTAATCTGCAAGAAAAATGAAAAAAATCACTTTATTAGCCAATAAAGTGAAACTATTTGAAAT
Source organism: Nematolebias whitei (assembly GCF_014905685.2). Lineage (NCBI taxonomy): Eukaryota > Metazoa > Chordata > Actinopteri > Cyprinodontiformes > Rivulidae > Nematolebias > Nematolebias whitei. Next base: position 30,644,280 of record NC_056501.1, on the reverse strand, counting down.
CCTGGCTGTCTTATTTTATTCTGATGGTGTCAGAGCCCTGATCCGCTGCTCAGCCTCTTTGTTTTCTACCCCCACCATAATAATAATAATAACCTGGGGGAGGACTGGGATCCGTTTTAAAACCCACGTGTAAAAGCTGATGTTATAAGACAGCATAATGCTGGGGGGGGGGGGGGGGGTGTGCTTCTAACCCCCTTCTGGCTTGATGAGCGCAAATCACGCAGCGGTCACGCACGAGTCCCACGCAACAGTTAATGAGATAGCACTTGCAAGCATATGCGCGGTCAGTGCGTAAAAGTGGCGTATTTTTTTTTGTTTGTTTGTTTATTTGTTTGTTTGTTTGCTTTGATGATTGGATGAGAGCGCGGAACAATCAGCAGAGACTTACAGGCATATGTCATGGAGAAGCTGTTGCCCATTTTCACCATATCCACCTGCGGCACCAGTTTGGGGATGTCCTGGTGGTGCGACAGCGCGAAGCGGAACACCTCATATTCGTGCGAATCCGTGGGGAACAATCCTCCTGTTGAGCAAATAAAATAAAAAAAAGGGGGGGGTCAAGAGTTCATGTCAGACTCCGGACATAATAAAACCCCCACGCAAAACAGGAGTTTAAACGAGATAAAGTTGAAAAAGAGGAGTTTGCTCCCTCCTTGGAGAAATAACGGTTCGCTGCGTGCGCGCATCTCTCACCTATATTGATGTTACTTGGGAAACTTGAGCCCGAAGCCAAGCATATCCCCAGCAAACTGGTGTAGAGGATGGTGAAGCTTCGCTGCATATTTCCTGTTGCATTGGCGAAAGGGTAAAGAGCCGAAATCCACGCATAGGGCTTGTCCGTGTGTGTGAAGTGAAATCCCAGCACCTGCTGAAGCTCCAGCCTCCGGTTTAGAGCAGCCGTCGGACCCGCATCGATTCAACTGCGAGACAATTATCGCAATGGCGAAAGGAGGAGCGAAACCTGTCCTCCCTCCTCCGCTCCCTCTCTCTGCTGATGCTCTCTGCTGTCCTTGGTTGCAGCTGAACCAGACGAATGACTTCAGCAACAAGCGCACTGCAAAAAATACCGGCGGAGAAAAAAAAAAAAAAAAAAGGGAAAGAAAAGCAACAACAAAACTGTTGAGTCTTAAAGGGATAGTCTGGAGATTTTTCAAGTGCGTTGAGTATGGACAGAAAGGCTAAAGTTGCATTTATATCCTGCCAGAAGCAAAGAAATCTGCTCTTACAAACGTAGTTGCAAGACGTTCTTTTTCACATGAACATTTCATACCCTGCTGTAGCACATGGAGGCGTGGGTTGGAATCCCACTTCTGACACCATGTATTTTGTATTTGTCTTAATAAAGACAATTGGCACTGTTTCATGAGTTCAGGTCTGTTTATTGCAGGCTCGTAACATGTACAATGAATATACGTCACATCTGTTTATGCTTTGGCAAGCCCATGAGGACAATAATCATGACGATTTACAATTCAATATTGTACATACAACAGAACTCAAGGGCTCCAGTATGGATTTTGCTTCACTGGATCTTCAGTTTCGCTTCCCTGTACAGATTGTTGCTTTCCTTACTTTAATTATACAGACGTTTAGTATTTGCTATATTTGGCACAAAAAAGACCGGTAATGTTTTTGACAAACGTTGCGTGATGACTTGTGAACATGGGGAATGTCCTTTTGCTGCCCAGCCAAGACGTACTCCCTTCAGCGCAACAACAAAAAGACACTTGTATCTAAAATTCTCCACTGTGCACATTGATAGTTCGCTCCAGTTCATTTTTTAGGTCAGAATCAGAATAAGCTGTATTATCATTGTACCAGAATACAGTGAAATTATGTTCGTACAGTCGTCCGAAAGATGGGCGGAGTGCACGTTGTTGCTGCTGAGAAGCATGGACCCTATTCTAAATCTGGGTTAATCTGAATATTCCACTAAAGTGACCTGGTTCATTTGACCTGTTGAGTTGTTGATCCTGTCTTACTTTATATGTAAAGTATATGAGGTGGTGTATATGCAACATTCATTACATTTACATACCACCCTGACTGTAGACCAGAATGTGTTCAGCCAACTGTGTCTTTGCACAGTTTATTTGCTTAAATGTGAAAAGGAGGACATCTTTTTCCCTGGGAGGAATCAGGACTAGAGGAAGGTGATTAAAATGGGATGGACATTTGTGTTGTATGCATAGCATTGTTATTGTTCAAGTGGAGAAAACTGCAATAAAACAAACAAACTGTGCTGTGAAAACAGTGCAAAGATGTATTATTAATTAAAACTGTGTTCATTCAGACCAGTATGACTCTTGAGCAAAAGTTGTTAAAACAAGGTTTAGGTGGCCTCGCCTGAAGGAAGACTTCAGGCTTTTATACTCTGTATTCTGGGATTGATGGAAAATATGTACTCGCTCTACCTAAAGCATGCAAAGTAACTTTTTTTTGTTACTTATTTTAACAGAGAGAGAGAAAAAACATAGCTTATGAGAAAATGCATGGATAAAAGTCAGCAAAGGCTGAATAATATGAAAACAGTCATGAACTAAATGTTGACAGAAAGATGCTTCACACAGGAAACAAAAGAACAGTATCTCCTCCCGTTAAAGGATTGCACTGCTGGAAAAGGAAAATGAACATTTTCTCACTCATTACTTCTCTAATGACCTGCGGGATGAATACTTTTTGCAGCGGGCACCCTTGGAGCGCACACAAGGTCCCTCATGAGGAGCATCGCTTTTCATAGTAGCTTTATACAGTATGCTCAATTTTATATTTAAAAAAACATATATTACACATATTGTATAATGCAAATATCTGAACTTCTGCATTGACTTACAAATGTCTTTATGATCATGAAATGTACCTGATTTGACTGAATGTTTAGCTTCATGGACCCTTTGAAGAGAGCTTTGGATCCACTTTAAAAAGCAGCAATTCCTCAATTAACTCTCAATTTGTGCAGAAAACAGAAATTTTACTGAGTTGATCATTTTTGAAAAGAAACAGCATCTACACATTTTAGTTTCAAACACAGAGCTTCGTTATATTCTTCAAAATAATAAAAATCAACGTGAACATGTGGACATTCGGCATTATAAACATTTTATAGGTTTTAATCAGAGCAACACCTGAACTTTAAAATTTTATGGGAGTTCTGGTCGTAAAACACAAATTAAATGAGCTAATAAAATCTTCTCATTCAGTTTGATCTTATGGCTTTTTAAAATTTGATAGGAACCTTCTTTCCTTTTGTTTTATCCTGTGTGGTGTGTAGTTCTCTCATGTCATTAAGATATAAATAGCTTATTTTTCCCAGATATAACATACAGTGCTTTTTATGCTCACGAGTCGCTCACCTACAGTGAGAATTTGTCTGAACGTGTACGGTTTTGGACTGAAGGAAGAGAACGCAGCACTCGGTGAAAAGACAAATGTAACTGATGCAAACTACTGTGTATCAAAAAGCCACAACACAATCAGCTATTAAAAACCAGGAGACTTTTCATTGTCAAGCAGCAGTGCTGAAAAATAACAAATAAGAGCTAAAGCAGCTGTTCGCTCTAATTTTCTTGGTTTTTTTTTTTTCATCTCTTCTTGATTCCCGTTTCATTTTAAGAGCATGGTTAGAGGACGTAAATGGAAATGAGTCATTATTTTCTTATTTAAAAATGCAGAATTACAAAGTTATAACAGAAACTGATGATGAGTACACACAGTAATGTCTCCAGTTGTTCATAGATACATTATATTTACAGTTTTATTTATTTGTTTTAATATCAAATTGAAATTGCCAGAACTTATTCTGCAAACTGGCTTGTTTTAGTAAAAAAAAAAAAAAAAGTACAATTCTGAATACAAAAGAGACCTTCTTGCTTCGTGTCCTCTCTCTCTCTGCCCACTCATGTAGTGCAGGACTGGCAAGCGGCTGATAAGAGGGGTTATAATTTAAACCATGTATTCACTGACAGCTACTGCCGATTGTTCTCCCGCAAAGAGCTACGCAGTCCCGTGTTCTGTAGGCTGCAGAATTAACCAACATTGTTGATATTCTCGTGAGACTGATGGATAACCCCACAGTGCTGTGACGCTCCGGTGCATGTTTGGAAAATGAAGAGGTAAATCTTGCCTCTGGCACAGTTTGGTTTTGGAATGAGTGCATCTATCACACCGAGCAAGAGTACTTTGTTAAATTAAAATCAGTTTCCCCACTCATTGTTTTCATAACACGAGCGGGCAGCAACACATTTCTCCCGGAAAATGAAATTTAGAAGATTAGAAGCTTATTTGGAATTAGATTTTGAGTGTTTCAAAGTGAAAAGGAACATCATGGCTCTGACTGATTATCTCTGGAGCGCTTGAGAAATAGAAATCCAGGAAGTAAAAGGTTATCTAATAAATGAGTGATGGATGTCCTATAGATACAGACAGAATTGTCAATTTTCTTTGCTTTTGTTCAAAATGATAAAGGGTTACGTCTATTCGTTTTTCCCCTTTTATATCCATTGCGCCTTTGTTCTCTGTACTCAAAAATGTATTTGATTTATGCATATTTCCCATCAGGTTAGATATAGTTTCAGTGTTTCTGAGTGCCTGCAGGACCTGACATTTAATGAGTGTCATTCCTTTTTTTTTTTTTTTTTTTTTTTTTTTTCTCAATGCTGATTAAAGCAAACAGTTTGGCATAGTTAAATATTCTCTGGTGCAACACACAAAATGACAATCATATAAACAAATATTTATATTTGTAAGGCTTAAAACATACAAACCTGACCATCTGACATACTAAGAAAGAAGTTAATTCAGTTTTTGTTCTCAAAGATGTCTGCATCACTGGTCACCACATAGTCTG
>NC_056501.1:30617165-30639034 GCF_014905685.2 Nematolebias whitei | reverse complement strand
TCTGTGTGTGTGTGTGTGTGTGTGTGTGTGTGTGTGTGTGTGTGTGTGTGTGTGAGTGAAGTGTTTAATGAGGTTAATCTGTTACAATCTGTTCTCCAGTTTGAAAGAGTGAAATAAAAATAAAAGAACAACTTTCTCTTTACCTTGTTTCCTCAGTTCAGACACACCAATGCAATTGTTGTGATGGGCTCTCAAGAACATGTGAACATCATACAGCTGAAGTCAAACAACAGAAGATCATTAGTGTGGTATCAAATTTAACTGAATGATGATTAAAGTGCAAGTATATAATCCTCAGATTAAAAAAGTAAAGTTCAGAGATGTGTATTTGGAAAAAATAATTATATTAATTGAAAAGAGAGAAGTGAATTTGGGTTCATAAAGAATCACAATGTTTTATATGTACATGACATACTCGTAGAGTACAGGACATATTTAAAAAAAACTATGTGTTTTTTTACCAGGTTTTAAAAATAATTAAAAAATAACGTCAAATGTACAAAAGTACAGAGTAGATTCCACCATGCCAATAGTTAATAAACAAAAACAAAGTCAAAATGGAAACGCTACGTGGAAACCTAATCCTACCAATGCTGCTTCTGTAGGATTCGATAAAGCAACAAGTGCTGCTGATCAAATGGACCTGATCAACCGTTCATCAGTAAACATCTGACTCTTCCAACAGCTGTCTATTTTAAAGCATGCAGCCGTCTGTGAATACAATGTGAAGAATTGTGCTAAGAATGCTTCTATTAACTGTGTCATTTTAATAGCAGGAAAGACATCTGCAGTGACCTTAGACATATACTGAACTGATTAGCCCTCCTTCTGTCATTGTGTAAACTAAAACTCAACAGGAACACAATAACAGAAGCTGCTTGTTGTAACGTTGGAAACAGTCTGCATATTAGGTTCTGGCAGATTAAGGTCCACCTGCTCTCCTGCACACAATCATGGTGTTACACAAAGTTCTTCTAAAGCAAGAAATAAGCAATTACAGCTAAACTCATTGAAAAACAAATATCTGAAGGAAGAGCAACAAGAACTCAGTGAATCAGGGTTTGAGCAAAAGTTTTGAACATGTGCAAGTTGGTACGAGAAAAAAAAAAAAAACAGCCCATCCATATATATAATAATCGATATATATTTCAGTTGCTAAAGCTTTGTTTACACTATTACAGAGATTTTTCTAAATATAAAAATTTTGTGCTGTTTTTTTCACCTTTTGTTTACATGCAAACTGCAGTTTCGGCACAAAAAAACTGGTTCATTTGAAAAAGATATATATTTTTTTTAACGTTGTTTTGTTTTCTCTCGTTGAGAAATTTAGCTTTTTTAATCTGCGATGTAAAAGCCTGTTTATTTGTGCCCACTGTAACTTAATGACCTTGAAACTAAAGCATCAATGGAGCAGGTTGACAGGGTTTATTGCCTCTGATTTGATTTCTCTTGAGCAAACTGACAAGAAATTTCAATCATGTTTTGAAAAGTTAATAAACAATTTTTTTTAATGTGTCACTGAATTAAAAAAGTACAATTTTATTGGGAGAGTCTTTTGCCGAGCATTTTGATGCATTGTCAATGTGGAGTTCCTTCCATGTGTATTTTAGAGGGTTTTGTTGTTGTTTGTTTGTTTCTAGAATGGAATGTCCATTTAAAATCATCGAAGTAGTGTAAAGTCATAACTTACTGTATATGTTTGTTTATCTTTTAAAACTATTTTATTTTACAATGGTTAATTGGACTCTTACTCAGTTTCTAAAAGATGAATACTGAGGAGGAACAGCAACCTGGTGTTTAACTGTTATTTTAATAGTATGAATTATAGTTCATCAAAACAGCCTCATTGGTCAAACGTACAATAAATATTTTTAAACTGCTACATTTTCCCAAGTCTTTAAATAAAATAATACATAATCTATTTTTATGAGAAACTTCATGAACTCAATGTTGTTTTTCTGTCCATTTGAACTTTCAATAAATCTTGTTTACTTTAACCTCAAGATTGATCTTTTTCTTTAAATATGACCTTGTAGAAGCGGTTAAATGTAACTTTTTTTTTCTGCTTGCTCTCGAGGAGGACAGACACATTTCCCTTCTGCTCTGCCTCCCTCCTACTCTGCTCTTTGTCTTGTGATTCCAATCGGAGCCTCTCACTACATATCCTCTGAATTGTAAATTATGGATCTGGTCAGCCGGTCTCTAAATGCAAGTGATAAAAATTTCTCAATGAGAAGACAGGGTGAAGGAGAGCCTTCATGCCCTGAAGGGACACTCGCAGCTGGATACACTATAGATTCCTGGGGTCAATGGAAGATGGTGTGTCTGTTTGTATTGTCTGTTGAGGACATAAAAGACATGTACATAATTGGATTTTTGAGAACCGGATTTTTGCTGTTTGGTGTTGGCGGGTATCTGGCATATTGACAAATTCGGAAGACTGTGGCAGCGGTTCTGGTTATTGTAAGGCTGCCTGCCTTATATGAAGGAATGCACTGAGCAGTAAGACAAGACACTACATGCGCTGAGCCATAAGCTGGATGCGATTTCAGAGAATCGCAGGCCACTTGTGGCTCCTGGGATTCACTGGCGGGAAGAAATCGATCTTGGAGAAGGCTACAAGCTCGGTCCGGTGGCATGACCACAAACTTTGGCTGTTTGGAATCGCCATGAGACGTACCAGCAGATCTATGAAGGCAGACATGGAAATTCAAGCAGAGGCTGTCTGACCCAAAGTAATTGTGTTATCTGAATTCAGTTTCCCCACTCCGCCTTGAATTGGCCACATATCTTAAGGGCCGTTTACATGACACATATTTTGAGTGAATCCGCTCCTTTCTCTCTGCAGTTCTGCTGTTCATTTACACGACACCAGTAGCCCCCCTCTTTGAAACTGGAGATTTCTGAACCCACCTCTCAGAGTGGAGGTTTTTGGCTGACCACCCGCTGATAACGTAAACATCTCCCATTGAGGCTTTGTGTTAAACCACATGTGAACACGCACGCACGGACAGATGGCATATTTCTATCAACAACATGGCGGTGGACACACTGCTTTCTAAGCTACGACTGATGGAATATATTTTGAGTCTCATATTTAATTAATCTACACCTGAATGTAGCTGCTATGACCAACAATTGTGCTGGGAAGACACTCCATTCGGATCCAGTTCTAATTTCCCTGTTTATAGAATGAGGCAGACGAATATTTCACACATCGAGCTGCTCTATAACATAGTAAATGTGCTAAATAATAACAGTTTAACAATAATAAACATTATTAATGTTAGCGTGGGAGATATATAATAAAGTTATCTGAGCTAAATGAAGCTGTCTGGACTCAAGTTATATGATTTCAACATGTTGCGTGTTATTAAATTTGAAAATGAAGACATAAGGTTTAATTTTTATTTATTTATTCAACACCACAAACTGTATGTCACACAAACACTGATAATTAAACTGAACACACAATTAAAAACACGTTAACTGAACTGTAAACTGCATTAATGAATTGGACTCTGCTCTGTTTTCATCCTGGAATTGGATACTGGTCCCATGTTGTTCATCTGGCTCGTTCAGGCTGTCACTCCTTTCCTTAATGCAGCGTAAAACATTAAATGGGTTGTAAAAATGAACTGAGGGAAATTTTAAAGGAATAGTTTATCCAACATGACATCTCTCTTCGACGTCCTGCTGCACTGCACCGGGGCCGAGCCTCATTCAGAACCGGTCCGCCTGGTGGGAGGGCAGCTTCTTTCTCCTTACAGGAAAAATAAAAATAAAAAACTCTGTTGGTTGTTGTGTAATCAAAGTAAACACAAGCTAACATTATTAAGAAAGTTGATTTCTTCTTCTTCTTCTTTTGGGTTTTCCCTCTTCAGGGGTCGCCACATTGAGTCATCCTCCTCCACCCCACTCTGTCCTCTGCATCCTCTGTCCTCAATCCAACTACCTTCATGTCCTCTATAACTGCATCCATATATCTCCTCTTTGTCTTTTTCCTGGCAGCTGCATTTCTAACATCCTTCTACCAATATACCCACAGTCCCTCCTCTTAACATGTCCAAATCATCAAAGTCCATGCTCAATAATCCAGGTATACAATCCAACATTTTTCAGTCAGGTTATCTGGACAGTTTCTTTTTTTTGTGCTGAAACATTTCGCCTTCGATCCAGAAGGCTTCATCAGTCAAGGAAATACACAACAAAACTGATTCTTCCCCCAACAGCTTACTCCAAAGTGGAACAAACCAGTTCTGCTTGTGATAAGATGGTCTCTTTGGTACGCCCCCTCCTCCATTGCCGGCCCTCTTCCTTGTTGACAGTCTTGTCAAACTGGTTGAAAACAACAAAGTCCATGCTCAATAATCCAGGTATACAATCCAAAATTTTTCAGTCAGGTCATCTGGACAGTTTCGTTTTTTTTGTGCTGAAACGTTTCGCCTTCGGTCCGGAAGGCTTCATAAGCCTTCCAAACTGAAGGCGAAACTTTTCAGCACAAAAAAATAGAAACTGTCCAGATGACCTGACTGAAAAATGTTGGATGTCCAAATCTTCTCAGTCTGGCCTCCTTAACTTTATCTCCCAGTTGTTCAACCTGTGCTGTACCTCTGATGATCTCATTCCTAATCTTATCCAGCCTTGTCACTCCTAAGGAGGACCTTAGCATCTTCATTTCTGCCACTTCCAATTATTTCTCATGTCTTTTTGTCAATGCCACTATCTCCAGACCATACAATATAGCTGGTCTCACCACTGCCTTGTAAACTTTTCCTTTGACCTTTGCTGACAGTTGATTTACCTGCTGTAAATCAACTACTGATTATCATGGAGTAAAGTCCAACATCATCATCGTCAACTCGGTTCTGGTACACTCAGCGACCGGTGTGGAGCTGTTAGATGAAGCTGTCCCGCTTGGCGTCAAATCTATTGACTCTTATCCAAAATCTCACCCTCACCCTCACCCTCACCCCCTCCCCTATTGAGCCCCTCCTGAGGACATTTGTGGATCTGTGTCAGAGTTGAGCCAGCTGATAGACACTGTGCCATCTTTATCCAGACTATGCAACTTTTTGGCAGGGTCCTCAGACAACTAACTGCCTTCGTCAACCTTCTCATGCATAAATGTATTATGATGTCATCATTATGTTGTTGTTTATGTGCTGAGGTATTTTTTTGCAACTTTCCCACTGTGTCCCATCTACAACACAGAGCAAGATTTGATTTTGTTTACAGCTCCACTCCCCCTCGTGTTTCTTTTCCTTATCTGAGAAAAAGGCTTTGCCTCTCGAGGCCGGCGGCTTCAGTCACAGCCGGCTCCCCATGTTTGTTTGTTTATGTTTCTCTCGGACATGCTGTACAGAAAGGTAATTTTGAAGGCTTCAGTGCAATAACGTTAAAGCTGATTCTGATTTTTTTCAGCATGCCAACATTTAAACAAAGTGATGAGAAAAGAGCAGAAAGCCTGTGATTGCTGCCATCCATCCATCCATCCATCCATTCATCTAATATTTTTACTCACTTCTTCCTTTTTGGGTCGCAGGGGTCACTGGTGCCCATGTCGAGCTATCACTGTGCAAGATTCAGGGGACACCCTGGACTCCAGTCCATCACAGGGCCACATAGAGACTATTGAGACAAACAATCATTCACTCTCTGACTTACACCTAGGGACAATTTAGAGTTAGCAGTCAGTCTAACATGCATGTTTTTGGTCTGTGGGAGGAAACCAGAGTACCCAGGGAAATCTCACGCATGCACGAAAAAAACATGCAAACTCTATCCAGAAATGCCCCCCACTGGGGTTTGATCTGGCCAGGGACATTCTTGCTGAGAGGCAACAGCTCTACCAAGTGCACCACCATTCTGCTCATCAATGCTGCCTTAAACCATAATACGGTAATAAAATGAAGTTCAGGAGATTTGGTCAGAACTTGACTATAACGTACCTGCATTTGCTTGAACATAACAGACCTCTGTTGAAGGATTCTGCAGGTTTTAACTTGTTACTCTTTTAATCTGTCAATTTGATTGCACTGTTTTTTGACCAACAGACAAATGATGTTGAAGTATAACATTGCTGAATAGAATCAATGAGATGAAGTCTGGCCCAGACTCACTTCAAGCCTGATTTCTGCTCATTACCTTAATTAGGATGAGTTATTGACATGTACTTTAATTAGCTTGTTGCTCCCACAAATGATTTAACATGTCAGCCTATAGAAGAAACAACTTTTCTATGAACATGAAAACAAGGAAAATATACCTGCCTTTTAGTTGCAAGTTGAATTTCCATCCATTCATCTATTATCTTCTGTTTGTTCCAAAGGCATAGCGTGGGGGCAGCAGCTTGAGCAGAGTGGCACAGACATTTCTTTCCACAGCCACCTCTTCCAGCTATTCTGGGAGGACTCCAAGGCGTTCACAGGCCAACCGAGAGACATAGTTTTTCCAGGGTATTCTGGGTTTTCCCAGGGTCTCCTCCCAGTTGTAAATGACTGAAGCACCTCCATAGGGAGATGCCCAGGAATCATCCTTACCAGATGCCTGAACCAACTCAACTTGCTCCTCTCAATGTGAAGGAGCATCGGTTCTACTTGGAGTCTCTCCCAGATAGCCAAACTTCTCACTCTATCTCAAAGGGAGAGTTCAGATACCCTGCAGAGGAAACTCATTTCAACTGCCTGTATCCACCTGCAAGTTTAAGCTTTTTTTATTTTATCATTTTAGTTTACAACATTTTGTGTAGAAGAGGAAAAGAGTAGAAGAGTTTTATACATTCTGTGTAGAAGAGGAAACCTGAGGGAGATTGGAGATTGTAAGGTATTGGCAGGGGAAAGCATGGCCAGACAGCATGGGATGGTTGTGTATAGAATGACTGTTCTTGTGAAGATGAGATAAAGAGTAAACTTAGAGAAGAAGGCCAAATGGTGGAAGCTGAGAAAAAAAGAATGTTGTAATACATTTCGAGAGGAGCTGTTAAATGCTCTGGGTGGTAAGAAATAGCTTCCAAATGACTGGGCTACTACAGCAACAATAATTAGAGATGGGTAGGAAGGTACGTGGTGTGTCATCTGGACAGAGAATAGATGATAATGAAAGCTGGTGGTAGAATAGTGAATTGTAGGAAGCTATTCAAAGAAAGAGATTATCCAAGAAGAAATATGATGTGAGAGGACTGGAGAGGAGACAGGAATATTAGGAGATGGGATGTAGATCAAAGAGGGAGGTAACTAAGGCAAAGCGGAAAATGTTTGATAAGTTGTATGGGAAATTGGACACTAAAGATGGTGAGAAGCACTTGTACCAATTGGAGAAACATGGAGATCAGGATGGAAAGGATATGCAGCAGGTTAGGCTTGTTAAATATATTAATTGTAATGTTCTAACAAGTGAGGAGAGTGTGATGGGAAGATGGAAAAATTACTTTGAGGAGCTAATGAATGAATAGAATGAAAGAGAAAGAAGAGTAGAGGTCAAAGAAACTGTAGACCGGGAAGTGGAGAAGCGTAGTGAGGGTGAAGTCTGGAAAGCTCTGAATAGAAAGAAGAAGGGGAAGGCAGTAGGACCTGATGACATACTAGTGGAGGTTTGGAAATATCTTGGAGAGATGGCAGTAAGGTTTTTGACTCAAATATTCAATGGCATATTTGAGGGTGATAATATGACTGAGGAATAGGGAAGAAGTGTGCTGGTGCCTGTTTTTAAGAACAAGGGGATGTTCAGAGTTGTAGCAACTACATGGGAATTAAGGTGATGAGCCACACAATTCAATTCAATTCAATAATACTTTATTAATCCCAAAGGGAAATCATTTTGTTGTTGTAACTCATTATCCTCATTTCATTAAGCGATGTTGTAGATGCTGATGGCTCTTGTAAAGGTCCATCTCACAGTGGATCCTAAGAAACTGGCTGCAGATGCCGTCCGATCCATCCACCCAAACTCGGCTGGCCACTCGGTTCCCCTGGACTCTAGGACCTCCTGAAAGCTGGGCAGAACTCCTCCCAGCAGTCTGCCAAGCTCCTCATAGCTGCGGACAGCCAACTGTAGGTGCTGAGGAACGATCCTGTCCTTCCTCTGTCGTGAGCCGTGTTTCCTGCTAGTTCCAGGATCTCAGTGGTCAGGCACTCTAGCTCAGCTGGCAGGTAGATGAGAATGCATCCACATAACATCCTTTTTAGCTCATTTGAAAGTTGGGGCCATAGTTGAGATATTATTTGAGCTTTTGAGATGTTAAACAGCTGCTGTTGTTGTAGAAATCTGCCTTGTTGCCATGGTTACGCATCATAACAAATGTCCAAAAACAAAAAAGTTTCAGTAAAAATCCTTCTGGCTGCACAACATCTGATACCAGAGGAAACAATCATCCAAAAAATATGATCTACATCCAAAAAACTAGGAATTAAAGTTTCCAAAAGCAAAATCTCAGAATGAAAGTAACAGAGCTGCTCCAACATGCAGCCACCATGAGCGGCGCAATTCTAGAACAATATGATGTGAGAGGACTGGAGAGGAAACAGGAATATTAGGAGAATAATAATAATGAAGAGCTGGGAAAGAATTGTGGAAGCTAGAATTTGACGGGAGGTGAAAATTTCTGAGCAGCAGTATGGTTTCATGTTAAGAAAAAGCACCACAGATGACACTTTTGGCTTGAGAATGCTGATGGAGAAGTACAGAGAGGGTCAGAAAAAACTCCATTGTGTCTTTGTGGATTTAAAAAAAGCATATGATGGGGTGCCGAGGGAGGAGGTGTGGTATTGCATGAGGAAATCTGGAGTGGTTGAGAAGTATGTTAGACTGGTACAGGACATGTATGAGGACAGCAGGACAGTGGTGAGATGTGATGTAGGAATGACAGATAGCTTCAAGGTGGAGATCAGTTCTAATTCCCTTCTTGTTTGCTCTATTGATGGACTGACTAACATATGAGGTCAGGCAGGAATTCCCATGGACTATGATGTTTGCAGATGACATTGTGATCTGTGGTGATAACAGGAAACAGGTGGAAGAGAACTTTGAGAGGTGGAGGTATGCACTTGAAAGAAGAGGAATGAAAGTAAGCCATAGTAAGACAGAGTCCATGTGTGTGAATGAGAGGGAGGCCAGTGGAACAGTGATGCTATAAGAAGCAGGGGTCACAATGGTGCAAGACTTCTAGTACTTGGGGTCCACGGTCCAGGAAAATGGGGAGTGTGGTAAAGAGGTGAAAAAGAGATCCAGGTAGGATGGAATGTTTGGAGAAAAGTTTCAGGAGTGATTGGCGTCAAAAGGGTGTCAGTGTCAGCAAAGGTCAAAGGAAAAGTTTACAAGACAATTGTGAAACCAGCTATATTGTATGGTCTGGTGACAGTGTTATTGACAAAAGACAGGAGAAAGAACTGGAAGTGGTGAAAATGAAGATGTTGAGGTTCTCCTTGGGAGTGACAAGGATGGATAAGATTATGAATGAGATCATCAGAAGTACAGCACAGGTTGAACAACTGGAAGATAAAGTTAGAGAGGGCAGACTGAGATGGTTTGGACATGTCAAGAGGAGAGACAGTGGGTAAATTGGAAGAAAGATGTTAGAAATGCAGCTGCCATGAAACAGACAAAGAGGAAGGCCAAATAAGATACATATGGATGCAGTTAGAGAGGACATGGAGGTAGTTGGAGTGAGGACAGAGGATGCAGAGGACATGGTGAGATGGAGGAGGATGATTTGCTGCGGCGACCCCTGAAGAGGGAAGAGCTGAAAGAAGAAGAATAATAAGAAGATTTTAGTTTATAACACAATCAAATAATTTACATAGTTTATGTCCTAAATGATTAAATTGCTTATGAAATACAGAACTTTAACTAATCATGGTGAGAAAAACAGTAGAAATCGTCTGATACCTGGATAAAAACGACATTGTAACGTCTGTGTAAACGAAGGCAAACCCATGCTGCTCCAACGGACTGAGCCCAACTGGACCCCTTGGGTAGAGACCCGGTCACCAGACTCTCGCCAACGAGCCCCTCCCCCAGATCTGGCTCAAGGGTGGGGCCCCAGTAATCCATGTCCGAGCAAGGGACACGGAATTCCTTGATTTTTGTTGTCCATCAAAAGTCTTCTGAATCACTCTTTGTCTGGCATATCACCAAGGACCAATTTGCCTTGGGAGACCCTACCAGGCCAATTATAATGGCTCCCGACAACATAGCTCCCACAATCATTCAGGCACACAAAATCCTCCACCACGATAAGTTAAGGTAAGATAAGTTATTAACAAGTTAATGCTTTCCTTTATAATACAATGGCTTCTGGGAGTTTTAATGAGCTTGTTAAGAATGTATTTATTTATTAACATTATTTTGCAGCTAGCTGTGCTGCGATGCCATTGCTAGTTTGAATATAAACAAAAACAGCAAGTAAAGGTTTGGTTTCACACCATCATTTGATTCGTTTTGAGTAGTCTTTTGTATAGCAGTGCTACAGCTAACCTTGTTTTGTTGAGCATACTGCAGTATAAAAACTGTACTGTATTTGGACACCTGCACAAAAATCCCTCCTTTGATAGGAAACATTCAAGGCAAAGTCCACCTCTAACAACCCCGCCAAGAAAAATAAATATAAAATCTTTAAAAAAGATAGAAAAAACTGTCCAAATTTACCTTTCTTAAAAATGAAGTAGGGCAGCACGGTGGCGCAACTGGTAGAGCTGCTGCCTCTCAGCAAGCAGGTCCTTGGTTCAAACCCCGGTCCAGGGGCCTTCTGGGTGGAGTTTGCATGTTCTCTCCGTGCATGCGTGGGTTTTCTCCGGGTACTCCGGTTTCCTCCCACAGTCCAAAAACATGCATGTTAGGCTGATTGGTAACTCTAAATTGTCCCTAGGTGTGAGTGAGAGAGTGAATGGTTGTTTGTCTCGTTTGTCTCTATGTGGCCCTGTGATGGACTTGCGACCTGTCCAGGGTGTACCCCGCCCCTCGCACAGTGATTGCTGGACATGGGCACCAGTGACCCCGTGACCCAAAATGGAATAAACGGGTAAAGATAATGGATTGATGGATGGAAACATGAAGTAGAGCATGTAATTATAACCATTGGGTTGTCAGCCGAGGTAGATACAAAGCAGGCTAAAATGCATCTGATGCAGTCACCAAATAATATAGTTTAGTAAGCCATTCATAGGAAAATAGAACTTGATTCATAAGAAATGGTTGTCCAAAACATGGTTGCATGAGTATGAGCATGACTAGCAGATGACTTGGACATAAACACAGAATTTAGTGAGACTGCAAATGAATGTGTCTTTTTTCTTATGATACTAAGGCAGATTGGAGTTGCTAACTAGTTTAACCAGCAGTTACAGGTCAGTGAAATACTAAATAAACTTACCCACAAACCTAAAATATCTGCAGCAACTAATGTTCAACAACCACAGTGCAAATATATGGTAGTAACATAAACATTGGTCTGTTGAGAAACATTGACAAAGTTGAAGAGATATACATGCATGCCTAAGTTTGAGATTGTTATAACATTCAGTTTTTTGTTTTGTTTTTTATTTTTGGATAATTTTGGGACTGTGTTCAATCTAAAACACTCTCCTCTCCCCCTAAGGAAAAAAACAAAACAAAAAACTAACTGAAACATTTAATTCAATTCAATTCAAATTCAATTCAATTCAAAAATACTATATTAATCCCAGAGGGAAATTAAGTGTTGTCATAGCTCGTCATCCTGGTTTCATTCAAGGGTTGTTAGATGCTGATAGCTGATGGCAGGAAGGATCTCCTGCAGCAAATCCTAAGAATCTGGCCAAAGATCCATCCACCCAGATCCAGCTTGCTGTCAGATCCAGCGGGCCTCTCGGTCCTGCTGAGCAGCAGGACCGTCCGAATGCCAGGCAGAATTCTTCCCTGAGCGATGGTCACTCCTCCCAGCAGAGCTCCTCATCACCACGGACAGACAGTTGAAGGTGCCTGGGGACGACCCCAGTCCTCCTGTTGTCACAAGCCAATTTTTCCCACCAACTCCAGGATCTCGGTGGTCAGGTACTTGAGCGGGAATTCATCCATGGCACCTCCTTTCCAACTCATTTGGGACTGTAGTTGAGGTATTTGAGCTTTTGAGATGTTAATCGGCTGCTCGTGGTTCTTAAAAAACACATTGTTGCCATGCTTACGCATCATAACAAATGCCCAAAATTAAAAAGATTTCAGTAAAAATCCTCCCATCTGCACAGCATCTGATACCAGAGGAAATAATCATACGAAAAAACAATTTGTATCCACAAAAAGAGGAATTAAAGCCTGCAATTCTAGAGCTAGAATTCCTAGATCTATAATTATAATATATTATATTAATCTATTATATATACAAAGTATATATATATATATATATATATATATATATATATATATATATATATATATATATATAATTATATTAATCTATATTATAATCTAGAATTCCTCTCCCTAGGAAAACAATTCCACCCTCGTTTTAGACCTGTAACAGTTTAACCTTTTCTCAGCATCCCTCCAGCCTGGAAAATGTCCAAAAGAGACTTTTATTGTTGTAAAGACAACCCAAGATCCAATAAATCTGAGAAGCCCTTTCTGTGAACCCAACATGGACAAAAAATGGACACTTTGAGTTAAAACATATCACCCAGAAAATTCTGGTATCACCTTGTACCAACATCAAACCAAAATACCCTTCTACCATGGTCATAAATTTTGGTTGATAATGAAAGAGCTTGTTGTGATGAGTATCAACTGCTGCAGCTTTTCCTCTCCAAGATGGCCGCTAATCAGCACCACCTGATGATCATCATCTTGATGAGGCACATGTGTAATGAACTAGGCCTCAGGTCAAATCTGGCCTTGAGGGGCCTTCCTGGAACAAGAACTGTATTTCATTGATTTGAGTCCAGAAACACAAAATCAAGTCCATCCAGAAGACTTTCTAAGTGTCCTACACTGATCAATTGAAAGAACACTCTCTTTTTCTATTATCATTACTCTTTTACAAATGTTTTGATAATCAAATTGTGTTTAGTTCAAACCATTTTCAAATGTTGAAGTGAACTACTCATTTTTAAATCAACTGTGAAACAGTATTAGTGATTTTTAATCCTCATGCAAAGTAGAAATCATGTTAAGGCCTGTTATAGAGTAATTATGCATTTTCTGATTTTCTGTCTTTGAATGAGCAAGTGTAAGTTGGTCCAAGGTTGGAGTCAAACGCAAAACAAGTTGTTGGAACGAACTATCATGTTTTTAAATCCTCTCAGACGTAACTATAGAGGCTGGCACCTGTTTTCCCCCAACTCACCTAAATATTCCTCTCTCTGTCTCTAAAAACATTTTCAATCTGTTCCAAAACACTTTCTGTTTTTCTGACTCCTAGTGACCTCTTACGTCACAAAAACACACCCCTGTCTGGTCGATATTGACCAATCAGGAACCTCCCAAATGAACCGGAAATAGAACTCTTTAAATGTTGGTACTTCCTAGTTCAAACCAGTCGCTTCAGGCTTCGGCTTCAGTCGTTTGCCGCTCCAGTGCTGGGAGACAAGAAGTCCAGGCATGATCCAGAGCTCTTCCGAGTCTTGTGGGAATTATGCAATCTTCCACATCTGAGTGGAACTTCTGACGGACTCCACTCATGTGAGTCCACCGAGAGGTGAACCTGTGTCGGACGGAATACCGTCACTACTTCGGACGATTCACAGCTGTTCCTACGGAGACGCTGAAAGGGTGCGTTAAATGGAACTCCGTACCAGTGGAATCACCTCCTCCAGGTAAAAGAGTTGATTTATACCACCTAAGTGTACCGGGGAAGAAGCTGGGAACTCACCGGAGAGTGCCGTTCTGATGCCGACACGCATTTCCCTCATCCATCTTTTCCTCTCCCCATAAACTTCAATTTCCATCTTTAAAACTCTTCTATCTGCTAGAAATCATTCCAGATATTTTCAGAAATGTCTGTTGTGAAGTTTTCAACCATCGCCGTATGGTTAATCAAATTGTACAGCTTGCTAAATTAGCCATGTTGTTGTTGAAATCATTTTGCCAAATTAATGTAAATGTGTGATGTGTTTAAATCGTTTTTAAATAAATGACCCACTGTCGTTGGTGAGTCAAAGATAAACACGTTTCCGTCCACATTTTATTAAATTCAATGCACAACATTATTCAGTCCAGAAAAATGAAAGAATCAGTTTAATTTATGAATATATCATAGAATATGTTCATCTACACATGACTACTTAAGGCTGCAGCTAGATGTTACTTGTCGCAGGAGCATTTGCCACAGATGGTATGCTTTGTCTCTGGCCTATGTTTATCTATTGTGCTTTAAACTGAGACCTTTTCCTATGGTTATAGCTTATGCGCCTCCTTGGATCCTGTTGTACCTTGGTCCTCCTCTGGTTCTGCTCCTTGGTTCCCACCGTGCCTTGGTTCCCCTCAACTCCTCTCTTGGTTCCTCGTGCCTTGCCTTCCATCCACATTCCTTCCTGCCTTCCCATCTGGAGTCCACTTTGGTTCCCCTTCGACCATCATCCAGACTGTAAGACAGATTCACTGGATAAACATCATCTCCTAATACTCCCCAGCCAGAACCCTCTGACCCTCTCCTTCCTCATCACGGTCCCAGCTTATCATCTACTTCACTGTAAATAATAAACATTGTCAATTTGTATCTTTGAGTCTTGCCTCGTTTTCATGGTTTCGTACCACTCTGGGTTCCCCGAGTAATAACACTTGTTGAGTTTCAAAGGAATTCATATCTGACACCTAAGTTACTCTTTTCTGCATTCAAAAGACTGACACAGACTTTTATTCACATTCTGGAGATGTGGTGTTTTCCTGAAACGAAATAATTATTTAATGGGAATAACTAATAACTAACTTTGTGTTTTTTTTTCTACAGCTGGCAAAAACGTATAGCCAAAAGTTGGCAAACTTATTTTCTGTTTACAATGTTAACAAGTGTTTTTATTGGCTTTAATGTCACTTAAAGTTTATAGAAGTATTACATTTCCTTTGTGTGGTGAATTTTCAGCAGAATAAATTAAAATAATACTTAATTTAGGTGAATTAAAGTGGAGCCAAATTGGGTAGAAGGTCCGACCTTTCATTCTGATTGGTTCAAACCGACAAACCCATCTCAAGTTGTGTGTGGTGATTGGAAGTTGCAGTCTGGGGAGGACCCAGAAATGAGAAGAGAGGAAAAGGTGAGGTTCGTTTGAAGTGCCTCTGAAACCTCCGAAGAGGAAGGTCAACAGAGACCTGCAGAAGTGAAAAGACGTCTGAAGGAAGAAGGTGGAGTAAGCTTTTAGGGGCCAAAACAACCTACTTATAATACAAAAAAAAAAAAAAAAAAAAAACCTTCAAAGAAGAAAAATTAAAGTTTCAACTTTAGCAAAGTTTTGATAGAACCCTCTTCAGCACTCCAGAGAGAGACACCTATAGGCGATAGCTGCAGCTCCAAACACCTGCAGTTTTCATCACCAGAACTAAGCTGTACAGAACTCCAGGAAGACCTCGGCTGTCCACTTTGGAACCAGTGACCCGACTCGATGCCAGGGGACGTGAAAGGGTTCTCCACCTTTGATGTCGCTCAAAATCATCTCAGCAGAAGGTCTCTGACGTCTGCTATCTGCGGCGGCCGTTCCGTTCAGAACTGGTAAGAACAGCTGATTTACTCTGAGGTTGACTCTGGTGTCCAAGAATTTAGATTTTAACCAAATTAGTATTAACTCAGTTCAGTAATTATTTTTCCTTAAATTTCAGACCAAATTTTAACTATTGGACAAGGCATAAAGCAAGCGTCTTTCTTTTAGTTAAATTTGCATAATTTGCCTGCAGAAAATTCCAAAATTCCACGTTTCATCTCATTTTGGTTTGGGTAATCACATAGAATAAATTCATTTTTTTCTGTTAATTCCTGCTAACAAGCATTTTTAAAGGCCACATTAATTCCCATTAACTCTGGTTGTTAAACAAAGCCAGTGTTTAAATGTAAGCAATAATTTCCAACAGTTTTTTTCTCATATATAGTCAAATAAACGTCACAAAATTGTATACTAAAGCGTGTGTGGTTTTTTTATGACATCTGAATCTTTCATATAAAATAACTCACTAGTGTAAAAAGGGTAATTCAAGGTAATTAAAATTATAACATCAGAATTGACTTTTAGACCTTCTGATTTTTCTCTCAAAGCTGAGAGTG
This sequence comes from Nematolebias whitei, assembly GCF_014905685.2. Lineage (NCBI taxonomy): Eukaryota > Metazoa > Chordata > Actinopteri > Cyprinodontiformes > Rivulidae > Nematolebias > Nematolebias whitei. Next base: position 30,622,818 of record NC_056501.1, on the reverse strand, counting down.
GTGCCCTTTCAAAAATAAAATTCAAAATGAATTTTTAATTATTATTAAACCTTCCCCTTACAAGTCTCTTGTGCAAAATAAGGGTACAAAAACTAATAATATACTGTGGATTTTGCTTGAACTGTACAGCTGAGTTTATTATTTATTTATTTATTTGCTTGCTTGGCAGATATTGGCTCTTGAATGGTCTCTGCTAAAATTACCAGTACAAGAAGACTGACTCTGTATACTCAGATTGCTCTGATCACTGTCTGTTATGGATAAGGTACTGACCACTGACCACTTGAAACTAGTCCAGAGAACTTTGTTTTTGGAAAAAATAAAAGCTTAATAAAAACCTTGAAGGTTCTCCCTCTACCTCAGGTGAGTTGTTTATCATTGAAATCTGAATAGCTATTGTCAATGTTAATATATATCCACCTTTATGCACTATGAGAGGCCAATTACGAAAATGAAATAATAAGATAATGCATTATAACACAGGCATACAGTATGAAGAGAGGGGAAAAAAAAAACAGAGTTAGCAGACATGCTCCCCTGTCTTGCTTTTTATTGCCATTCATGTGGTCTGTTTTTTTTTCTCACTTGCTCTGTCTACAGCTCCCTCACGCTCATATGGAAACCTGCATAATTGCCTTTCCCCTTTACTGGCCGCAGGGGAAGTGGAGCTCCAACAACGTTACCGTGGTAATACTGATTGATGGAGTCGATCCTTGTGAGGTTCCAGAACATCGAGCATCACCGCACACAGACATGACAAATTTCGGGGAACAAATTATAATGGCTTGCATCATGATTAATCCCCTCTGGGGAAATGGAAATATTGTGAATACCTATGAATTCAGTGAGAACATATAGCTTTATAACAGGACCAGACTCCGTTTCCATTGTCTCGCTGCAGACATGAAGAAAGATGACAATGAGGGAATTTGTTGCTAAGCATGAGTAACGATGCATGGCAGGGAAGTAACAATTAATCAGTCAAGTTTAAAATGTAGAATATATGTTTTTTGTGAGATAATTAGATGCTGGAAAATAAAACAAGCCACCAGACTTATTTTCTGTAGTCGAAGACGTTTCAGTTCCCCTCATGGAGCTTTCTCATTTCAAAACTGGAGAGTGTGGCGTTCCACGCTTTAAGCTGCATGAGACGCTTCATTGTGTGACATTCAGATCAAACTCAGATTTCAATGAAACCTTCAAAGCCTTCAGTGAATATACATTTACAACAGTTTGGAGTCATCCCATTTAAAGATGGTTGCCACAGCTAATCCACCTTCAGATACAAAAACGTCTTTGCCCTAGTAAATTTTACAGTCACTGAGCTAACATTTGTTGTGATAGTAGCTGAGTTTTGAACAGCACATATCCAAAGCACTAACAGATCATGCAAAATGTCACAATATTTCACAAATTTGGACATAAATCAATTTTCAAGGTTTAACCAGGATGGTTATAACTCCTTCATTTTCCATTATGAGATGGTCCTAATCTGAAAGTCAGACATGAAAGGTGGTGGGGGATGTGCAATCCTTCAAGCTGTTCTAGCTCTATAATTTAAATACAGTAAGCTATCCATGCACACGTGTATCACGCACCGTTTAATAACAGGAGGGTTACATTTCAGCTGAATGTGCTTAATTGATCTGCTGTCTCAGTGTCTCGCTAATCATTTTGAATATCAAGGCTGCCGTCGCTGCATTGCTGTTCTGCCCTCACTAACAGGCCAACAGGATCAATCAAAACAAATTAGTGTTGTGAGCGGCTAATAGGGTCAGCTCAAATGAGATCAGACACACTTCTAGGCAGGGTCGAAGAAAAATAAATGATGAACGGGACCTCGAGCTGCCAATCTTATGGGGCTGCGTATAATCGTGAGCGGCATTCACGTGTAACGTTTCAGACTAAACTGACGGCATACAGTAATCATAGAGAGACGTGGAGAGGGGAGAAGATATTACCGGTACATTTTTTATTAATTTTTTGTTTATTTTAACAATCTCACAAAGCTGATATCAGTGGCCTAAAAGTTAAAATATAAAAAGACAAACTTGGGTCTTGAAAAACTCCAAATCAATAAATTAAAAGATAAATAGTTAGTTGTTAAAGGCCCACTCTGGGCCCTTGAGCAAGGCTCTTAACCCCCACCATCTTATCCCCCTGGTGTCCTAGATAGCAGCTCTCTGCTCCACACAGAGGGCTGTGGTAGCTCGGTGGTCTGTGGTTGCGTCAGGAAGGGCATCCGACGTAAAAACTGTTGCCAATTCTTTGTGCGTGTTAGTTCACTGTGACGACCCCTGAAGAAGGGAGCAGCCGTAAGAAAAAAACAGACCCAGCAATCCTTCATCAAATGCATATTGCACATCATTTTTCATACCAGAGTTTTTAACAAAAATAATCTTATATTGAAAAATGGCTAATTTATAGCCACTTTGGACAAACCTTGATGAAAGTGTTTTCTGCAAGTTTGCAGTGTCAAAGGATTTTCCCACATTGTTGTTGTAAACAACTCTCAGCAACAACCACATTAACATTTAGCACAAAATCTGTAAAAATGATTGTGTTGTTGTTTATGATAACTAGTTGATTATTGTGACCACAATCTATATTTGGATTGACTCCCAAAGTCAATCAGTTGCAGTTGTACATTTATTGATTTTATTTTATTGTATTATTTCTCCTGTGGTCCTTGAAACATTTTGCTAAGTCAGTCAGAGACTCTTTATTTGTCATTCCCACCACATGTACCACATGTGGTGCGAATTAAATCATGTACACAGGGTCCCAGTTACAGCCAACAAAAGTATAAAATGTAAAAGAAAAACAGTAATAAAGTCTAAGATATGAACTAAGAAAAGCATTAACTAAAAATACACTAAGCACTAGAGAACATTGGCTCCAACAGCTAATGCCAATATTTAAGCAAAAATGTATTTCATTATCTAGTATTTAGAGTAACTTTTGAATATGACTCGTGGCTACTACTACATAGTTTAGCATACTATGTTCAAGACTGGTGGCCTAATATCCATGTTTGTGTTTGCTAACGCTAAGCAGCTGCGGAGAACATTTTGAACTGAATTAACTCCAAAAGGTAATCATTGGTAGATGTATATCTAATAGAGTTTCTGAAAGTATGAATCAGATTTGTTCAGTGGCTCATCAGATACTTTGATAACAAACAGGGTTGACTATAAGAGTTAAAGACAAAGTTTTAAAGAAAGATTTTGCCTGACCGGTTAGCACGTGGATTTTTAAATTTTTTTATTCAACCTTTATTTATACAGGTTAGTCTCATTGAGCCTCGAAAATTCATTTACAAGAGTGACCTGTTTATGAGTTGGATTATGAGTTGGAAAGATGTCTCAGTTACTACCACACACAATTACAGCTCAATAAAAGAATGTTAGTGCCATTTAGTATTTTCTAAGTTTAGCTAGTTTTGGCAAGTCTGTTGAATCAAGTTGACTCCTAAAATCAACAGATTTAAATGTCCATCCAATGAGTATGTTTTGATCATTTCAAAAAAATGTATACAGTGTTTCAATTCAATTCAATTCAATTCAATTCAATTCAAAGTTTATTTATATAGCACAATTAAAAACAACCACAGCTGACCAAAGTGCTTCACAAGAATTACAACATCATAGATAGAAATATGATAAAATAAATAAAACTGAGTTTAATAAAAATAAAAGTATGATAAAATTTGCAGTAAAATGCCAAGAAAATAATAGTACTAATAAAAACCAAGACAAACTATTTCATATTTGCTGCAATTTCCCCCAAACTTGAATCAATCAGGTACTAATTTGAGGTTGAAGGCCAGGGAGAATAGATGCATTTTCAGTTTCAGGAGATATTTTCCTAACATGACAGACAAACATGGGTAAAAACATTACGGCCAGACGTCCATTTTAATTTCAGGAAACAAAACATTCAAAATCCAATCATGAAAAGCTGAAAGCAAAACTTAGAGATTGATCGGAGACATTTCTCTTTATTGGCGCATAATATCATGCCTCATATGTTTCAGTGTACTTTGCAGAGAGTGGCGGTGATAGTTCCTTCCCATGAAGGCAATCACACATTATACAACATGTTTGCCCCAGGAAATGAGTGCAGGCCCAGTTGATTTCAGCGCCGGTGAAGTTTTTGTGTCATCAGCACCAGCCTGTACATCTGCATGGGGAGCCGCCACTCTAATGATGTTAAACTCTGCTTGATGTGGTCCGACTGAACTGATTCTTCTGGGAGGAAAAGAACAGCGGTAAAAAGGTTAGCCGACAAAAGGAACAATTAGCTCAATCGATAAAGACAAGATGTAAGAGGAAGGAGTCTAAAACAACAAATACATCTTCTTAGCTTGGTCAACATGACACAATTTTCATCCCTGAAACACAAATCACTTTTAAATTATGTAGCATATTCACACTTTCTGGCTGAGCATCACTCAGCTTTAATCACATGTCATGATTTTTAGGCATCCTGAAGTCAACATGCAGAATTTTACCTGACGTTAGCTGCTGTGGCTTTTTAATATGAGCAAAACAAAAATGTGAGAGTAAAACCGTTCAATATGTCCCACTGGTCAGCAAACCAGGCTTCTCTCACACAGACAGCCCCCCCCCCCACACACACAGAAAACCCAAACACACAGTGCTGTCCTGTTGTTACAGTCAAGGCTAAAGAATAAATTTTACCGCAGCTCATTATTAATTCCCTTTATCCTTGTATGCCCTGTGGAATAAACGGTACAGTAGATCTATAAACTACATTGTCTATGACAGCTAAGTGCAACTAAACCAAAAAAATAAATAAAATAAAATAAAGCACTGCCAGTTTTAAGATCTGCATGTGGTACTGGATAGATTTTCTCTCTTTATAAAAGACTGACACAAGAATTGGGTGGATAAAGATTGTTATGGCAAGAGAATGTGCACCTGTGAGATAATTACAGACAATTTCACACATGCGGTCTAGTATTTTCTTACAAATGCATTTGCTATTTCATGAACGATTATTTTCAGAAAGAGACAATGAAACCAGAAATCGATAAAACTTCTGCACCAAAACTCAAATACATTTTTGTTTGGTGAGTTCTGCATGTTTCAACTTTTGGGTCAACAATAAAACTCATTTGTGAGAATACAGAGGCAGGTGGGGGCCAATGTTCACAGATTAGTGCGCTCTTTGCCAATTAAAATGGCTTCTGTAGGACCTTACTTTACACAGTGTGAACATTGTATTAGTAAAAACAAATGTGGTGTAACATTGAAGCAGTGCAGCAATATAACATTTAACCGAGCAGTTACACAACAAAACTACCTTTTTTCCCTTAAATTAGGATTTGTATGACAATGGAACTGTAAATTGTTCAGTTTTACCTTTAATTATGCTATTGATTGTGTAATTGTACAATTACAATACTGGGAACAAATGCTTTCAAATCAATAAACAATAAATAACACAGTGTTGCTAATTTGTTGATTTATTTCACACTGTAGATCACAAATTACATGATAACGACACAATGTTACAGAACAAAGTGAAGTAATTCTGAACTTGTTTAGAAGTTATCTGACAGCTGGTGTTCCTTCCATCCATCCATCCATCCATCCATCCATCCATCCATCCATCCATCCATCCATCC
>NC_056501.1:30604353-30617155 GCF_014905685.2 Nematolebias whitei | reverse complement strand
TCCATCCATCCATCCATCCATCCATCCATCCATCCATCCATCCATCCATCCATCCATCCATCCACCATCTTCCACTTATTCCAAAGTCGGGTAGCGGGGGCAGCAGCTTGAGCAGGGTGGCCCAGACATCTCTTTCCACAGCCACTTCTTCCAGCTATTCTGGGAGGATTCCAAGGTGTTCCCAGGCCAACAAAGAGACATAGCCTCTCCAGCGTGTCCTATGTCTTCCCCTGGGACTCCTCCCAGTCAGACATGCCTGAACCACCTCTACTGGCTACTCTCTATGAGGAGGAGCAGCGGTCCTACTCCGAGCCTCTCCCGAATAACTGAACTTCTCACCGTATCTCTAAGGGAGAGTCCATCTACCCTGCAGAGGAAACTAATTTCAACCACCTGTATTCACAATCTCATTCTTTCAGTCACTACCCAGAGCTCATGACCATAGGCGAAAGTAGGAACGTAGACCGACCGGTAAACAGAGAGCTTTGCCTTACAGCTCAGTTCCAATGGACCAGTACAGAGTCCACAATACTGCAGATGCTGCACCAATCCGTCTGTCAATCTCACGCTCCATTCTTCCCTCACTCGTGAACTAAACCCTGAGATACTTGAACTCCTCCACTTGAGGCAGAACCTCACCCTCGACCTGAACAGAGCAATCCACCCTTTTCCGGTTGAGGACCATGGCCTCAGATTTGGAGGTGCTGATTTTCATCTCATCTGCAAAGAGCAGAGATGGAATCCTGACGCCACCGAACCGGAAACCCTCCACCAGCTGGCTGAAGGGGTCCGACTTACTGCCCTCAATGCAAACCAAACTCTCGCACCACTTTCACAGGGACCGAACAGCTCATAACTATGGGCTCCCAGTCCCATACTCACAGAGCACCCCACACAGTGTACCCCGAGGAACACGGTTGAACGCCTTCTCCAAGTCCACCAAACACATGTAGACTGGATTGGCAAACTCCAATGACCCCTCGAGGACCCTAGTGAGGATAAAGAGCTGATCCAGTGTTCCTTGGCCAGGACAAAACCTGCATTGTTTTTTCTGGAACTGAGGTTCGACCAACGATCTAACACTGGTGTTCCCCTGGAATGCATTATACATTCCATAAAAAAAAAAAAAAAGTTCATAAAAAAAAAAATATATATATATTTTTTTTTTCTGGCAGAGCATTAGGGGAGTGGTGACGCAGAGGTTCGAGAAGATGGGCTTGTGATCGGAAAGTTGCAGGGTCAACTCCCTGGCCTGACAACAACAACAACAACAAAATGTGGGTGGAAATGGTGAAACATCCACACTTGCCTCCACCCTCATTTGCCCCATTCTGGGCCCTTGAGCAAGGCCCTGAACTCCCACCATCTGCTCCAAAAAAACAAGTGTCTCTTGAGTTTTCTTGACTCAATGAGACTGCCTGGATAAATAAAGGGTAAAAAAAAATAAAAAAAAAATACCTGAACATTTTACTTTAATAATTTTATTTCACAAGTCCAGCTACCCTAAAGCAGAATTGGCCATAACCTAATCATTTGTGTTAACTGTTTATTTTATGTTTGTGTTAAATTTTCTTACTTTTATTTGATTCCAAAACAGACAATTCTGCTTTTGTACATTTAGTATTATTTAGTAGCAAGTATTTTTCCTCATGTTACTGTACGATTGAAAACATTTTCAGAATTTCATTAGACCCTTCAGTGTACTTTAATTCTTAGGGGTAGGTGTGCTGACAAAACAAAACAAAGACATAATAATAATTTTTTTTTTCTTAGTTTCTTTTGTAATCACATATAGCAATTTATTTATTCCTGATATTTTATTTTTTGTAATAAGACTGTCTGCTTTTGTTTTAATGCCACCATCTTTATCAGGACTAAGTGAAAATCAGACGTGTCTCAATTGGGACCTTCCTGGTTAAATGTAAGAAAACAGGTACAAATTAAATGAGCGTTGCCTCGTTTCATTGCTCATGTACGTTCCCAGATGTCTTCATGTACTGTAAAATGAGATGCTTACCTGAGCTGCAGGAGTGTGCAGTTTATAGTCCTCACAGAGATTCTCTACTGATGAAAGGTGCACAGAATCCTATTGATTCTTGCAAGAAGTTCTTACAATAAAGGAACTAAAAGAGGCTTTTCTCAGACACAAGATGGAACAAGTGGTTGCATAACGGACCACCAAAGTAAAAATATAGTTTGTTTTCTATGCTATGACTCATACAAAAGTACTCAAGTGGAGTTAAAGCAGACTGAGCTGAAAATGTCCATAATTGTCTCCTCTTAACACACACTATAAGCTCTTGATCTTTGTAAGCAACATAATGGCTTAGCAAATGGACAGAGTCTATACATAAATACAGGTGGGTTAAAGTTAACGAGCATTATAAGATCTTTTTAGAAAGCAGGGATTGAACATTAAATAGGAAAAATAAATAGCACCAACTAATACAAGATCAATTTTTATACTACAGCCAACACTATGATAGCTGTCTTGTCTTTCGTTTTAATCAATACACAATAAATTACTAATAGAAACAATTCTGTGGTGGACGTTCAATTGTATTTTGATAAAACATTAGGAAACACTACTTTTTTTTGTTTGCAAAGAGCTAAAACTACTTATCAAAAATTAGATACACTGTCTGATTCTTGTCTCAATTTTCAGCTGCCAGTAAATAAGAAAACTATAATAAGAGAAAGAGCTGATCATTTATAAGCAATATTTCATAAAGATTATTTTGCTATTACATCCACCATGTTTAACTCATCTTATATCAGTTGTGAAAATGTCTAAAACTTGTGTAAAATGTTTTATAAAATCCAAATACGCTGTCATTCCAACATTAAAACTACAGTGGTAGTTTTTGTTCGTTATTTTTCCATCATTTTATATAAATATGATTTAATACAAAGAAATTAAGATTGTTTACCTAAAACACATACCTGTGAAGTGTGATTTATCTCTGCTGTCTCTAGAATGTGCACCTTATAAAAATATTTTAAGTAAATGAAACAATAATAATATAAAAAAAGAAACAAGTCCATGACAAAAAAAAATAGCATCCACCGGGTATAAGCTCATGATTGTGTGTCACAAGCAAAATGGTAAAGTTTTAGGAACCAATGATAAGGCATTATTGATTATCTGAACTTTTTAACACAATTTATGATTATGGTGAAAATATCAGTCTTGAAAATATCACCTTTCACGTTCCTCCTGTTTTACTTTGAAACTCTGAAACAAAGATCTAGTGCTGTCTGGGATTAGCATCACACTTTTTCTCAGGAAATAGGTAAAAATGAACTCCCAAAATGCATCATTTTCTCATAACATTTAACGCAGCTAAAACAATTATGGTAGAGTAATTTTCTTCTTTTTGCATTTGTCTAAACAGACAAAACATTTCTTTTTTTAAATGTTGTAACATTTTTTTGCCTAATTTTTCTTTGTATCAGTTGTTGACACCTGAAACATTCAACCATAATTTTCAGTCCAAATAAATATTTTGAGCCTGAGATGATTTGAATGTAAATAAATATAACAGTTTGTTTTCTAAGCTGAAAATAGATTGTCAAATTATCAATGATGAAACTGGCTTTCAAAACAAATCAAAGTTTGTCTATGTCCTACAGCGCTGGAGGAAAGTGTCTGGATATCCCCCAGTAACTAGTTATTTTTTTACTTTTTCAAATTATTGTTATCTTTTAGAGAAAACAAAAAGCAAAATGAGCAACAATTTTTGACTACAAAACAAGCTAACTTTAAAGTATTCTCTTAAATTATCTAATGCTTGTATTATTTACTAAAATATCTCTTTACACACCACATGAGCTCAGATTGTTAAATTGTGGATTACGTTCGGCTATTACCACACCATGTTTTTATATGGGTGATACTTTTAATCAAAAAAGTCATTTTAAGTTTTCTAAGGTCAATTAGCTGTGGTAGCCATCTTGAATTTTTAAATATGAATATATACATGTTTAAATATTGAATATTTACATTTAAATAGTGTATGAATGTGAAATGAATTGGGTTCACGCTATAAGATGCACACACAGTGATTATACTTTATATCCTGTGTGATTTCTTGTGCATGCTCCTTTGTATTGAAACCCTGGCACAACAATTTCCTGCGGGATCAATAAAGTTCTTATCTTATCTTACTTACTGGGGTAAACCTGTGGGTTTGTTAACAGACAGAGAAACTCTTCAACACTTGCACAGACACAAGCAAATACACAGGTGCACCTCCCATGGCTGCAGGTGATGATAAAGCTACCATCCGGAGAACATTGAATAATGTAGCCAGGCTGCAAATAGAAAGCTACAAAGAGAACATTGCTGCTCTTTCACAGTTTGGCAAACATTGTTTGTGCAAGCCTAGGGCTTCTTGGAAAAATGTTACTTGAATGGATGGGCTAATGCTAAAAAGTCTTTAAAAAATAGTTTCGGAGATGGGAAACATTGGCAGCTTCAGAAGCTTGTCCAGTAGGTGATGTATGGAAGTGGTAGCGTCATGGTCCGTGCTTTGTTTGCCGCAAGCTGTCAAATTTAAAAGTACTCATAGGGCCATTGTATGAATGCTTGTATATCATCGGGATTGAAGCATTCATATAAAAAAAAAACCTCTGTTACATTCCAAGAGATTTTACTGCTATGTATCTAAAAAAGGGATACAAGTTTTCCAATAAACTTAATGTACTCATTGTCAACCAATGGAAAAAGAAAGTTTTAGCTTTGCTATAGAAAGTAATCCCATCATTTGGAAACCAGTGGTACACATACTTTTAAAACTAAGATATACATGATGAATAAGTACACACTCATTTCAAACTAAAGTAAGTTAGTCAAAGTAAGTTAAGACTATAATTAGATAATGTTCATGCAGAAGAACTAAACATTCTATAGTTAGTGTACTATGTGTGTACAAGTACAGAAGTAAATTCAAACTGGGTCCTTAGATCTCACACTAACCACATTAAATTAAAATAATAAATCCCATGTTTTAAACTTTAGTAAAGCCAATTAAGCTGCTGCTTGAGGTGATAGTTTCAGAATATTGATGTAATTTTATGTGAATTGCTGAAAGCGCCAGCAGAGTAGTAGTGAAATTAGTTTTTTAACAATCAAAGACAAAACGCAGCTCAATCCTCACGAAGCCGCCTGAAAAGCATCTACGAATGTTGGTGAAGGTCACAGCACACTCTCAGCCGCTGAAAAAATCAATTTCCTTTTGAGCTGAGACGTCCCCTGTGTTTTATTGACCCATATGTTTCAAGTCGCCGACTCCATTCTGTGGTCACCCCCCAAGTGTGTTAGTGCCAAAAATGGGCAACTGACCAGTGAAAAAGAGTGAATTTTCTATACATCAGTGCCTGTTCATGAGTGTGATGGATCAGGATCACTTTCTTTCCTGGCTATGTGCACCTTTGCACCATGAATGGCATAGCTGTACTGTTTACCATGAAGAGTTCCTCCTTTCAGTTCGTGGATGCATATATGTGCATGTGTGTGTCTGTGTGTGTGGGAGAGAGAGAGAGAGAATGTTTATGTTTGAAAATGCACAGCTTGCTTCTTTCTGAAGGACAACGAGAGGGGAAATTGTCGCCAATCTGTTTCCCTGAAGATTAACTCCCTCATTCCAGTCCCCTCTTTTCAACAAAACACCCACTATCTCCATCGTCTACCTTTCCCCTCCCCTGCTTTTACCACACTCTCCACTTCCTCCCTTTTTACTCCAGTGTCCCCACTGTCTCTCAAACAGGGCTGCCTGCACGGGCTGCTCGATGTTTGTGCGGGAGTGGGATGAGTCTGTAGCCTGGGAGCCACTGTGAATTTGAAAGCACATCCTTGACTTTAAGGCTGAATCCTTACACTTACCCCAGTCCCAAAACAGTACAGTTTTAAAACAAAACATCTGGACTTTTTCTTTACATGAGTTGACAGTGATATGCTACTCATCAAATTAGTTTTCTCAATTTAGTTCCAAGATTGGATGAGTAGTGAAACGTCTTCAAATAACTACTAACAAGAAAACAAATCCAGTTGTTTTGCTTGAAGACTGTCATGGTTTGCCACGTCCATGTGACTGAGAATGTACCCCAACATTCCTAATGCATGACCTTAATTTGAAGTCATAAAGGATGGTGTGAAAACTTGGACTGGGCAGTTTGTCAACAGACGTTATCACAGTGTCAGTAAGTACAATATTAAGGTGCAAATGGCTCTGATAAACTACAGACACAAGCTGCTTGACCATAATATAGTTGGCAATCAAATGAAACTGCACTGATCGAGGTGTCTAAAGCTAATTTAAAGCTTTGCCATGACAAAAAGAGAAAAATACCAATGATTGTAATGTGTTTATTACAATGGGTATTGTCACTGCAATAATGCATCTGCATTGTTTCCTAATATCATGCAACTCTAGTCAAAGCATTGCACTTTGAAATGCGACACCCCTTCAGAGTGTTTACACCAGTTGCCAGTACTCCTTTGCAAAAGCAGATGTGATGTCAAAATGCCCAGGAAATACAAAATGAAATATTATTTGGCTCTGACAGTGAAAGAAAGTTATCAGAAAGAAGTCTATGCTTGATAAGAATAATGAAGGTTGATACCAAATACATTAAATCAAAACACACCAAACTAGACACTACAATGATTTTTGTGACAATAAAATGCTTTCAACAGAGAAAAAGTAGACATTTGTAAGAAAAAAAATGTGTTTTTTTTTTGTTTTTTTTGGCAAGAGTATATTTTGTCTGAAATATTCCCACTAAAATCTCAAAATAAAGGGTCAAATGAATCTCCACGTTGGCCTTTCCTATACTTTCAAAACAGAACTGAAAAAGCCCTAAAAAAAAGGCATGGTGTGCCATATGCAGAGAATGTGTTGCAGTGTAAATGTGTCAAATTATGGCCCTCGGAGGCCACTGTTCTCCAAATTTTCCTTGTTTCCCTGCTCTAACATGCCTGATTCAAATGATCCGAGTTCTCAGCAAGTCATTACATTCTCAAAAGCCAATAAAAGAGTCATTTATTTAAATATGGACTAGCTGAGGCAAATATTCACCTAAAACATGCAGGTTAGTGGCTCCTGAGGACTGAAATTTGACCCCTCTGAGGATTGGGTTGAACTGAGATTTAGTGTAAAATTGACGTAATTCAGGAAGATCCAGAGGCAAAATGTCACTAAAGGAACCAGAATGGTTCTGTGTCAATGCCCTGAAGGCTGTGAGGAATGAAGCCCCCATTACAATTCTTTCACTGAGAGGAAGTGAATGGGTTAGGAGGACACTCCTTCCTGTCCAATTAACCAAGCACCCAGCTGTCTGCTCTACGAGAGAGCAGCATGGCTCTAAAGAGGAGACAAATGAGAAAACGAGAGAATGAGGACATGTGAAGGAATGAGCAGCACACCTTCGTGACCCATGGGAACTCTTCACATCTTTTTCTTGCCACTGCCAACGCTAGAAAGGAAACCATGAAAAAGACGGGGGAGAAATGAACAGAGCAACCTTGAGGGGAAGTGATGATGGTGGATGATGAAGAGAGAGAGAAAGCAAACCCTGTAGGGTTCTTCTTTCTCACCCACACATGTTCCTGTTTTTAAGTTTTTAAGTCAAATAATTGAATTTTGTCCTGAATACACACACAAAAAGAAGAGAGATAGGAAGGCAGAGGTGCATGGATGCGGGTGTGTTGGGGTGTGTATGTAGCGAGTGTTTCAATACGAGGGGGGGAGTTGGTTGAGAGGAGTTGAGTGTAGATGCTGAGAAACAGAGAGGGTGCTAGCACTCTGCGTGCTTTCATTAGCACTCTAAATGCTAATGAATAAGTTCATAGCTTTGAAGATGCAGCTGTGTTAAATATGCATGGGTTATCCAACACAGTGCAGAGCTGGAAAAAAGAAAAAGAAACGAGGCGGGAGAGAAAAGAAGCAAGCGATACAGTAAAAATTAATCGGTGGGGAAGAAGAAGAAGAAAAGGAAGTAGAAAATGGGAGATAAGGAAAGCCTGTCTTCTTTGCTCCCACTTGCTTTCTTCTTTTCATCTCGAGTCTTCCTGTTGTGTTTTTTTGTAAAATGCGAACACTGAAATGCTAACGACACCTTCCGTAGACTCTTACAAAACCCCAATAATTTTCATTGCATTTTCTGCACTTTTTCTTTTATTTCCTCTGCTTGCTTTTCAGTTTTTCTTCTCTAATGAGCAAAATACTGTTTTTATATAGATATGCTGATTACAGGCATAAAAAAAACTCCAGCAATGTAATGAAGAAGACAGAGAAAGTGGATGAATTTTGAATTGTGGCCCTTATTTCTACAAAGACGAGTTAGCATGAATTTTCATGGTGTTCTTGTCTTTCCTTCTCCCTGCAGGGACAGATGCAGAGTCAGTCATTAGTGTTAAGTTAGAAGACATTAAGCCAAGCTGCTTGTGGAGCCATAATGACCCAGCAGTTTAAAGAGATGACAACGGCAACGAGGGACAAATCTCGACAGAGGACGGTTTCATTTTCCTACCGCCTCTAGGAAGAAATAAATGGGGTATTTGTTCTGGTGAAACACAAGCCAAACAAATCACACACACTGATAAAGTCATGGAATCAAAATGACAGCCAAATTATTAATGTTCTTTTGAGCCATTTAGATGCAACTTGATTTATGTTTACAAAACAATATACGCAAAATGGCATTACGATATGCTAATAATTAACAGGTCAATAGCTTCCATTAATACCTTTGCAAAAGTGACAAGGGGAGCAGAGGACCTGCTTCAATTTGATTTCCCATTAATATGTATGAGTAGACTTGTGAGGGAGAGCTGATATGAAGGCACATTATAAGAGCTGAGCAGAGGTGACAAAGCTATCTGATGACTTGGCTTAAAGAGGAAGTGGGGACAATATTAATATCGGAAGACCAATGCCAAGGGCAGCTTTAAATGTGTAACACCTTTTAACAGCAATGCATTTATTGTGCAAGAAAAAAAGGCTATTAGTGCATAAAAGTGATTTCTGTTTTTAGATCGTTTAGATCGTAGTTTGCAGTATCTTAAGTGCTGTGCTTAATTTCAAGTGCAATATTATAATGTGTTTTTTTAAATCACCTAAACTTGTGAAAAAATTAATATTGTCAAAACTGAGAAAATTGGTTGTAATGGTTATGATTATGACTGTAGATCCATGAGAACAAAACAATATATGGGGAAAATAGTTGTTTATTTATAGCTTTCTGTGGGACACCTCCATGGCATATTTTATGTTAATAACGCCTCACCTCAGAAAGAGATCACCTCACTTTGACAAATAATACTTAGTTTTTTGTTTGAAACTGTTAAAATAAGATTAATCCATTCTGTTGGGAACACATGTCATATTTTACATATATTATTTGTCACAACTCAAAAACTTTCAAAGTTTACACATGTAATAAAGATGTTATCTATGTTAATTGTTTAAACCCAATATGAACTCAATAACCCAAGGCCTTTGTATGAACTGAGAGATCTTTAATATGAGATATTGATATGAACTTGAGACAGTTTGAACAGTTCGAGCAGATGATGTATCTTTATATCTGTGCGGAAAATAAGTACTTTTCTCATACTTGTTCCCATGAAGATAACAAAGAAAGAGACGTTGTTTGTTCAATTTGATGTTCCTTTTTTTTTTTTTTTAGGAGATCTATGATCAACAGTGTCTGTTAAAGTATTGCATGTTTTAAATTTAATTTTGAAGATGTCATATTTTGAAAGAATATGAGAAATGTG
The DNA here is from genome assembly GCF_014905685.2 of Nematolebias whitei. Lineage (NCBI taxonomy): Eukaryota > Metazoa > Chordata > Actinopteri > Cyprinodontiformes > Rivulidae > Nematolebias > Nematolebias whitei. Next base: position 30,607,374 of record NC_056501.1, on the reverse strand, counting down.
TGTTTTAAATAATCTTTCTTTGAGATAATGCAACTTTGTCTTGTTTTGCTTAGAAGGAAACTTTTGAGGCAGATCAAGGATTTTAGATTTATTGAATAAGGCTTTTATGAAAAATAAAGGCCAAGAGTTACAACCACGCCTTTTCTCGTGACTTAACCAATCCTCAGTCTGTTTAAACACAGACAGTTAAGTTTTACTTTACACTTGACTTCAGAGAACTGAGAGTGAAGTCCCCTTCTGCAGACGGCTCGAGAGAAAAGAGAGACAGTAAAGATGGAGATCACAGAACCCAGGATACCGTCGCCAGAACCCAGGGTGCCGGCTGTCTGCCAGGCAACCAGAATCCCACCACAGAGGAGTGGTAAATCCCAGCTGACTGCCATAACCAGTAACCATGGACCTTTGTCCCTCCAACCGATGACAGGTGAACTTTGAGGAGACTTCAGCCATGACAGGTGAACTTTGAGGAGACTTCAGCCTCTCAGTCACCGGAACATCTCAGGCCTCGCTGGTATCATTAGCAGCTCTCGGAAACATTCCTGAGCGATCTACATCCTGGTAGGAGAGACTTTTCAATGACCCTCCATCACAATAAACTTATCAGACAAACCTAGCTCACCTTAGATACATTTTAACCATTTAACAAACATAAACAAGTCCTAAACTCTAATTTTAATCATCAATTAAACATTTGATTCAAAGCCATTTGATATTCGGTAACTTTTCGTCATGCATATATTTCACTATCTATTACACAGAATATTATATTTATAATAAAATACATAAAACAACATAATTGAATCTCTGCTTATTTTAGTCTATCTGTGTGTATTAATTGATTTGATGTTCTTTAAACACGAGGAAACAAATTCACGTTACTCTGCTAATTTGAAGTAAGTGACTGATTAGACACATTTCCTCTATAGAGAGGAGGTGCCCAACATGAGGTTATTTGCATAATACATGCATAATTTATGATTTTAACTCAATTGATAGCTCCTTTGGTACTTAAAATGTTTTTTTTTTTTTTTTTTTTTACTTTTCGCTGAAAAACGTCATGTGTTAGCAGTCCTATTTGCTCTATGGGAGTGTGCTGCTTTTGGGAATCAGTTTGTTTGTGGCTCCTCGGAATGATGAAGTCCTTGAGATGAAGTCCTTGGGATGAAGGACGAAACGTCTCACCAAAAAAAAAAAGAAAAAAAAGGCCAGATGAACAGTGTTGGAATTGTACCTGGATTATTCAGCATGAATTTTGATGTTATTAGTCCTAATTTTGTTAACAAGACAGCCTGAAATTTGTGTGATAAAATATTCCTACAACTTTATTAATATTATCTCTTAAGTCTTACTATTGTAAAACTGTATTAAAAACATTAATGCAAAATTACACGTTTTTAACACATAAACATTCCTGAACATTTAGATCACTTGAAACCAGATTAGGACCCAGGTTAAGGTAGACAAGAACAAAGTCAATACATTTAGGATCAAGGCTCAGAGTAAGTGATGTTTATTTTATTTCGACTTGCTCAAATTTCAGACCAATCTCAAAACTTCCCTTCCTGTCCAAAATCCTGGAGAAAATAGTTTTCATTCAATTAAACAAGTTTTTGAATGAGAACAGAATCTTCGAAATTTTTCAATCTGGTTTTAAGCAACTCCACAGCACTGAAAGAGCGTTAGTGAGGGTTTGTAACGACATTATGATCTCAAACGATTCTGGTCAATTTGTGGTACTTGTGCTCCTGGACCTTACTGCTGCTATTGATACTGTTGATCACAGTATCCTTATATCACGGGTGGAACAGTGGGTTGGGATCACAGGTGCTGCATTAGAATGGTTCCGCTCATACCTGAGTGGCAGAAGTTTCTGTGTCAAGGTTGGTAATAATGTATCCGCCTCATTACCTCTTTCTTGCGGGGGTCCCACAGGGTTAGATTCTTGGACCCCTTCTGTTCTCACTTTATTTGCTCCCACTGGGGTCCATCCTGAGGAAACATGGTCTTTCATTCCATTGCTATACTGATGACTGTCAGATCTACCTGCCCGTGAAACCAGCAAGTGCTTGCTCCATTCACCCTCTGTTACAATGTCTGGACGACATTAAGGCCTGGATGGCTTTGAATTTCTTAAGTTTTAACAATGACAAGACCGAAGTCATTGTCTTTAGCCCTAGCTCAACTGCCGCCACTGATCCTGTCAACCTGGACTCTCTTCAGCCATATCTGAAGCAGTCTGGTAAAAATCTCAGGATGGTTTTAGACTCTGACTTCAAGTTTGACAAACAAATCAACTCTGTTCTGCAGAAAAGCTTCTTCCAACTCAGACAGGTAGCTAAACTCAAGCCAGTGTTGTCCAGACCCAACCTTGAGAAACTAGTCCATGCCTTTGTCACGACCCGATTGGACTATTGAAATGCACTGTATGCTGGGATCAGCCAGGCCTCCATCTCATGTCTTCAGCTCGTCCAGAATGCTGCTGCTCGGCTTTTAACCGGAACTCATAGGTCTGAACATATTACACAAGTTCTGTCCTCCCTTCACTGGCTCCCTGTTCGTACGAGGATAGTCTTTAAAATTCTTCTGTTGACTTTCAAATGCCTAAATGGCCTCGCACCCCTTTACCTCTCTGAGCTACTGGAACCATACGTTCCCTCCCGGGCCCTGAGATCATCCGATCAGCTGCTTTTGGCTGTTCCAAAAACAAGACTGAAGCTCAGAGGAGATCGGGCTTTTTCAGTCATGGGCCCCAAACTCTGGAACAACCTGCCCCCAACATCAGGCAGGCCACCTCCCTTATTCACTTCCAATCCCTGCTTAAAACACATCTGTTCTCACAGGCATTTCACACAGTGTAAATTGATCTAGTGTTTTTTTAATCTGTGACCCTATGTTTTAAATTATTTTTTATTAATTATTCAGTTATTATTATTAGTGTATTGTATATCAAGTCAAGTCAAGACAGATTTATTTATAGAGCACATTTAAAACAGAAACTGTTACCAAAGTGCTTAACAAAAA
>NC_056501.1:30544011-30603953 GCF_014905685.2 Nematolebias whitei | reverse complement strand
TTACTTTACTCATTGATTGTTGTTGTTGTTAAGCACTTTGATAACAGGTTCTGTTTTAAATGTGCTCTATAAATAAAGTTGACTTGACTTATTTTATAGAAATCTTGGCTTGCAAGACAAAATATCAGTTTCTGTCAATGCCAAAGTCTAACAAGGGGGGCAGGATTAAATAGACCAATACAGAGGCTGAAGGAAGATTACTGACCCATACTGAATGAATTAAATCAGAATTTGCATGATAATTTGTGTCGAACAAGGGTTTTGTTCAGACATTTTTCTCAGGTTAGCTTTGCACATTGCCAAATCTGCATCATCACAGCAGAGAATCCACATTGCCACCAGTTTTTAATTGTTTTTTTTGATTGGCTTTTGCAAACATAAAAAACCTGAGACATGTTGGCATGCTCTACCATACTTGTTTTCCCCAAAACATATTCTGCTCTGTCTTGCATCCACATTCAAGTTTAAGCTGAGACAGGCATATGAGATGAATGGGACTGATGAGATATTTTAATGACAAGCACGATAATCAGACTTAATTGAAGTTGAAACTTGTGATATTAAGATGTTTAAAACATTTTGAGTTGCGTGATATTTGCATCCATGCGCATTAAGTGAAAACTAAGACCCCACATTTTAAAGCAAATTTGCCATGAACTGCTTTGATGTAAAACTACTTCACTTGCAACATATTCTATGTTAATGATTAGAATGCCGGTGAGCCTACTTTTTGCATTGATATGTCTGTTAATGACCAGCTATTTGTCTACTCACAGTTGACAGCATTAAAGCACATTACTCCTCCATCTCTACCATGGCTTCAGTGTTATGAATTATGCTATTTAAATGGGTTCCCTACTTTAGAAGAGCTCTGGGCAGGGTCTGTGGAGAGGCCTCTAATGGCAGCTAAATGAATTCATGCCTAGATCAGGCGTAGGCTGCAAACACGGCAAAGTAACAACAGCTGTCAAAGATAGAGAGGGGAGCAGAAAGACACAGAGAGAGACAGAATAGGAGAGTGGAAAGAAGTATGGAGGGAAGATGTGAAAACAAAGTGTTCTGAGCGGAAAATGGAAATCCAGCAGTGCACTGCAGCCTTTCAACAAGTGTTTGGGGGAGTTACATTGGTTGCAAAGAAATCTATTGACTGCTACAGCAGCCATTATTCACTAAGTCAGGACACTGAATCAAATAATGAGGGCTGAGTGTGATTGATAGTATTTGATGTGATTAGGAGTTTCTTTTCCTTGGGGGGTATTGATTTGTAGTGTTAGCATTTGCTTGTTTTTTTTTTTCTCACAGGATGGAGAAAAATAAGTATCTTTCAACTAGTCATCCGTCAGCGACCTTCAGCGTTGATGACACAGCTGCTGTGACTGTGAGCCTATCGGAATCAAGGAGCAGAGCGGGAGAAGAATCGAGATGAAATCTCCTCATTTCTTCTTGATGTGTACTTTTCTAAACTGTGGCTGACACGTTGCAACGCTTCAGCTCAGAGCAAGCAGAGATATGCTGAAGGAGAGGCATTGTACTAACAAATGGAGGTGGGGGGGGGGGTGAAAAGGAGAGGTGGGGAAATATTTATATATGATGGATGAGAGGTGAAGAGGGTTGCAGACTGTCAGATGGTTCCTTTATCTTGCTTTTGTGTTTGTGATGCTCAAAATGAGGAAAAGGAATGTTGAGGACCAGAAATGGAGGGCAACAATAGAAACAAGTAGGTGGGGTGGGGTGAAGGAGAGGAGATGCTATCACGTGTATAACTGACAGAATGTTGCCTCCACCTCTGTCCATCGCTAATGAAGCCATGAGGAACATTATGCAGATGAGCCTTAATGGAGCGTTGACTACAGCCCCACCAGAGGGTCAGTGATCACCTCCTTCACTCCTCTGTTTGCCTCATTGTTCAATTCCTTTACCTCCTACAATCTTCTATTTAATTATCTCCACATTTCCCCCAATCATCCTGCTCTGAACATATTTTCCTTTACAGCTCATCCTCATCATCCCATTAGCCTTTTCTGAGAGTGGTACTGCGCCATCAGTCTCCACCTGCAAAACATGCTGGCTGATGGAAGATGAATGTATGTAAAGATGAGATACAATAAAAATCTCGGGAAGCAGGAAGTAAAAGAGGAAATTAACACATGAGAGTAAATATTTAAAATACTGGAAAACACTAGCACTATTTTGTGCCATCTTAGGTGGAAATTTAAGGGCCATTCCCAGATCATGGCTCATCAAGCTTTATTCTGCGTGTCATCCATAATTTCTTTTAGATCTGTTCCTATGGAAACTGCAGTTCTCTTATTTTGAGCAGCTGAGGCGGGGTCGTTTCATCACCGTTTCCCGTGGGGGTTGAGGGACACCATTATACGTGTGGTTTAGATGTAGAGGTGGGAGATGGGGGTGGACTAGCTGGCCTCAGAGGATAAGCAGCGCATCTCAGGAAAAGCAGAAAGTAGGTGAGAGCGTTGGATTTTGTGGAAATATTGATGGCTTATTCTGTCATCACATGAGACAATAGGATGCAGAGAAAATATAATGAATATACATTGGCTAGTGTGTGTGCAAATACACATAGATGATAAGAACGCACGCTTTTACCCACTAATAAATGTAGGGCAAATCCCCCTTGTCTGACACAAGAGATGGCTTCTTTACCCAACTGCTTGGATAATAGCACAATAAAAATTCCATTTATGCCTCTATCTAGTGAGCTTTTATTGGCCATGTCTCGCAGTCACAAAACAACATTAATGCTGTAATAAAACTGTTTACTTCTCAACTGTTACATAGTATTAGTTGTGTGGTGTTATTAGATGTTTGGTAAGAGAAGATATTTCAGATTTGTGTTTTATTTTTCATTTACAAACTCATAGTTCACTTTTTTTTGTTTGTCAGTCACACACATTTTGTTGGTCTGCAACAGGTTTCTTCCTAAGGGATGAAATCTGATAGTTGTTTAATTTTTAGTGCAACTTTAACGTCACACATTTTTGAGTTTTATCTTTTTGCTTTGCTGCAGAAATGTAAAACACTTGCCATGTACTTCTTTTTTCCCCAAACTAGTACATGTATGTGCTCATCTCCAAAACAAATAAAGATTAGGCAATACAGATTTAGTAAAAGGCAATGCAATTTTTCTTAAACTAATTAGTGAATATTGTTCTAAAATGTGTTTGTTTAAAAAAAAAAAGTAATGTAGCGTTTTTAAGCATCTGCACCATGTTAACATAAATGAGATTTGTCTGTTTTTTGTTGTTTTATGGTTTTTATTGTAATTTATCTGTTTAACTGGGTCATACATCATTAAAAAACAGTCAGAATTAAGAATTTTCTACCTATTATTCATCTTTAATTCTTCAACAGATTATAGGGATCTAAAAGTACATGTGTATCACTATTCTGTGCAAACATAAAAACTATACATCTCCTTATCAGCGTTTGAACAACTAATCTCTGTTGTTTGTGCTTTCTACACAGGAGAGGTCAGCAAACTGTATTTTAATTTAATCTGTCAGTTGTGAGATTTTTTTTTTTTCAAAAGCTTAAACTATTTTTAATTGTGACAATTAGAAACAAACATTTTTAAATGTAATGCAGGTGGTAAGTTGAATACAGTGTTTATTCACAAAGTTTTTTTGTATTTGTGTTTCAGATTCACTTGCGACCTGTCCAGGGTGTACACCGCCACCGGCACAATGATTGCTGGACCAGCGACCCCCGTGACCCAAAATGGAAGAAGAGGGTAAAAGATAATGGATGTTTCTGATTCACTTGCACTTCTTTCACTTTATTTGAATGGTTGAAAGTCTGTTGCATAGATAAGCTCTTGCTTAACTCCCACTTGGTCTCCTCATTATGGCATATTGCCTTACCAAGGTCAGGGGAGTGTGTTGTTTTACTTACAATACTTTATCACCATGTTATCAAAGTGTGAAGGAAGATGAGGAAACAAGCCTGTGGGTTAGCACTCACTGGCAAAGCTTGTTAAGCCCTGTGATGTTTTTGATCACAAGCCATGAGTCACTTTAATGGTGCTTGTCTTAAAGCTTTTTGCCACATGAACTTGAAGATCATTAGAGTCTCATCCTCAGCTCCTAATCCCTTCCTTCAAGAGTCAATGTGCCTTGCCAGCTAACCTTGTAGCTACGGCTGCTAGAGAGCAAATCCTCCACCCGTCATTCCTCCTCACTTTAAGTTACAAAAACAAATCTGCTCAAGTGTGCACAAACACTCAATTCCTGGTCTGGCTTTCAAATGATTTTTTTTTCTTCTATGATCCTTATTTCCTCCTTTTCAATCACTGTGGTTTATTCAAGCATGGAGGTGATCTGTGAATAAGTTACAAGGAAATAAATCCCTTAAAGGAATGTGTACCTACCGCCTCCTTGCATGCCACTGTTCCAAACAAAGATCTATGATGTGTTAGTTCTTGAAGTGTGTGATGAGAAAGCTTCTCAACTACTACCACATCAAATCTTAGCTGAATAGGTGTAAAAATGACTGATAATACCGTATTGTCCGTCGTACACGCCGCACCGTGGTATAAGTCGCATCAGTCCAAATATGCCTAATAAAGTGGACAAAAGCATAAATAAGTCACTTTGTCATATAAGTCACATCTATTATGCATCACCGCTGACCACCCTGAAACCTGGGCCGGTGTTGTGCCAAAAATCTATTGACTGCCAAATGGCGGTCACGAGAGTGTGCATGGAAGGACTTTAACAAGAATTTAACTAGAGTAACACTTAAAAACAATTATTTGTTTGATCAAAATTATATCAAAGGTGTGTCTCAGTCTAACGCTTCCTTAATAAACGCACTTTAACGGTCAAATCAGCTGTATTTCAAAAATTGATTTGTCGAAACGGGAGAGGGAGGTCTCACTGTGCATTTTGTCAAAATTTAACACGTTAACAGCCAAAATACAATTAATTGTTTGCTCAACTTTATAGTAAAGGTGTGTCTCAGTTGAACTTTTCCTTAATAAAAGCACTTTAACGGTCAAATAAGCTTCATTTCAACTGGGCGGTGCGACAAAATGCAGCCGATTTGACGTTTGCTCCAGGAGTTTCAGAGCGAGACAAAGATGGATCTGTATGGCAAGCCAAGAGTCTCATTAATAGCCACTTTTACCTATTAATGAGACACTTAACTTGCCATATTGGTTGAGTGCTCTCTAGCAACTGAAAATGGTAGTGTTCAATATTTTCCATGTCAAAATAAATGAAATTGTCAGATCTCGGCCAAAAATTGGGTTATAAATATCGGGGGGGGGGGGGGGGGAAGTATATTAGTCGCGTCGGTGTATAAGTTGCAGGACTTGCAAATTTGTGCCAAAAGGTGCGACTTATACAGCAAAAAATAAGATAGTCATTTTTGTGTGTGCTATGTTTGCATAGCTATAGCAACTATCTTTAATTAGGTACATTTAATTATTACTTTCTGAGAGTTTCATTAAAATATGTTCAGTGGTTTATGAACTATCTTGATGATTGCAACAGTTTACAAAGCTGAATTTATATGAGCTACTATAAAAACATTTAATTTCATTCCACCTGTCTAGTCCATTCTCTTGTCAGTCCAATTAGCACCACAGTAGTCCCTCGCTACTTCGCAGTTCATTTTTCGTGGACTTGTTCTATCACGGTTTTTCAAAGTAAGATTGGACATGACACACAATTGGCTGATTGATGGATGAGCCACATGATCGACGTGGAATTTTTATTTAAAATAAATTATTTTAAATTATTTAGCACCTGTTGCACCTATGCGGAGCATGCGATGGGTTAAATTCAGAGCACCAATTTCATCTTTGTATGGGAACATACAATGATGACAACACATAGCACTTTATTTATTTTTTTTACGTGCAGCCCACAGCTGCAGGGGATGCTTCCTCCTGCAGTCAACTGATGTTTGCTGCTCTGCAGCAGAGAAGTGGGCGTGGCCTATGTACATTTATATATATATATATATATATATATATATATATATATATATATATATATATATATACATACATGTATATATCCTACAATAACCTTCTACTTACTACATCACAAAACAAGGGATTGGTGGCGCAGAGGTTAGAGAAGGTGGACCTGTGATAGGAAGGTTGCTGGTTCAACTCCCCTGACCAACAACATCAAAATGTGGGTAGGAAATGTGTAACACCCAGACTCCACCCTCATTTGCCCCACTCTGGGCCCTTGAGCAAGGCCCTTAACCCCCACCATCTGCTCCACACAGAGGGTTGTGGTAGCTCGGTGGTCTGTGGTTGTGTCAGGAAGGCCATCTAGTGTAAAAACAATCGCCAAGTCTTTGTGCAAGTTACTTCGCTGTGATGACCCCTGACAAAGAGAGCAGCCGAAATATGAAAAAAAAAAAAGGTCCTTTTCACAAAGCAAACAGTCTGAACCATCCCTCTAACAATAAAGTCATCTCTGAATCTGCTGGTTTCACAACAGAGTGATGGTAAAACCCAAGGAGTGTTTTAATCAGAGTCCAGCTCAGCATAATTCAAGCAACTGTCACATCAGTCAGTGTGGAAAAGAAAACAAATATATGTTATTATATTAATGAAAATCCACTCAGCTTTTATAGAAACTGAAGCTAGTGGCATTAATGAATTAATTAATTAATTAATTGATTTTATTTTATTAGGGGCAGTGGTGGTGCAGAGGTTAGAGGAGGTGGGCCTGTGATCGGAAGATCGCCGGTTCACGCCCCGGTACCGACAACATCAAAAATGTGGGTGGGGTAGGTGAAGCACCCACATTTGCCCCACCCTCATTCACCCCACCCTTGGCCCACGAGCAAGGCCCTTAACCCCCCATCTGCTCCCTAAACAGGTCTCTCTTGAAAATGAGTTATCATGGCTCAATGAGACTACCTGTATAAATGAAGGGTAAATGAAAAAATAAATAAATTGTTCAGTTGGAGCTCAGAGTGTGAAGCTGAGGGATTTATTTTGTGCAACAATCAGTTTGTTAACGTGAGATAACCAGCATATATTTGTAATACTGACACCAACTGAATCATCACAGCCCACCTCCCCATTGCATCAATCATCAACTATTGTCCCATTATTGTTAGAGTACTTAGAATCTGTTATCCCCCCACCCCCCTCTCTTCTCCCATTATTAGCTCTGGGATGTGTCATCTGCATCATGACACATTCAGAGTTTACAGAAGATCCATGTCTGTAAAGTGTGACGCTTGAGTCAGACCAAATTGCCTGCTAGGGGTCACTGGGTCTCAGATTAAGGAGCATGGCTGACAGTTACACAACTCAATGGCAAGAATCAAAGGAACAATACACACCACAAATAACACACACAGATGATCAAATCTCTTTGAAAGGTAATAACTATAAATATATGTATATACACACACACACACACACACACACACACATATATATATATATATATATATATATATATATATATATATATATATAAACAAAACAGAAGACAAAGCTTCTGATTGGATTTAAAGTAAATATTTCATGTTGCTACTACATTTCAAAAGGATTTATCTTCATTACTATGCATAACAGTTATGTAACTTACTTTTGTGGATTTGTGACACATTTTTATATTATCAAGCAAAAAAATTGAGATGCAAATGACTTGAATTAAATAGCATCCAGCTCTATATGAAACAACAGATTAGGGGATTTTTATTGGCTAAATTGTTTAATCATGTATACAGTTGTACTAATTGAAATATTTAACTACAAGCATGGTTAAAACATCATGCAAACATTAGTGAAAAATCACTCTTTTTTTTTCCAATGAGCCTTGAGTCATCCTTAAACACCACGTTTGGTTGGGAGTTATGTTGTGCCATCAACTTTGCGTAACTGGTTTATTTCAACAAATCATTGCCTCATTTCTACACACAGCGATAAAGCTACAAAACAAAATGAGTTGCATGATGTCACACAGGAGAGATTTTAAGGACATCAGGTTGAAACTATACCCCATCACTTCACAGATGAGGGGTCATTCATTAAAATAATTATTTTTACTGCTTTAAGTGTTGTCCTTGTAACTCACATACTTTCTTTTAACATGAGAAAAGAAAACAAAAACTGATTCTGTCTCCGATTAGGTAACTCCACTGCAGAACTGCAACAGAGTTTTCCAATTCACTTCAGTTTAATTTAATTTTTGTGTGTGCAGCTCCAGTTGACAATAAGAGCCATCTCACTTCTCTGCATAATAAAAGACACAAAACATATGATAAAATGCTTTGCAACACGTTTCCTACTTTCTTAAAAGCAACTGAAGTTTGTTGATTAGAGCTAACTAGAGTTGAGAACATAAAATGAAAATGTGTCGGGGCTCTCTCTGTTATCTCCAACTGTTTCAAAATCTGCAGCTAGACTCATTACTGGGACTACAAGAGACAAAAGCCAAACCATTGTGCTCACTTTTCTGCATTAGCTCCATGCTCAATTTTATGTAAAGTTTTTAAAGCTTTCTTTAAGATAAAAAAAAAAAATGACCTGAACTTTAAATCCATTGTGCTTTTACTAACATGACATTTATACTCTGAATCTCTGAGATCCATGCTGCTTCTTGTAGCTGTTTACAAGATCACTGTTGATGAAAACAAGATCTCTGGTTTCATAGAGTTATACTTTTGAAACTAAGACCTAAACTGTTTGCTTCATGTGCAGTGATGTCTAATTTATTTATTTATTTTTTCCTTTCGGCTGCTCCCTACTTCAGTGGTTGCCACAGTGAACTAACTTGCACAAAGATTTGGCAATTATTTTTACACGGGATGACCTTCTTGACACAACCACAGAGCACCGAGCTGCCACAGCCCTCTGTGTGGAGCAGAGAGCTGACATCAAGGGAGTCCTGGGGAGCAGATGGTGGGGGTTAAGGGCCTTGCTCAAGGGCCCAGAGTGGAGCAAATGAGGGTGGAGGCAGGTGTGGGTGTTTCACCTATCACACCCACTTTTTGATGTTGTTTGGTATTGGGAGTTGAACCGGTGACCTCCCAATCACAGGCCCACCTTCTTTAACCTCTGCACCACCACTCCCTCAGTGTTGTCTAATATATTTTTAAAAAGTCATTGTTGTAATGAATAAACAACATACCTACTCACCTTTCTAATCCCTTAAAAAAAATCCTCAAATATAATATCATACAATTTTTTTAAATTCAGTGAATTCTACATTTTTTAAAGCCAAAAACTGTCATAATATGAACACCATATGTTAATCATCATATAAATACTCACACACACACACTCAGACGTGTCAGGACAGATTGTTGTGGCAGTAAGTTCAAAGTATTCTGACATCTTGTGCTGTTGATAAAAAGCAGCTCTTCAATAATTTAATTATTTTGTTTTGTCTTTCAAAATCAGCCTGTTTTTTTTTTTTTGATGAGCTCTCTAATTCATCTTTTTCAGCTGCAAAGTCCAGTGCAGTATACAAATTATATCTTATTATTGTTTCACCATTAATTAATAGTAAAAGTCTTTATTTTTTATTAGCACAAAATTGATAAAAGCTGTATTCATTCATCTCCATCTGCTCACCACAGACTCATGTTTGGGCTGCTGTTTACTACGTTGTATTATTTTACATTATTAGTGTTTAGCATATATCTTAGATCTTTTAGCGTACCGTTTAGCATATATCTTAATGTATATCTTAGTTTCTTGTATACTGTTTCTGTTACACTTTATAATTTTGATATTTTTGGGTGTACGTGAGACCACGAGTACATAATTTCATTCCACCTCATGTACTTTGTACCACATGTGATGTGAACGACAATAAATAAACTTGATCTTGAAATACATAAGATTGACCCAAGCTGATTGAAGTATCTGATCAGGACCAAAACAAGGCCTTTTTATTGATCAGTTTCAACGTAGCTGTGTCAACTCCAGTGTTGGTCCGATTGTTGACCTACTGTCTATGTTTATGTCAGCCACACTGAAATACACACAGCTGGTCTGAAGTAGATGTGCTGTGATGAACACACAACTATGTCTGCTATACACAAATACATACTTTATAATACAAATAGAGCAGCTCGATGGCCACTCATGTCTTTGCAGTGTGGATATTCTTTATAGCCTTACCATGAAGAGACAATAAAATTCCACACATTCTGATGATTACCCAATGTTCATCTGAAACTAACACTGCTGAGAGACTTATTATGGAGGAAACTCTAAAAAAGAGGCGTCTCCATTGTATAGTGATAAGCCAAAAACAATTAATTAACAAGTGACTTAATTAATTTCTTTGGATACGTATCGCGGGTAAAAAATATATATCACAACATCTCTAGTAATAATAATTAATTTAAAGTGATTTTTTTAGAAGCTTATAATTTACCATTTTCCCCATTTATTTTTATTTTCTTTCTTTTAAATGAGCTGATTTAATAAATGGGCAGCACAGTGGCACAGCTATAGAGCTGTTAGCTCTCAACAAGAGGGTTGCCGGATCGAATCCCAGTCTGGGGGGCTTTCTGGGTGGAGTTTGGATGTTCTCTCCGTGCATGCGTGGGTTTTCTCCGGGTGCTCCGGTTTCCTCCCACAGTCCAAAAACATGCATGTTAGGTTGATTGGTAACTCTAAATTGTCTCTAGGTGTGAGTGAGAGAGTGAATGGGTGTTTGTCTCGTTTGTCTCTATGTGTCCCTGTGATGGACTTGCGACCCGTCCAGGGTGTACCCCGCCCCTCGCACAGTGATTGCTGGACATGGGCACCAGCGACCCCCGTGACCCAAAATGGAATAAACAGGTAAAGAAAATGGATGGATGGATGGATGGATGGATGGATGGATGGATGGATGGATGGATGGATGGATGGATGGATGGATGGATGGATGGATGGATACCATACCATACCATACCAATTTATTTATAGAGCACTTAAAACAGCAACAAGGCCAACCAAAGTGCTGTACAAAAGAACCAAACATGCACAGCAGACAGGAAAACATAAAATAGAAATACAGATACAAATAGCAGCAGAAGCTAACTAAAATGGCCAACAGAGTAGAGAACAGACCGGACCAAAACAAATCACACCGTGTTAAAGGCAAGCGAATAGAAGTGGGTCTTCAAGCGAGACTTAAAGACTGACAGTGTGGGAGCCTGCCGGACACTCAGTGGCAACTCATTCCACAGTCGTGGACCTGCAACAGAGAAAGCTCTGTCACCTCTGAGCTTACGACGGGTTTCTGGGACTGAGAGAAGCATCTGGTCTGCTGACCTCAGAGAGTGGGACATATGGCTGCAGAAGATCAGTGAGATAGGATGGGGCGGAACTGTTCAGTGATTTAAAAACATACATGAGAATTTTGAAATGGATCCGAAGGTGAATGGGTAGCCAGTGCAGGGAGGCCAAAACTGGCGTGATGTGCTCTATAGCCTGTACCAGTTAAAAATTGGGCTGCAGCATTTTGGACCAGTTGTAGACGAGCAATGGAGGACTGACTGATTCCAAACAGAAGTGAATTGCAGTAATCAAGCCTAGATGTTATAAAGGTGTGGATCACTGTCTCAAGGTTCTTTTTGGAGAGTATAGGCTTCAGCTTAGACAGCCGTCTCAGCTGAAAAAAACATGGATGGACGGATGGATGGATGGATGGATGGATGGATGGATGGATGGATGAATGGATGGATGGATGATTTCATAAATTGTGCATGTGAACAAATACCTCAATACTGAGTAAGTATTATTTTTTATTAAAAAGTACACCTTTTTATTCCATCTGTATATTTTATGCACTCAGTGCAATAGTGTAAAAACATTGCTCCCGCAGTAACGCTTATTTTATTATCACTATTTTTACGTTGGCTTTAAATGTAATTCTGGTCGTTTACTTTGCCAAGCTACCGTATTTCTGTTGCAGGGATATGAGCCGTCAGCGCTGGGGGTGCATGCATCAATTAAAACGGTAAGGACAGGTTCCAAGAGTTGCTGGTAAGTTCACAGGTTCAGCCAAACAGTGCTTATCTCCAGCTGGCAGCTGGACGTGGCAGAGAAAGCCCCCGTTTAATACCCGTGGCTGCTGTGTGATAATAGCCACACTCTTGTCACTTCTCACCTCTCTAACCCTGCAGCGTTGCTTCTCTTCTAAAAGCTGCTGGCGATTAGCTGAAGGATGTACAGGGAACATTATCTGTCTTCACCCATCATTCATCCTTTGCCTCATCAGTCATTTTAGACTCACATGTCGCGCTTCTCTCCTTGATTGCTTTAAGACAGCGAGGCTGAATCATTTCCATCTGTTGCGCAAACTCACTAGTCTGCATTTGTACACCTTTCTGCAATGTTTCACATATAAGTGAACTGAACCAATCATAACCAGTCTCACTCTGCTGTACAATATTTGGCCAAACAGATTCAGATCCAGTCATTTCCAAACATAAGGGCTCATTAATGCTAAGAAAAGCTGCAGATGATGAGAGAGCATCCTTCTGAAACTGAGCTTTGGAACCTTTTATAGGCAGAGGCCTGTATTGGCCACAATCTGTCATTTTCATTTCTGCGTTCAGTCCTGAGCAGGATATCAATACTGGCCAGAGGCAATCAAAAAAGAATTCTTGATAAAATGGTTCCATGAGTATGTCTTTTGATGGCTGCATTGACCCTCTGGCCTTTCATCTATTGATGCAAAATTGTTTTGTTCAAAGAGTCTCATTTTAGCAACTCTTTCATCTGTTTTTATTTTATTTATTTTTTTCCTTTTTGGCAGATGAACCCTGTGATCACAACCTATTAACTCAGATACTGAAGTGATGAGAAATAAAAACAGAAACATAAATCATGTTCATCAACATTTTTATTAGTTTTTTTGCAGGCTTTTATTTTTGTAAGATGCAAAAAAATATATTATTAGGCAGTCACTGTTTAAATAAACTGTGTAAGTCTTTTAAACTTGTGTTTTGTGGTAAGAACAAAAAAGGTTGAATCATGTCATCTGGACTTCGTTTTTTTGTTAAAAAGAAACGTTTCGCCCCTCATCCAAGAGGCTTCGTCAGTCTGAGGCCTAGCCATCATACATGTTTTTCTCTGTTTTGACCACACACGCATGCACACACATGCACACATATGCACACACATGCACACACATGCACATACCAAAGGCAATAATGTCTGTGACTTTTGATCCAATTCAGATCTATTAGGAGCCATAATGTGTAGCTTGATGTGCGGCTCATGTGCTAACCATAAACAACTGTGATTGCTTCTACCTGCATGTGGGTGGACAAATTCTCTTAAGTAATTCTGTTTTTGTCAGGTGAACCTGTAGAGGTAAATAAGAACAAGAACCGCTCGCTTCATACTTGACACCTTTGCCTGTGATTCTCAATAAATTAACACATCAAAAGAGAAAAGATATTCTTACGTTTAAAAGAAAAAAACATAATACTAATGTGTTTTTCAAAGCCAAAACCAGTTAACTGTGTGGTCAGGTAAAACACAGAGACGTGTTAATATATATATATATATATACCTGTATATTATTCTCAGTACCACAGTTAATGGAAAAAAAAAAAAAAAAGATACAGTAATTCTTCATTGAGATTTACTCAAATGCACAAACACAAAGGAGGGGTTGGTTTTAATTACACAAAACACTGAATGGATTCAAGCTGATTTGAACATTAATGGCTGATTGCACCCATTCTGGAGTGTGTCCAGCAAACACTGGCAAAGGTAGCCAACAAACAATTATCTTCATCCTTAATTTGTGTGATTATAAGCAGCTAACTTGTCTTAGAACAGAATGGGGAACTAGAGGATTTGGGGCATAGAAACATAGTATGGATATTTCATTTATATCTGTCAAAATACTTCCACTTTATCAGCTGCAATAGTATATTGTATATAGTAGTCATGCACTGTTTCTGTGATTTGCCCTGTGCCCTTGCAGCGTTTATACAATCAATACCTCTGCTTCATGTTTTTCACCTAATAAACACCCAGAGAAACCTTTATTCACCCTAGCCTAGGCCATTCTAACTGCTGGTTGAAATGGGATGACACCCCAGCAGTGGTTTGCACTGGTTCTCTTCAGCTAAAAACCAGCGTTAAATCCCACAGACCGTGCCACCTGAACCGGCTATCTAAAAGCTTCCATTAGACAAGTCAGAAGTGTGGCCGCAGCCAGCAAAGCACAGCTATGACTAATGCAATTTCATGCACGACTATGGTCTGTGCAGCTCAGCTCACACTGGGTCCCACATGTAAAATAAAGCAGATAGATAGAAGCTCCAACAGAGCAAACACAGTCTGACAGGACGCTCAGCAGAGAGGTTTTTACTTTACCAAATCAAATAATCAAACTCTATTGTGTTTTTTATCACTGTAGATTAACTATGTGATGAGTGTGTGGGATTGTCCATGTGCATGTTGCTGTGAAATCCAGTCAGACCTCATTCAGTAAATTGGGAAGCTGAGGTGTTCAGGTTTTTGCTGCAAAGCAAATAGGGCCATGCTATGTGTGTTGCTGCCATTGGAAATACTATGTGGTGTTTACAGCTCCAGAGCATTGCTTTACAGGGAATGAGAGGTTTGTGAGCTGCAGTATATTGACGTTTCCTGAGTGTTTCTCTTTTAGAGCATGTGACGAGATACAATGCATCAACAGCCTAAGCCTTGAGGTTGCTGCGATGTTCTCGATAATCTTGCTGCTACATTAAAGAGGATAAAAGTGTATCCCTCTCTCACACAAGAGACCCTATGCACACACTCACACTGAAATATATCTGCCAGCCATCTGAGATGTGTAAACACAAACAACAAGTACAAATATGTGCTTATTTAAATTGACAACTTATTTCCAAAAAAGAATATAGAAAATACTGTTTTAAAAAAGTCATTGCTGTATTCAGCTTTTAAAAAAATGCATTCACTTTGCTAATTATACTATTTTATGATCACTGATTAACTAATCACAGCTGCCATACTGATTCAAAATATTTTGGTCCAGTTTTGTCCCATCCAGTGATTTAAAGATTAATTGAAACACAATAAGTTATTTTGTTTCCTGCTGTTCCTTGTTCAGATGTTGCCACATAGAGTTATTCTCCTCCAACTCACTCTGTCCTCTGCATCCTCTGTCCTCACTCCAACTACATCTATGTCATTTTCAACTAAAATTAAATAAATTACAAACACATTTTTGAATCAATGGTTAAAGTGGTAGTTCAGATATTTTCAAATTGTTTTCCGACTGCAACATTGTGTTTTGTTCTTGCTCAGCTGTAACTTGCTGTTTTGCTTAAACTGGGATCATTCAAAGAGCTGCCTACAACAGGTAAGTTATTAATTATTCATAGACTTTTCACTGAACACCACGTAAATCTAAACTTTTTTTTTACATTGTTGATGTTTTTTAAAAACTGTTTTAGGGTAGTTTTGTTTTTCACTTTTTGTCAACCTGATTGCACTGTTCCTCTTTTCCACAAGCACAACACAAAAAGAAATTTGTTACTCAAAACTGCCAGTGAACCTACGTTTGGAGTGGCATCTGAGTTAACTGCACTTCAAACAAAATGTGATGTAAAACGGATACAACAGAATAATTTTGTTCACAGCCTGTTGAACGTCGAATACCTTCTCATATTGATGCCTTGTTTTG
This sequence comes from Nematolebias whitei, assembly GCF_014905685.2. NCBI lineage: Eukaryota > Metazoa > Chordata > Actinopteri > Cyprinodontiformes > Rivulidae > Nematolebias > Nematolebias whitei. Next base: position 30,588,300 of record NC_056501.1, on the reverse strand, counting down.
ATCTGAACTCAATAGAACTGTACAAAGACATAACATTTTATGAAGTCTTGAAAGCAAAATATGCAAAAGAAGAAGAGAAATTCATTAAAGGCCTACTTCTCTTTAAATTAAACAGTCCAGACTTATCCAACATTTTTCAGTCAGGTCATCTGGACAGTTTCTTTTTTTGTGCTGAAACGTTTCACCTTCGATCAGGAAGGCTTCATCAGTCAAGGAAACACACACCACAAAACTGATTCTTCCCCCAACAGCTTACTGCAAAGTAGAACAAACCAGTTCTGCTTGTGATAAGATGGTCTCTTTGGTACGCTCCTCCTCCATTGCCGGCCCTCTTCCTTGTTGACAGTCTTGTCAAACTGGTTGAAAACAACAAAGTCCATGCTCAATAATCCAGGTATACAATCCAACATTTTTCACGATCGAAGGCGAAACGTTTCAGCACAAAAAAAGAAACTGTCCAGATGACCTGACTGAAAAATGTTGGATTGTATACCTGGATTATTGAGCATGGACTTTGTTGTAGTCTAGACTTATATTTGGAGGCAGCTATGGCTGAATGGTTAAGTAGTCATCCTCCAATGGGAGAGTTGTGAGTTCAATTCTACCAGCAGTCACATGTTAAGTGTCCCTGGGCAAGTCATGGAACCCCCCATTGCTTATGATGCGTGTCCCATCGGTGTATGAATGTGATGAAGCTCTGATTAGTCTCTATAGAGTCCAGTTAGCTTTGTAGATCTAGTAGAGTGCTGTATGAATGGGTAAAAGAGGTCACTGGTTATATTGTAAAGTGCTTTGAGTATCTTGACAAGATAGAAAGGTGCTATATAAGTATAGTCCATTTACCATTAACATTTATATAGCACCTTTTTTTTACCACTTAACTTTCTGCTAAACACTTTAATATCTCACTTACAAATGTGCTATTGTCAGCATTTTTGCTTTTGATAATAAATAAACAGTAAATCACAACCAAACACAAATGCGTTGGTTGTCAGTTCTGGAATTTAGTTACATGCAAAGACTTTTGTGTTTTTTCCAGACTTTATACAAAAGGCTGATAGTCCTAAAACTGAACAATGTTCAGCCCAAATTAATCAAACTCTACATGGTAGACTTGATCATTTCAGGACTAGTGCACAAACACCAAAAAAATAATAATTTTGCATAGAATTTTTTGCTTTTTAATAAAAAATATAAATTTATGATGGTTCAAATGTGGCTTAAAGGGTCAAAAAATCAATAAAAAGGCTAAACAGAGCAGTAGGCAACAACCAAGAAGACTTGGTCAAGAGATGCCTTCGTTGTGCGTTTTCTTGCCATGCTTCATGAGTGCTGTCACATGTGATTTATGATTATTTTTGGCTCAGCACATCACTATCAATCACTGTCAACACAATTGTTGGCCATTGCTTTTGCATCATGTTTTTTTTTTTCCATCCGTTGAGTCAAATTTATTTATGTTTTTTTTACAGTTCACTGCTCTCAAACCACTATGCAACTGTAAAGCAGCAGTATTTATTGAAAATAAAAGTGATATATTTAATTTGCTTAGTGAGACAGCAGTGTCTTCACAAAGACTTAATACTACCCTGTTGTTGCTCCTGCTGTCAGAAAGAGGCAAGGCTCCTTTGTTAAATGCCTCACTGTTGACAAGTATTATGACCGTGAGTGGAATAGAAAAGCCAGGAAGAAGAAGGAGGCACGCTGATGACTCACAACCACAGTCAGCTGAATTCTGATGCCATACATTTGAAACAGTTCAAAGCTGCTGAAAAAAACATTTACTGCGCAAGCTCTGTGTATCCGTCACTGTCAAAAAGACCTTGGCACGCCACAAGACAAAACAACTGCCATCAGCTTTGCACAGAATTGTATTTATTGCAGTCAGAGGTAGATGACTAAAGAAAAGACAGCAGGCCAATAAATGACAACATGGAAAATATTTTCAATCAATAAAGGTTTTTAGAATATGTGTTTAATGCTGCTTGAGTTAAAAGGAAGTAAAAATATTCCCTGTAAACAAGTGAATATGTTTTGATCTGCAGATCAATATTAGGCCCCTTCACAGTGACCTCATTGAGTACAGGTGTGTTCTCAGGAGAGTTTTAAAAGCGGAGACTGAAGTAGCCTGTCGAATGTTGATGGGCAGATTGTTCCAAAGGTTAGAGCCCACGACTGAAAAGACTCGATCTCCTCTGAGCTTCAATCTGGTTTTTGGTACAACCAAAAGCAGCTGGTTTGATGATCTCAAAGCCCAAGAAGGAGCTTAAGGATGAAGAAGGTCAGAGAAGTATGAGGGTGCAAGGCCGTTAATGCACTTGAATGTCAGCAGGAGAATTTAAAAATTGATTCTGACACGCACAGGAAGCCAGTGAAGGGAGGACAGAACCGGTGAAATGTGCTCAAACCTGCGAGTTCTTGTTAATAGCCAAGCTGCAGTATTTTGGAAGAACTGGAGATGTGAAAGAGAAGCCTGCCTGACCCCAACATAAAGTGAGTTACAGGAGTCCAGCCGGGTTGTAACGAATGCATGGAATAATTTTTCAAGGTTGGATCTGTTCAGCGCAGACTTAAGCTTAGCTATCTGCCTTAGCTGAAAAAAAAAAAAAGTATTTGAAGAACAGATAAGAACATTAGCATGATGCTACCTCACACGGGAATTACATCAGTGCTAGGTTACGTCTATGGCCTATTCACGATCATGATTAGAGCCTTGCCATGAGGCCATTACTGCTTCTAAAACTTAATCAAGCTACAAGCATGAACACATGGAACCGTTTATTTCCTTTTTCTCTAGATGAGGCTGCAACTTTAGTTCTCTCTTTTTCTAATGCCCGAGTGCAACTAATGTTTTTCCAGCTGTTTCCAGTTTGTCACCAGAGGTCTAGCTGTTTAACACCATCTCAGATATCTACACAACACTGGATTGTACAATCACACGGTTGCTCCTTCACAGTCGGCTGTGTTCTTAGTTGTTTAGCTATGTCTAAGTGAAATTTTGTACCTATTTCTTTGTGTGTTTTCACTGTTGATTATTTGTATCTGATTTCCTGGATAAAGTCAGTTTTGAATTTGACAAGGTTAAATCAAATCCTCTGAATGGATCCTTCTTTGTTGCAACATTTCATATTTTATCCATAAGACTTCTTCAGATGACTGAAGAAGTATTTCCGAGAAGAATCCATCCAGACTCAACCTTGTTACATTCATCTACCTGGATTATTGAGCATGCATCAGGACATCTGTTCTGGAAACTGCCATGATCCACTCTCTGTAGACCTCTGAGATGTTGGACTGTGTGAGACTCATTTGTAAACATACCAACCTGACCCACTCCCGAGTGTTCCTCTACAACCACCTTCTAGATACATGGACACTTACACATCCTCCTGTAAACATGCGAAAGAATAAAAAACAAGTAAGATAAGTACATTGATAAGGACTACTAAACTTTTCATCCTCTCCTCTGATGAACAGGACCCCTGATCCAACCACTACAATTTACATGTACCTGTATATATTTTTTTTTCATTTAGCCTTTATTTATCCAGGTTAGTCTCATTGAGCCCCGAGAACTCATTTTCAAGAGAGACCTGTTTAGGGAGCACATGGTGGGGGTTAAGGGCCTTGCTCATGGGCCCAGAGTGGGGCGAATGAGGGTGGGGGCAAGTGTGGGTGTTTCACCTACCCCACCCACAATTTTGATGTTGTCGGGGCCGGGGCGTGAACCGGCGATCTTCGGATCACAAGCCCACCTCTCTAACCTCTGCGCCACCACTCCCCCCCCATATACTTTAACTCAACCTTTTGAATTATTTTCTCATGTGTTCAGGACATTAAGAAGTCTAATGCTGCATTCATTTTGACAACATACACTGCCACTACATTCCATTTAGCACCTTGATACCCTGTCATCATAAAGACAAACCAACACAACCTCGATGAAGAGGTTTGGTGCATGTCCTCCACAACCTATCAATCTCTTTTATTCATAACAGGGAACACACTGTTTTGTTAATATGTGCCCAAAGACATACATCCAGCAAAGACGTCTCCAGTCTGCCTGATGATAGTGAGTCATCCAGCGTGAAGGGAAACTTTAGATGTCAAGACGTGAAGTTTGAGTTTCGGACACAATTAATCACAACAATGAGCATAGTTGTAAAATCCAAGTAGGCTGGCAGGAGGAAAGCACAATGTATATAGGTTCAGACTATTTATACGTCCATCGCACTGTCTTTTTCTCTAGCTCTGACTGACTCTTTACAACATTTCCCTTGTAATTCAAGTATGTCATCAAACACTACTTGTACTCACATTTAACATGGTCTGATGAGGCAATTAATCTTTTGGTAAAATCAAAATGATATAGCATGCCCAACTAACCATGGTAAAAAGGTCATTCGCCAAGCTTTAATGAATTCATTAGCAAACGTGTCAGTGATTTTACAAAGCACACAAGATCTAAACATTTAACCTCTACACTGTAAAGCACTTACAGGGATTTTAAAAGTGCAGCTTAATATTCATTGAATCCAAATTTATTCATCAAGGTTATTTTTCTCATTTTTTCAAACGTATGGAAACATAATGTGAAAACTGAATGAAAATATCCAAAATCCTAATGACACATCCTGATTTATTAAAATATCCTGACTAAACATTTAATTAAGTAAGGAGTCCTTTCAGGAGGATTAACCCTCACAAAGCAACTGGCCCAAACAACATCCCTGGGAAAGTGTTGAAATACTGTGCCGATCAGCTCTGTGAGGTTCTGGCTGACACCTTTACCTCCTCACTTACCCTGGAGACAGTTCCCATTTGCCTGAAGACTGCCACCATCATCCCAGTACCAAAGAGTTCTACAGTGACTGGTCTGAATGACTATCGGCCAGTGGCCTTCACCCAGATAGTTGCTAAATGCTTCAAAAAACTGGCCATGACCCAAATCAAAGCAACCATCACCATCAACGAGGACCCTCACCAGTATGTATTCTGCAAGAATCGATCAACAGAGGAGGCCATCTCCTTTGTGGTCCACACTGCTCTCACCCACCTGGAGCAGAAGAACTCCTATGTCCGTATGCTCTTTGTGGACTGCACGTCTACCTTCAATACCATAATCTTCCAAACCCTGATGGACAAACTGCTCACACTAGGCCTAAGCCCCTCCATTTGCAATTGGGTACTAGACTTCTTAACAAACAGACCACAGTCAGTGAGGATCCACAACTTCTCCTCCTCCATCATAACTTTCAGTACTGACTCCCATCAGGGATGGGTGCTGAGCCCCCTCATGTTCACTCTGCTCACGTATGACTTTGCACCTAACCATCCATGTTGTAACATTGTAAAGTTTGCAGATGATACAGTGGTGATGGGGTGCATCCATCACACAAACAATGATGAGTCCAGCTACAGGCAGGAGGTGGAACACCTGAAGAGCTGGTGCAGGAAGAACAACATTCACATCGATGTGAAGAAGACAAAGGAGATGGTCATGGACTTCAGAAGGGACGACCCCCAACCCCCACCACCAAACATAGAAGGATCTACAGTGGAAGTGGTCTCCAGCTACAAGTATTTGGGTGTGCACCTGAATGACAACCTCAGCTGGAGCAACAAAACTACCAGCCTGATCAAGAAAGCTCATCAGAGACTCTACTTCCTCAGGCGGCTGAGACGAGTTTGTCTGGGAAGCTCAGTCCTCACCTCCTTCTACAGGTGTGCAGTGGAGAGCATCCTGTGCTCCAGCATCAACGTGTGGCATGGAGGCTGCACAGCTGCAGAAAGTGCTGAAGGCTGCACAGAAGTCTGTTAGAGTCAGTCTTCCCACCATCGTTGACATTTACACCTCCAGATGTAGGAAGAGCTCCACCTGCATCATGAAGGACCCCACTCACCCAGCAAACACACTTTTTGCCCCACTCCCCTCAGGAAGGAGGTTGAGGAGCATTAAGTGTAGAACCACTAGACTGAGGAACAGCTTCTACCCTGAGGCTGTTAGACTCATGAATCTCTAACCAGAATAATCACTGTGGAAAATCACATCATGTTGCTGCTGATCAGCTTCATGTTGCTGCTGATCTATTTCATGTTGCTGTGTTCATGCATGCTCATCTGCTCACACAGACTTATGTTCGTGCTGTTGTTCAGCGTGTTGTGTTTATTGTTTTTATGCTATTAGTGCTTAGCATATTTTTAGCTGATGTTTTACTTAGTTCATATCTTGGATCTAATTTCTGTTTTTCTTATACATTTAATAATAATATATATTAGATGTAACTGGGACCCTGTGTACATAATCTCGCTCCACCACATGTACCACATGTGGTGCGAATGACAATAAAGAATATCTGAATCTGAATCTCTGAATTACTTACATTATTACTGGTGGCATTTTTATTAAGTAAAAGTCATTTTGGATGATGATTAACAATGTTAACATTCTTCCCAAAGAGTTTGTCCTCCACTATAAGTGGGAACACATCATAAATTGTAAACAACACATTTCCACACGTTAAAGGTAAGTTGTATTGGAAACTATCCATTATTTTAATGCTTCAAATGGTCATAACAGTCAAATGTGCAGCTGCATTTCATAATAAAACATGTCAGCACTGATGTGCAGCAACTCCAAGCACCGATGAAGCTGACAACAACATGGCATGGTAATCCTGAGTTTAATGAAAGGCAAATAGACTTACTTTTTTCTTTATTGACTATGCTTCACCTCTAACCCAACAGGCTTTTTATTTTCTGGTTGAAGCTTTAGAGTTTCAGACATAGCCCAACCAGCTAAATGCAAATAACAAACTGAAGGTGCAGAGTTGTACTTTTAAAGTAGGTGCTTTAGAAAATCTTCTAGCTTCAGTAGTGCAAAGACGTTTGGACTCATTTTTCTTCCCTGCACAAAGACGACGCAGAAAATAATTTGTGTGTTTGAATGTGAAAAGAGACCAAGTATTGAGGATGATAAAAGGCTGCTATTACAAGAGTGGAAGGGATTTATTTGTATACAATGTATTTACTAAAAGTATATATATATATATATATATATATATATTTTTAGTCAGATTGTCTTGCAACAAATAATACTTTTTGTTTTTATGTTTCAAGCTAAAAAATTCTGAATATAAAGTGAAAAAAAAATGGATGTATGGATGGATATAGATTTATAAAACTTAAAATAATAAAGTAAAGTATGTGTTTTGCAGGAATTTTCCACTCACATTAACATTTAAACTTTATTGATGCTTGGACATGACAAGAAAAACATAATTTACCCCAAAAGGGCACAAACAGCAAAACCCCATGGCATCATTTCTCCTAGTTTTGAACATTTCATTTTCAAGCAACCATTGTTTCCTAATATAACAACTTTATCTACTACACACATGAGAAAAAAAAAAAAGGCTTTTGGGCACCAACTACATATTCTTTGATGACCTTGTATGTAAACAGAACATATTAAAAAATTATCTTTAAAAGACCTGGATTATCAGTATTTTTGACAACTAAAACCTAAGTTTAAATTAAACTAGTTTATTGTAAAAAATTCAAGTCTTAAGTTGTATTTTCTTACTTAGTAAGGTTAACGTTTGTAGAAAAACACATACTGACTCCAAATCTTCTTTAAGCAAAGACTCAACATCTAAATATTTTAACACGTCTATCTCTTACCAAATGCTGTTTGATCATTTCTAAACTCAAGGAGACACCTTTTACTCCAGGATGCTGGCTTTGCTATCAATTTGTCATGATTGGAAAATAAAGAAAAATCCTGAACGTGTCTTTCAAAATAACTGAACAGATTAAAAATCTAACTTACTGTGGACTTTTGTAGATTATTTACTTAAGTCAGTATGTCCCTTTGTAAAGGTATGTTGCCCACCTCTGTATTTTATGGTCTGTAGTTAATTTCCAGAAAATATTGAAACAGTTCTTTGTGTTTTTGTCAGAAGTTATGGTTCCTCACAGTCACGTATCAGCAACTCTTGCACAAGACATAATACCATGTTCAAACGATCCTCCCCAAGACAGAAGTGTGAGCTGAGTCTTCTCTGCTAATGCAGCCAACGCTCTCGTCAGCACCATCTGAAGCCCTAACCCTGTGTTGGCCTGCCTAGCTTTTGTTTGCCATCCTTACTTCCTCCTCCTCCTCTCAAGTTGAGAAAGCAAGCTAAGGGAATAAGGTCAGGTTGTAGGAAAAGCAGTGTGGGCTGACAGAGTGAGGATAAAGGTGGGACGGATAGATGCTATTGCCAGGGCCTGTCAGCAGTGACAAATGGAAGTAGCAAAGATGAAGCAAGTAAGACATTAGAGAACAGTGATGTGGTGAATCACCACTTTGAGTGTGTGTATTTGTGTGTGTGTGTGAATTGAGAAGTGTTTATGTGAAGCATTCCCTGCGCTTTAATATCTGTGTGGGTGAAAGTGAATGAACGCGACGGTATGTGTGTGTATGTATATGTGTGTAAATGCGTACAGATACGGCCCCATGCTACAAGGTGCCAATCCTGACAGTGGCCCTCCAAGATGGGAGAGTGCTGGGAAATTGATTTAGCTGGTGTCTGCGAGTGACAGAGATGAATCTCTGTGTCTGATTGCAGAAGAAAAATGGCAAACACCATAAGATAGAAAAGGCAGAACAAAGGAAACCAGAGGACGGCAAAAGAAGGAAGTACCCAGAGGAAAACAGCTGATAGACAAAAAAGCTTCTTTAGAGATAAAACTGTAAAAAGACAAATTGGAAAAATACCTCCACATCAAACAGTTATACTACAGATAATTTGCCCTAATGTAAATCTTCACTTTAAATGTTTGCCACATGGGTGACAACAGGTCAAACATTGCACAAGTTGCCTTTACCTAAACTTGCACACATCAATTTCACCTTTCCTCCACTGAAAAGAACAATGCTGCAAAGCAGTTCATGTGTTTCTGCCCTTATATTCAGGGTGATAAGATGTGGAGACGGTGACAAGCAAACTGTTTGCAGCAGCCACATGTATGCTGTTGAGAAATAATAAATAAAAAAAGACCTGGAACACCTGACAGCCTTTGTTTTTGGTTGAAGCAGATTGTTCCTCACAAAGATCTTTGCTTCTCAGTGATCATTTCAACTCTCCTGCAGCAGCATGAGGCAATTAAACACAAAATTGAAGCTACTGCTAGTTGGGCGACAAAAAGGATGTACCAGTTTCTGTTTGAGTACCAGCTTGAAGTCTAGTGTGTTTGTAGCTGATGTTTTTTATGGGAACAGGTACATTCTACAGGAAGGCTAAATGCCAGGTCTGGTTCCACTGCGTTCAGTGTTGTGCAAGTTTGCAGTCAACGACAATAAGCTCAAAGTTCAGATCGCACGTTAAAACTGCAAAACCTCACGGTGAAGGTTTATTACTTGAACATAATGAATTAAATTCACACTCCCAAAATGATCAGGTTCACATTCATTTATTAGTTTTTAATTAGATAGAGTTTTAAAAAAAAGTAGTCAATTAGCAAATTGATCACATTGCTGTGCTCAAATATACTGTATTTAATGTACTTTGCATAAAAGCTGCTCTTAGTCGGATTTCTTTTTGGTTTTGTTGTCATTAAGCAAAGTAGTCTGAAGTTCTGACTGACAAGTGACCCATTAGGACCATGTTTTTAGTGGCTGTCACATTTAAAGCTCTACACAATATTATTGCTTTGATTCGAAGTACATCTAGTTTTGTCTGTCTTGTATGTCTAACGCTAGCTGAGAAAATTGTTGCACTTTGCACCTTTTAGTCCAGTTGTATGCTGAGGTCTGAATTCACTCCATCTCTCTGCTCCAAAGGTGGATGTAAAAAAAAAGATGGCATGCAGGCACAATTTGGCAAAAACTTATTTTTATGATCAAAGTTTCAGCCATTAGTAAATAAGGAAATATTTAAGGCAAAAAGGCACAAAGGGGCAGCACGGTGGCACAACTGGTAGAGCTGCTGCCTCTCAGCGAGCAGGTCCTTGGTTCAAACCCCGGTCCAGGGGCCTTTCTGGGTGGAGTTTGCATGTTCTCTCTGTGCATGCGCGGGTTTTCTCCGGGTGCTCTGGTTTCCTCCCACAGACCAAAAACATTCATGTTAGGCTGATTGGTAACTCTAAATTGTCCCTAGGTGTGAGTGAGAGAGTGAATGGTTGTTTGTCTCGTTTGTCTCTATGTGTCCCTGTGATGGACTTGCGACCCGCCCACGGTGTACCCCGCCCCTCGCACAGTGATTGCTGGACATGGGCACCAGCGACCCCCGTGACCCAAAATGGAATAAACGGGTAAAGATAATGGATGGATGGATGAAGTTCCTTAAAGTTTGTTCAAAAAATTGCAGTCTCACTTTGTAAAATAACTATGTTTAATGCCTCCAGAATGAGCTGTGTTAAGTTCAAGCTCTTCTATTAGAAATGAGCTAAAGATTCACAGAAAGTTTCATCAAAGTTCATGCTCAATAATCAAGGTAGAAAATGTAATAAAGTTAAGTCAGGTCCTCTGGACGTTTTGTTGTTGTTGAAGCATTTCATCTTTCATCCATTTTATAAATAGCACCTTCACATAGTGGATCAACCACTTTGATGGCCCTAAGATGGTTTCTGGAGTCCACCCTCTCGCCCGCTGACTCATCTGAGGCAGCCATGGCCAAAATGGTTAAAAATATCAAAGTTTCTCATTCACATAAAGTATTTTTGTTCCTTGTGAACACATTCATCTGATGTATTCAGGCACATGACATCTTGCGATATTGCAAGATCTTTAAGGGAGATAATGTAAAAACAAAAAAAGTAAAAACATACGTAAGAACATTGTTACAACACACAAAAAGGAAGTTCTTAGCTCCTACAAAAGTAAAGAAATGCTTTTAAACCTTATCAGTAAATGTGTACTCAGCTGTATAAGTCTGTTGAACACTGTGTTGACTAAATGTAGTCATATAGACGTGATTGAAGTTTAGCTAAAGTTATGGTTGGTTGAATTATAAAAATAAAATGTTTTCCTTCTAAAGTCTTTCCCACATGAATAATTGCTGAATTAAAAAAATACAGTTATTTTTTTCTATAAATAGCATCTTAATTGCTATGAATTTTTGCAGAAACTACCACTCAGTTTGAAAATACACACATCACATTTATTATTTAATGATTATGTAAATAGTGCAGGGAGGTTTTTCTTCTTTCACAAGTAGTTGTTTGTTCTAAACTTCACATAACATTTAGAAGCTCCTCATGCATCTGTAGCATCGTATCTGGCAGGCCAGCGTGTCAACAGATGCTCCGTGCTTCTTTCTGCAAATAAACATATGGTTCTTCCTGCAGATATACACTTTTATGAATAATAACAGTGTTCCACTGTGGAATACAGCTCTGCACAAGAAGCCTTTTTGAGACAGGCAAATTCCTGACATAATGCATTAAAATGATTTATCCCTTAACTTGTGGTTCTAAGGGAGATAAGTGACAGATGCATGTTGATGCACACGGATCACGCTGCCCCTGACAGGCAATTTCAACCATATGTTCTGATTATGATGTCCTGTTGGTTTGTCAATATTCTCCCTACTGTTTTTAATACTCTTCTGTCATCTTTTATTTTCACCCTTTCAATGACACCTTTTCTCTGTAATATGTGTGGCTTTTTGATGTGGATTTAGATATACAATATTTAGGTATTAGAAAAGAATGTCTAAACATGGATTCATTTCTGATGCTGTATTATTCAACCCCAAAATACTATGGGATGCCGTTTGTTAAATATTTAGCTAGCAAGTTAAATATTTAGGTCCGAGCTAAATATTCAGTTAACAAATTAAATACATATTTTGGAAATTAAATGTTTAGTGATAACACTTTACAAGAAGGTACACGACATTTGATTAATTACTAAGGAATGTCTCAGGAACAAATCAGGAACAAATCAGGAGCTAATGAGCACTTAACTAGTACTTAATGGGGAACACACAGCCAAGCCTTATTAAGGGACTTCTGGTTGGTTTATCTTGTAAACGAAGGAGAACGTATCAAGAACTAATGAGGAGTGAATCAGTAGCTAATCACTAATCACTAGGAAACAGGTTTTTGACAATTACGAGCTGTGACCTCACTGGTGGAGGGTTTATTCAGAACTCACATGGAGAATTTCTCCTCTGTTTCTGTGGTAACAAATCAATAGTCCACCAATTAGGCTTGGCTGTGTGTTCCCCAGTAAGTACTGGTTAAGTACTCATTAGCTTCTGATTTGTTCCTGATTTGTTCCTGAGACATTCCTTAGTAATTAATCAAATTTTGTGTACCTAACCAGTAGTCCTCTAATAAGTATTGGCTGTCTGTTCCCCAGTAGGTACTTCTGGTTAATTACCCATTAGCTCCTGATTTGTTCCTTAGGCGTTCCCTAGTAGTTAAGCAAATTGTGTGTACCTTAGTGTAAAGTGTTACCTGTTTAGTTTTTAAAATATAAATTTAGTTTCGAGCTAAATATTAAGTTAGCAAATTAAATAATTAGTTTAGGAATTAAATGCTTGGATTAGAAAATAAATGTTTAGTTTGGAAATTAAATATTTAGCTTGGACAAGAAATGGTTAGTTTTGAAAATAAATATTTAGCTTGGAAATTTATTTTTTAATTTTTACCGAAATATTAATTTACCAACTAAATATTTAACTTGCAAATTAAGTATTTACTCTGTAAACTAAATATTTAGCTTGTAAATGAAATATTTACCGGTAGTTTGGAACTATGACATTTATAAATGTATGAATAACATGGTGAAAATATGACTTTGAAAAATAAAAAAAACTATTTTTTTCTTGTTAAAGGTTAAATAAATCAAACTATTGATGTTAGTTTTTGACTGTGTAACTTTACAAATGGCAATCCATAAAAAAACATGTATTCTTGATGGCATATTATTGATTTTTATTACACACATGGAGGAGAAGTGGTGCAGACTTGAGAGAAAGTTATCTTTTGATCATGTTGATGGTTTACCCGGACCGACATCTAAATGTGGGTGGGAGAGGTGAAGCACCTACACCTGCCTCCACCCTCATTTTCCCATGCTGACAAAATTACTCCATGAAGAAGTTCTCCTCATCTTCAACACATATTCGTGGAAACAACACCACTGCCTTCAGGTCTGGAAACTCACAGGAGCTGAGAAGGACAAGGAAAGAGCTGTTTGCTGGTATTAAAAAGGCCAAGGCCACATATGCACAGAGGATTGAGGGTCAATTCACCTCACAAGACCCTCGGAGCATGTGGAAGGGCATTAAGTGCATAAAAGAGTATAAAGGAAGGAGCGAACAATGCCCCGAAGACCCATCTCTACCTGATGCCCTCAACAAGTTCTACGCATGCTTTGAAGAACAGAACAGACCACACAGCACCAGACTCACCTCACCACTGGATGAAGAGCATCTCAGCATGATCTTAGCAGAAGTAAGGAGTACTTTCAGGAGGATTAATCCTCACAAGGCAACAGGCCAAGTCAACATCCTCGAAAAAGTATTGAAAGAATGTGCCGATCAGCTCTGCGAGGTGTTGGAAGACATCTTTAACATCTCACTTACCCTGGAGACAGTTCCCATCTGTCTGAAGACGGCCACCATCATCCCAGTCCCAAAAAGCTCTACAGTGACTGGTCTGAATGACTATTGTCCAGTGGCCTTCACCCCGATAGTCGCTAAATGCTTCGAAAAACTGGTCATGACTCACATCAAAACAACCATCAACATCAATGAGGACCCTCATCAGTATGCATACCATGAGAACCGATCAACAGAGGATGCCATCTCCTCTGTGGTCCACACTGCGCTCAGCCACCTGGAGCAGAAAGACTCTTACTTCACCTCTGCCTTCAACACCATGATCCCCCAAACCCTGATGGACAAACTATTCACACTAGGACTAAGCCCCTCCATTTGCAACTGGGTACTAGAATTCATAACAAACAGACAACAGTCAGTGAGGATCCACAACTTCTTCTCCTCCAGCATAACCCTCAGCACTGGCTCTTCTCAGGGATGTGTGTTGAGCCCTCTCCTGTTTACTCTGCTCATATATGATTGTGCAGCTACCCATCCAGGCTGTCACATTGTAAAGTTTGCAGATGATACAGCGGTGGTGGGATGCATCACAAACAATGATGAGTCCAGCTACAGGCAAGAGGTGGAACACCTGGAGAGCTGGGGCAATGAAAATAACCTTCACATCAATGTGAAGAAGACAAAGGTGATGATTGTGGACTTCAGAAGGAACAAACACACCTACACCCCCCTGAACATAAGAGGATCTGTGGTGGAAGTGGTCTCCAGCTACAAGTACTTGGATGTACACATGAATGACAACCTCAGCTGGAGCAACAACACCACCAGCCTGATCAAGAAAGCTCATCAGAGACTCTACTTCCTCAGACGGCTGAGGCGAGCTGTTCTGGGAAGCTCAGTCCTCACCTCCTTCTACAGGTGTGCAGTGGAGAACATCCTGTGCTCCAGCATCAACATGTGGCATGGAGGCTGCACATCTGCAGAAAGAAAAGCATTGCAGAGAGTGGTGAAGGCTGCACAGAAGACTGTTGGTGTCAACCTCCACACCATCACAGACATTTACACCTCCAGATGCTGGAAGAGGGCCACCTGCATCATGAAGGACCCCACTCACCCAGCACACACACTTTTTGCCTCACTTCCCTCAGGAAGTAGGCTGAGGAGCATTACGTGTAGAACCACTAGACTGAGGAACAGCTTCTACCCTGAGGCTGTTAGACTCATGAATCTCTAACTAGAATAATCACTGTGAAAAAATCACATCATGTTGCTTCTGATCAGTTTCATGTTGCTGCTGATCTGTTTCATGTTGACGTGTTCATGCGTCATCTGCTCACACAGACTCATGTTCATGTTGGTGCTGCTTTTCAATGTAATATTTTTAAGCTATTAGTGCTTAGTGTATTTTTAGTTGATGTTTTTCTTAGTTTACATCATAGATCTTATTATTGTTTTTCTTTTACATTTTATTATTGGATGTAACTGCGACCCTGCGTACATAATTTCGTTCCACCTCGTGTACCACATGTGATGCGAATGACAATGAAGAACCTTGAACTTGAATTATGTCACTTACAAGGTTTGACCAAAATGGTTACAACTGTCCATTCTCGGCATAAAATGTTTTTAATATAAAACTTTGACATAAAAAGTGGCAGCAAGGAATGCTGTAGCTTTAATGAAAATGCTTTAATTTCCCTTGATTTCAATGAGCATGTCTTTTTAATACTAAATCAAAATCCAACTTTAGTTTAGACTTTTTAGAGCAATAATCTCTAATATAACTTGTGTTTTTTTACCGACAAATCAAACCTTCATTCCCTCCTCCTGAGTCCTATGTTAGTTGTCGAAGAGGTACCGTATGCCAACCTTATCATGATGATCACATACACATGATGAATCTGCTCAGTTGGTTTTGCAGTCATGGTGGCAAAAGCAGCATTTCATCCTGTCTTTGCTCCAGGCAACCCATCTGGGGGATCTGCCAGAGTTCTCCCACAGAAACACGCACAGAGCCAGCCAGAATGAGCAAACGTGTGCTGAAACTTTTTGCACTGTGTTCCTTTCACATACAGCAATCAAGCAATGCAAGTCTGGATTCAGCTAGCATTGACATTTATTTATTTGAGCTAAATTAGTTGAAATCTGACTTTTTTTTCCCGCTTCTAATTAAAAATGTACTTTCTACAACCAAAGTGCCAAACAGATACTTGCGTTTGAACAGACATTGACTGAGAATATTGCTGTTGTAGTGAGACACGTGAGGTACGTGTCACTTGTTGTATGACAAATATATGTGTATATATTTATGCATACTTTTCACGAGTTCTTCATTTTTCTGACTGTAAATGCCGTGCATTGAATTTAACAGAAATGTGAACGAGAGACGTTATTTATCTTTGACCCATCAAATGAATGGAATCATTTATTTTCAAAATCAAAGTTTAACATCAAACATTTACATTAATTTGGCAAAATATGAAAATAATAACAGACAGTTTCACAGAAAATGAACTTCAAATCACTCGGCGGTGATTTGAGGACTTTGCTTCAGACATTTCTAAAAATATCTGTACTGATTTATGAGAGAGAGGTGGGTTTTAGAGTGAAAGGAGATTATCTTACAGAGAACTGTGTGAGGGAAGTTTAATCTGTTTAACCAGAAATTGCACGCTTCGTCAGATCCTCAGCTTCTCACGGTACACTTGGTCAAAATAGAACCATCTACCTGTTGACGATGAATCAGCGCTGGATGTAGTTCCTTTCTGACTCGTTTCAGCGTCTCCGTCGAGAGCTACCAAACCTTCAGAAAGTCGTGCGTTGATTAGCTCAAAACAGAATTATAATCCCAAACGTTCCTGGTTCTTCATAACTCCAAACTCTTCATAACCGGCTGCACTCTCAATCTGCTCATTCTGTTGGACTATCGGACCTGTTGTCAGCTCTCATTCCAACATCTCTCAGAACTCTCATTCTCTTGGAATTCTGGAATCCATAATTCTCTATTCCTTCTCTTCTCTTCTCTATGAACTGAGAAGTTGCCACATTTTATTTGGGTCGACTTCCTGTTCAATTTAGAGCTTTCTGATTCGTGGAAGGACCAGAAAGAGGAGTGGATTTGTGACGTAAGATGTTATCATAAGTCAAGGATTGTTTACAACATACAGAAAAGATTATTGCAGCAACAGCAGACTTCGTGGAGTCTCACACTTTGTAATCTTTTCAAATAGTAAAACATGACATTTTTCTCGGTAAACATTTTAGTTGACCGAAAACCAACCTTTAACATACTTACGACAGCTTGCTCATTTCAGACAGAAAATCAAGAAAGGCATATTCAGGTGATTTCTTCTCTGAATGAGGAACAAAAATCATTACTTACTGTTTATGTAAAATAAAAATTAGTAGTTCTTTTCAACCTGTAAAGCATTGAGTGAACTAACACAATTTGATTATCAAAACATTTGTAAGACAGTAATGATTATAAAGAATTGTCTTTTCTGCTTGATTAATTCAAGAAAGAAAGTTCATCAGATGGTTCAGACTTATTCAGATCAATGAAAATAACAGTCTCTGTCCATCTGGTAGATTTGAGGTTATCTGGTTCACTACACTGTGGTGTAATTTTGCTAGAGCGAAGTGTAGACCAGTAAGAGAGTTCTGACATATAGGCATCATTTGTTTTCAGTACACAAAGGCCACGGCCTTTAGCAACCTTTAAATCTGTTTGCAGTAAGGGATTAGAGCTGTGGGCAGATCTGTGCGTAACCATCTGTTTACCTGCATATCCACATTCCCCTTCTGACATGAGCTATCCACTGACAGTGTGATATGAAGATTACAGAAAGCCATAGAAAGTAGTTGCAATGATAAGTAAAGCTTAATAAAATGGGCTATGTCTTGCTATTAACACTGCTTTCACAAGTTTTATAAATGAAAATCACTTTAACCAAATTATGCATCATCTATTTGTGTGGCCCTCAGAGATTTGTTCGAACAGAGTCAATCAGCAGCTGGTGAGAAGACTCGTGCATGACAGCAAAGGTCAACGCTTCCCTCAGAACAAACACCACGGTCAGAAATTCAACACTGTTCTTTCAAGTTAATGATTGAAGTAGATACAGATAATTGTTATGGTTGCTGCTTAAGTGTTTTTATTTTTTTTTTATTTTGTAGTATTTTTGTCTTATTTTAGAGATCTACAGTGTATTTGGTGCTAGGGAGGAAAATGAGGATGACTGTCACATTGATTGTTACACAGCCTCACAGGACTTGGTTAACCAGAGAATCAAGAATGTGGACACAGACTCACTGCAAGGAAAAGAAAGGGTTAATTTACAGAGGAGGGAAGCAGGATTGAGATCTTCCTGTGAAAAGATGGGACCAGATAGTTGGACTGGGCCAGGGTAATGGAACTAGAATTTGAGCAGAGTGACTTTTACTGACTCCTTTCTTTGTTGCAGGCTTGGAGGAGGAGGACCAGAAGGACTACAAAATCGCCAGGAGTGAGCAAACGGATCATTCCCATGTGTTGGATCAGCTCTGCCTTTAAACCCTGCAGGCAATCAGCTCCATCCACCTGTGCAAGACCTGCACTCTCTCAGCTCGCCTGCAAAACCGAAAGGAAACATTTAAAGGTCAAGACAAACTAAAACGCAAACTTCAGTTATACTTTCTCCTCACTTTACTACACTTATTTTTGCATTTGTCAAAAAGGGTCCCTGAGTCAGTTTACTGACTAGTACAACATTAATGAATTTATTCACCCTTTAATAATCAGAACTCAGTCACAGAAGTAGAATGTGTTAATTACGTTGAACTTTATATCATAACAAATTAATATTCACCCAAATGAGGAAACTGGCCATCTTTAAAGCTTTATTACTAAAGTGGTTAAGCAAAAATATAATACGTACATTTATAAAAACATAAAACACAAATAATAATAATTTGGATAAATATAAGTTGAAGAAGTAGTAATGGTTCAACAATCTAAGATAAGCAATTAACCAATGATTATTCAATCTCTACGAAAATAACTCTTAGGACAGAACTTGTTCTTTTTTTAAATACACAAAAGAATTTAGATAAAGTTTAACTATGTGATAAATGGTTTAAATTTGGAATTTGGATGAGATTTTATTAAATTTGATCAGAATAAGCACTTTATTAGCACTGAAAGAAAGGAAATTGTATTTATCACATTGCTTCAGCTGACAATATTTAACCAGACCTAATATTGCCTTAATGTCATCATCAGGTTGACTCCTCACTAGATTGAGTCTGACGGGGCAGTCGACTGTTGCTCCATCCTTCCAGGACTTTAGACGCTGATCGAGCCTCCAACACTACACAAAGGAAACAAGTTACCGCTCGTGGGTCCTTGTAGGATTGAGCAAGACACTCATCCAAAGCAGCCACGGTGAAACGTTAAGTGTCAACAGCGAAGAAGCTGCTAAGACGAGTCTGTAGTTTCATATCAAAGCTGTAAAGTCTTGCAGTGAAAAGAGGATTTTCTCTTCTGTAATTAACTATTTCTTTTTCTAATTGGCTTTAATAAAAAGTGTTGCTGAGCATCGCTGTTTATCTTTTTACCATGGACTAGACAGAGATGTACAACATAAATCACATGAGAAGAGACGAGGAAAGGATGGAACACAGTTAACACATCTAAAAAACATGCTTTTGTTTGACTTATCAGCTCCAAGAAAAGAGTTGTTTCAGATTGTTTTGACTCCAGTCTGATGAACAAAACTTCTTCTGCCCATTAACTTCACACAGAGTCATGATGTCACTTAATGTCGAGTTCTTTCTGAGAACATAGCAGAGGAAATATGGTAAAACATAACACTTCACATGATTTCATCATAATAAAACTGCTTATCAGCACCAGTCATGTTTTAAACATTTCATAATGAAAGAAAACAAGCCTAATTTTATTAATAGGTTTTACTTTATCAAAAGTTTAAAATAATAGTGATTAAGTGTCCAAGTCAGTGAATGTGCAGAAATAAATCAGACATTATTTAGGTAAAAAAAAAAAAACCCGTCGTAAGCTCAGAGGTGACAGGGCTTTCTCTGTCGCAGGTCCACGACTGTGGAATGAGTTGCCACTGAGTGTCCGGCAGGCTCCCACACTCTCAGTCTTTAAGTCTCGCTTGAAGACCCACTTCTATTCTCTTGCCTTTACCACGTTGTGATTTGTTTTGGTCCGGTCTGTTCTCTACTCTGTTGGCCATTTTAGTTAGCTTCTGCTGCTATATGTATCTGTATTTCTATTTTATGTTTTCCTGTCTGCTGTGCATGTTTGTGTTCTTTTGTACAGCACTTTCGTTGGCCTTGTTGCTGTTTTAAGTGCTCTATAAATAAATTGGTATGGTAAAAATAACTTTAAAGGGAACCAGGTCAGAGTGGTTCTGAGAAACAACCTCAGGTTCAGAGGTCATGGTCAGGCGAGTGCTTATTCTACAACTGAGATTAACAGATAGATCTCAGATGACATTTAGGAACTATGTTGAATCCTGTGCTCTAAGATTATTCTGTTTTTGTTCTTGTTACACTTTATATATCTTGAATTCCAATTTGTATTTCCCATCTTGTTTTGGGATGTCAGTTCCCGTTCAAGTTTGGTTGTCTTTGTCCCTCCATGATTCACTTTTTTTTTAACACCCATCTTGTTCAGATTTGTTAATTGTTGCCAGCTGCTGAAAGCAAATGGGCAACAATGTTTTTGCCCATGTTTTTGAATGAGTTCATGAAAGAAAGCCCGTCGACCCTTGATCAATACCAACTACATGTATTGATTAAAACTCAACCAGTGATTTCTCCTGTTGTTGATCCAGCCTCTTCCAGGAGGTCCAAGATCTGCTTTCACCTACTTCACTCTGTCCAAAGTCAGCGTGTGACTCTTGAAGGCCCTCTGGACAAATAGGATTTTAATATGTTCTCTGCCTTGATGAGAAGAAGTCAAGAAGATATGGACTTATCATTAGATTAGCCAAGGAACACCCAGAAGACTCTCCCTGTTCTAGTTAACTTCTCCTTGATGCTATCATCTCCGGAAGGCCATGTTCCTCACACTCCATATCCATACTATGATTGGTTAATTTTCCTGTCAGTTAGTCAAACTGATCCCAGTGAGTCTCTGGCAGAGATAAAGATTCTCTCAATACAGAGAAGTCCTAAACATTCCAACATGTTTCTATCCAGAGATACAAATTTAAAATAATCTGATTGGATAACTTTGTTTTTTCATGAATTGGTTTACAGGGAATTAGAGAAAAAAACAACTATAAACTTTGAAAATATGTTTTATATTAAATAGATATTAATAGAAAATTGAATGCGACATTTTATTTGTGCTGAATTCTCAGGCCTTCTCAGAAGGTGTTGAAAGCCCTGGAGGGTTTCTCCCCATCACAAAACGCATTATATCACATAATATTGCAAGAAGATAAGCCAGAAGTTCATGTACAAGGTTTGACCAAAATACCTTATACTCTATCTCTTCTTATCATGATACTAACTTAATTTAAAACTCAGACATGAAAGGCGGTGGCCAATATGTGTTTCTTCAAGGAACTCTAGGCCTTTAACAAGATTGTGTTCACTTGTGTCTTGTATTTTTATAATTTGAATTTTTTTTACAATGATAGTATGAATCCCCATTCATACAAACATTCATTCACTAAACTGCCTCTGGTCATTTACTGATCACAAATCAAGTTATCCACATTATGTGACAATTGAAGCTTTTATAAAAATCACAAAATTGACAGAGTGGAGTATAGAAGTATAACTCAGTGGTGCTAACAGAGCACTATGTTTAAAATATGTATTGTACATCTTTTATTTTGAATCTCACAACTGGCTGGTCGCACAAACCATCAATACCAGCTTTATTCTTACCAATCCTGAGCATTACAACTCTTATTACCTTCTTTGTCAGCTCAGGGTTGTTACAATCACAGGTTGCATGTAAATCACCAAGATGTCCAGGTTCTTAAATAAATCACATAAAGACAGAAGGGAGTGTCAGGCTTGGCTTGAAAGCGGTTTCTTAAAGAGTCTAATATTGGTACAAAAAACAAACAAACAATAATAATGGTAAAAATCCCATTAACCAGATGATGTACAAACTATGTACATCTATTTTCTTTACTCTGTGGTTTGACTTTCAGTCGGTTGTAAGTTTGGCATCATCTAGTTGATGGGATTTTCCACTATACCTCTATATATATATATATATATATATACACACACATACACCGGTATATGAGGAGATTTGCTGCTGTCCACGGTTGTGTAATTTATCACTCAGGGACCAAAACAGAAAAACTGCCACAGAGAAATCATTAAAACTGTTTTCCTTCTTTTGTGGATTTTTTAGATTTATGAGTGGCATTGTGTGGTTGAGCTGATCCAAAAATATAAATGTGAGCGTGTGCACATTGGTCAGGTCTCAACAGTTTGCTGAGGGTGAGTGAAGGCTTACTCAGATTTGATGGCGTGTTCCCTACTTCTGTTGAATTCTGTATTTCTGTTTGGAATAAACCGACTGTACACAACTCCTGCAATGTCTCAAAGAATTATTAGTCTTGTGGGAGTGGGGTCCAATTTTTTTGTTCTATACATTTGTTCCCTCCTGCAATGGACTCCTTTCTTTGACTCTCATCATCCTCAAATGAGAACAGTGTAGTTAGCCAATAGGCTACAACCTAAATAATAATAATAATAACAAAAACAGAACACTTAAGACCCATTGAAAAAGTGATATTTTCTGCATGTCATTGAGCGTTATCATTATTAACACAATTTGGTTTGGGCATGTTTGCTTACAGAAGAAGAGAGAACAAAGGCAAGAGAGTCAGTGTGCAGACAGAGTAAGATTGGTTTCAGTGACGTAGCTGAGCTATAAATACAGTGTTCTAAAGGCCATATTGACATTTAGGTGCTGATTTATCTGAGAGCCCAGCTCTGGTTTATGAGGTCTTTACCACTATTCACAGGCAGATGTGATTTTATCGAGTCATCCCTGTTGAACAACTGTGTGAATATGGTGTTTATTAGGTCAGAGGTTTTTTTTTAATGCAGAAGGAACTTAAAGCCAGTGACAGAAAAAAAAAAAATTATATATATATATATATATGTTTTTAAAAAGCCATTTTCAAGCTAATAAAAGTTCTCCCAGTAACATCTAAAAAATATGCTTTGGAGATATTAAAATTACAGAATTTAATATTAAGCTTCACTTAATTGCAAATTGCCATTCTTACTGAGGTAGAACACAGTTTATTGCTTTGATTGGTGCAGTTTGATTCTGAATTATTTTTATACATGTGCACACTCAACAATGCAAACAGCAGCCGTTGTCAACAAGGTTATATAGTTAGTTATTTACGAAGAGAAGTTTGCATCTACTGCCTGAGGACTTCAACGCTGTGGCTCGCACGGTGTTTGCTCCAGCTTCCCTCCTTCTCTGGCTCATCTTCATTATGCTGCCAAGACGCATATATATCTGTGGTGACATAGTAATTATATACATTAGCAACCCCATCTTTTATTTTCTCTTGCAGCTTTTTTTTTGTGTGAAAGGTATTCATGCTGCATGTTTGCATCTTAAACCGTCAGACAACTTGGAAAAACAAAACAACTTTAGGAAGGGTGGGATAGAATTAAAGGTGATTCCTTGAGCTTATGTATTTTTTTCTACTTAAAATAAATTGCAAAATTAATTTTATTTTTCAAATTTTTTAAAATGCATGTTTGAAGGTAAGTATGGTATTGCAAATATGGTGCATATGAATGCATGTTTATTTCAGACAAAACAACAATTCAAAATAATAATAATTAAAAAAAAACATATTTTAGCCAAATTAAAAAGCTATCTATATGAAAATGAGTAATTTGAAATAAAACATATAGATTCCTATTTGTTTCTTCCTTATTTCTTGATCAGCAGGAGCGATCATATTTCTCCAGTTTTAGCTTCTCTCCATTGGCTCCCTGTCAAATTCAGAATTGAATTCAAAATCTTAATTCTAACCTACAAAGCCCTCAATAACCTAGCTCCATCTTATATTACAGACCTTACTGTTCCATATTTTCATAACATCTAAATCCTATTATAATTACTCCTTCTTACTATGGTTACATTACTATCTTATTTACATCCGAAAGAGGTCATTGTTTTTTTTTAAGATAACGGATGAGATACGTATATGAAAGCTAAAGAAATATGTATTCTAAATATCTAAAAATATTTATATTTTTAGGTGAAATGTTTATTTTCTTGCAGGGAAATACAAATTCGAACATGGCTTATTAAAAGTCAACATCAAAGTGTTGAGTAAGCAAATAATTTGTTGCAGTCGCTCTATCCAGAAGGTGGTGAATTATTCACCGTTCGTTTGGCAGGAATCCCCGGTGATGATGAAAGTCCTGGCTTCCACCACTCCAAGCAACACACTAGCTTAGCATAGTTATTGGTCCAACAGCAGTTTGTCCATTAACAAACCCTTGCTGGGTGATAACATGCAGTCCGTGTCAATTAGAGGATAACTGCTGAACAGGTGGAGCTGGTACTGCTGGGAGGAGATAAATAATTAGAGTGAGACAAGATTGCCAAAAAGTCCAGCAGCTTCATCCGAGGTGTCTGAGGTTTAGCCACTGAAAATGAGCTGGTACTGACCAAAGTTCCACCACCTCATATTAACTCATAAAGTCCAGCTACAATGCTACTGGTAATGTGCATATTTCCTCTGGACGTTTTTTTTTTTTTCCAAGATTATTTTCCCCATAAGAGTTTGTTGATGGCTAATCCATATCTCCCTGCAAAGAATAAGGGATGTGCTCTTCTGTATCACCCCAGCTGTCATTTTAAAGAATATCATGCATTTGATAGTTTGGTGAAAACTTTGTCTGACAAGACTGTGAATGCAACCCATATCTTTGCTGGACTAGAGAATGTCACAAGAAGTATTCTACTTCTCCACACAGTCCTGCATAATGTTACTGCACAAGAAAGTTCCGGGTTTGCAGCTTTCGTTTCAGTTCTTGTGTTACTTTCCTGTAGAGAAAAAAGAATAGGAGCAAGGTTTTTGGGTTTGTATGATGCTTTTTGCTGAGTGGCGGTTAATGTGTAGAACCAAAGCTAAAATACAGAATTAGTGTGTTTAGTTTTTCATGTTGTCTGCATTTTCTGTTAGTTTCTTAAAAACCAAACAAATAAGATGTTATTTGTAGCTATAATCTTTGAAATGAGTATCAGTTGCTCTGCACTTCATCATCTAATATCTTGTGCAATTTAAAGTTTGGAACGCCACACTTACTGGTTTTGAATTGAAAAAGCTTCCCGTATGGGAAACAAAACATCTTCAGCAAAATAATAAAAGTATACATTTAAAACTTTTTAAAAACTGTGTCATGCAAAAGTGTATAAGTTTAAAATTAGCTAATGTACTGTTCTTTCACGCTGGTATATTTTTTTTTACCTCCAAAAACAAAGTATATACTGTATTTATGACTGTGCACTCATACATGTAAATATGAGTTTTGCTATATAATTTCCTTACTTTGTGTCTTTCAAGGTGTCCTGGGACGAAAACTTTGTAAAAGATTATATAAATCTAAACTTTGACGTTTATTTGCAGGAACCCTGCAAGAGCTGGTGAACACAAAGTCTCTTGGCACTGACAGCTGTTGCCAGTAAATTGGAGAGTATCCAGCTGTTTAGAGACTCACACGTTCTCAGTATGTGTACACACTGCCCCCCACATCTGTTTATGATTTTGTGGTGAGTGACATTACTGGAAAGTGTGAGTGCGTAAAACGTTTAACAGCTTTTATTTTATAACGACATAGCAATGTTTTAAAAGTCCAAAAAGTGCAATTTGATTCAGAAAAATTACATTTTGAAGTTTTGATTTTTTTTTAATCTTAATCAAGTCACTTTGAGTAAGATTTCCCCTCTTTGTGCTTATAAATCAAAACCTTTTAATGGTCTTTCAGGATAAAAAATATAAAAATCATGAAGAGTAACAAATCTCTGCAGAAAGATAATCCACTTTTGTGTATGTTTTCCAAAGTATGGATTAAGTACACAGTTTACACTTCATGCTATTGCAATCCTACAGACTAAGAAGTGCTTTGGTAAATCTTTGGAACATATTGAGCACACAGATGGAAAGAAAAAGGGATTATGCTGCAGAAGGCTTCTGGGAAGTTACAATTTGTTTCCTGTTCTTGTATGCGTGACTGTAGATATGCAAGCAGGATGTTACTAAATGTATAAGTACAGTTTATGGAACAATATGTGTTGTACAAAGGCTAAACTTCAACCTTCACATCAATGTGAAGAAGACAAAGGAGATAGTCATGGATTTCAGAAGGAACTAACACACTTACACCCCCAAACATAGGAGGAAGTGCAGTGGAAGTGGTCTCCAGCTACAAGTATTTGGGTGTGCACCTGAATGATCAAGAAAGCTCATCAGAGACTCTACTTCTTCAAATGGCTGAGGAAAACTGGTCTGGGAAGTTCAGTCCTCACCTCCTTCTACAGGTGTGCAGTGGAGAGCATCCTGTGCTCCAGCAACAACATGTGGTATGGAGGCTGCACAGCTGCAGAAAAAGAAAAAAAAAATTGCAGAGAGTGGTGAAGGCTGCACAGAAGTTTGTTGGAGTCAGCCTTCCCACCATCACAGACATCTACACCTCCAGATGCAGGAAGAGGGCCACCTGCATCATGAAGGACCCCACTCACCCAACACACACACTCTTTGCCCCACTCCCCTCAGGCAGGACGTTGAGGAGCATTAAGCGTAGAACCACTAGACTGAGGAACAGCTTCTACCCTGAGGCTGTTAGACTCATGAATCCCTAACCAGAATAATCACTGTAAGAAAAAAAAAAGAAAAGGAAAAATCACTGTAATGCCACTTTGATTGGTAATATGTGCTGCTGATCTCATGCTGCTGATTATTTCATGCTGCTGTATTCTTACGTACTCATACTCACACAGACTCATGTTTGTGCTGTGGTTGTTCAGCGTATTGCTTTGCACTATTAGTGTTTAGAGTATTTCTTAGTTTATATATTAGATCCTTATTTACTATTTCTTTTTACACGTTATAATTTTGAAATTGTTGGATGTAACTGGGACCTTGTGTACAAAATTTCGTTCCACCTCATACCACATGTGACGCGAATGACAGTTAATCCTACTTGAACTTGAACAAATAAAAAAAAAATAGAGAGAGACATATACATATAGTTGATCTGGTTGATCCACTCTGAGAAGGTGCTATTTATAAGACTGAGCTGAATACAGCACCTCAGACTGACGAAGTCTTTCGGATATAAGACGAAACGTTTCTACATTTTTTTGTTGTTGTTTTGCTTTGTTTTTTTGGGGTTTTTTTGAATGTCCAGAGGACCAGCTTTAACTTTTTTTTAGATTGTTCTACCTGGATTATTGAGCATGCACCAGGATATGTTGAAACAGAAAAAAAAAAAGCATAAATACAACATTTTCTTCATGGTTATCAAACCTTACCATAAATACACCACATTTTCCTCAAGCAAGATCTATCCTCTGTGTCTACAAGGCCAGCTAACAGTATATTGACTCTGCATATATTCCCAAATTCAGAACTAGTATGGAATATTTTACTGATGTTTGCATAAATTATAAGTTAACATGTCAGAACAGTTTTACATTCATACTGTGATAACATTTAGATATGTATTACATTCAAATAATAACAAAATGACCATATTTATGCATACAATTTACTTAATTATTCAAATCAGAGCAACGTTGTTTTGGTTTTCTGTTGTCTGTTTGCATTCCACCTTGCCACTTTAATCGGTGCGTGCAACATGGTTAAATTCAACATTTATTCACAACCTATTTTTATTTTTCAGTTGTGGATAAAAGCTGAATAACTCTTCATCCACTAATGAGAGGATAAGTCAAAAGTAAGTCCGTGGAAGCTTGTAGAGTATAACTGTAAGTTTCTGCTCATCTAAACATAATGTTGTGATTTTCCTGTAAAAAAATAATGCAAGAAACCTTTAGGAGAGTTGTACCCTAGAAATCTGAAGATTTTACACATTATTTCACTAACTTACTGTGCCCTTTATTGGCAGTCACTCCAAGTGAATGATGATATTTAGTAAATATTCTCAAAAATAAAGTATAAGACCCTGGTTCCATCCTTTCATATGTTCTCACATGAACACAAAAAAAATTGAGACCAATCAATAAAACAATATAACTAGGTGGTAAGCATTTCCTAAAATTATACGTATCGCCTGCCACCTGTATTGCCAAAGTATGTAACTAAGTTTATCTTAGGTTGCAAAATAATGAATTTTAGATGTTTTGATTAACTCTGGAAAATTAATTTAAAAAAAGTTTATACACAAATACATAAATAAATAAAACATTATATGCAATCTCATGCAGTTTGTTAGTTTTCAGAAAATGTAGGTGGGACAAATCTCAATTTCTACCAGATCACAGTTTAGATCAAAATCTGCACAATTTAATTAGGTACAGCTATATTGCGTGCTACTGTATCGTTGATAATCTGTGGCATCCAAATGAAGCACTGGTAGACTGATTCCATTAGGTAATTATTTGTAGATCTAAATTCATAACTATCTTTTGAGAGTTTCATTAAAATGTTTCCAGTGTTTCATGAGATATTTTGAAAGCAGACAAACAGAATTGGCTCCTACAATTAATGCCAAAATTTTAAGCAAAGCTGTTGATTAAAGGCGTTGTTAGTTGATGTGCCGTAGCAACATCACGTGGACATCACAGGCCAGTGCCACTGCATTGGCAGACTGGAGTCGTGGTTCTCCTCTTCAAAAAGAGAGACCAAAGGGTGTGCTCCCTCACTTAGCCTCCCTAGTAAGGTCTATTCAGGGATACTGGAGAAGCGAGTTGGATTGTTGGTCGAACCTAGATACAGGAGGAACAATGCAGATTCCGTCCTAGCAGTGGAACACTGGATGTGCTCTTTACCCTCACTAGGGTCCTGGAGAGGTCATGGCAGTTTGCCCATTCAGTCTACATGTGCTTTGTGGACCTGGAGAAGGTGTTAGACCGTGTTCCTTGGGGGTACACTGTGGGTGGTGCGCCACAAATATGTGATTGAGGGCCCATTGCTATGGGCTGTTCGGTCCCTATACAAGTGGTGCCAGAATTTGGTTTGCATTTCTGGCAGTAAGTCGGATTCAATCAGGTTGTGAGTTGGACTTTGCCAGTGCTGCTTATTGTCACTGATTATGTTCATAACTTTTATGGACACATTTCTTGGTGCAGTCAGGGGGCAGAGGGAGTCTGTTTCGGTAGCCTCAGGATTCCACCTCTGCTCTTTGCAGATAATATAGTGCTGTTGGCATCATCATGCCATGGTCTTCAGCTCTCACTGGAGCAGTTTGCAGCTGAGTGTGAAGCGGCTGGAATGAGAATCAGCACCTCCAAATCTGAGGCCATGGTCCTCTGTCAGACAAGGGTGCATTGCTATCTTTGGGTCAAGTGGAAGAGTTCAAGTATTCCAGAGTTTTGTTCACAATTGAGGGATGAATGGAGCTTGAGATTGACAGACAGATTGATGCAGCATCTGCAGTATTGTGGACTCTGTGCTGGTCCATTGTGATAAAGAGGGAGCTGAGCTATAAGGTGAAACTGTTTGTTTGATGGTTGGTCTACGTTCCTTCCCTCACCTATGGCCACAAGCTCTAGGTAATGACTGAAAGAACGAGATTGCAGATACAGACTGTTGAAATGAGTTCCCTCCACAGGGTAGCTGGATTCTCCCTTAGAGGTAGGGTGAGAAATTCAGTTATCTGGGAGAGACTCAGAGTAGAACCACTACTCCTCCACATAGAGAGGATCCAGTTGATGTGGTTTGAGCATCTGGTAAGGATGCTCCCTTGGCACCTCCCTAGGGAGGTGCTTTGGGCATGTCCAAGTGAGAAGAGACCCCAGGGAAGACCCCAGGGAAGACCCAGGTCACGATGAAGAGACTATGTCTCTTGGTTGCTCTGGGAACACCTTGGAATTCTCCAAGAAGAGCTGGAAGAGGTGGCTGTGGAAATAAATATTTGTGCCTCCCTTCTCAAGCTGCTGCTCCCGTGAACTTTCTTTGTCCTACTCTTCTGCTTCTTGTTCTACTTAGGAGTGATAAGGATGAATAAGATTGGGAATTAGATCATCAGAGGTACAGCACATGTTGAACGACAGAGACAAAGTTAGAGAGGTCAGACTGAGATGGTTTGGACATGTCCAGATGAGGGACAGTGGGTATGTTGGTAGAAGGATGTAAGAAATGCAGCTGGCAGGAAAAAGACAAAGAGTAGATATATGGATGCAGTTAAAGAGGATGTGGAGGTAGTTTAAGTGAAGACATAAGACACAGAGGACAGAGCGAGATGGAGAAGAATGACTCGCTGTGGCAAGACCTGAAAAGGGAACAGCCAGAAAGAAAAAGAAGAAGAACCTGATGAACACAAAACCAAACTGTTTTTTAGAAATTATGAATTAAAAATGCAAATAATTTTTTTGTTTAAAATTAAAAATGAAACAAATTATTTTCATCCTGAACAAGAACAGTTAGTTTTAAATCAATAATAACAAAACCCAAGAATAGGATGCAGGGTCTCATGAGGTTACATGCCAATATTTTAATTGTATCCACTTATGAGAAGCCAAGCTTCAATGAACACTATCAACTGTAAAAAAAAAAAGTAAATAAATAAAAGTAGACCTCTGTGTGTCAGAAGGTGATTCCCTACCTCCCGTATTACTGTATTTATCAAAAAAGCCTAAAAATGACAATGATTTTCTGGCTTTTGGTGTGCCACACCAGGATTTTTGTTACCCCCGCATGACCACCTCATATAAAAAATTCTGGAAAAGTGTCTTACAGTAAAATGCTCATGAACATGTTTGTTTTTTACATTCAGCATGACGTCCTTCATTTGCGTTCCCCAAGTTATCAAGTCATTATAGAAACAAAATATGTCCTACCCCTGTTCTAGAGACGTCCACCCCTATGTCTTTATGTTCCTCAGTAGCACAACTAGTCTAAAACAACTTGGTCTCCATTATGTTTAACTGCATTTCAAATTCACATTAAGGCCTCTTGGATGTTCAAGAAAAAACTTATTTCTATTACTTTCAGGAAGTGATAACTGTGGGTCTCCACTCATTTTCCTGAGATGTCAGTGGCACCATTTCTTGCCAACAGGACATGGCACTGAATCAGCAGAGGCAACTGTGAGAACATGGAATTGGTTATCTCCCATGGATGAGGCAGTCGGTGGGTGGCCATCAATTCAGTCACCATGCCTCATTGCCTCAGCCCTTCCATGTCAGAATTGGCAGTCATTGATTCAGGGCCACTAGAAGCTGGGACTCAGTGCCCAGGAAAAAAAAAGAGAAGAAAAACATGAAGTGAAACATCAACGAGGCAACACATACCAATCTGTGAGCGCTGCGAGAATGCAGAAGATACAGGAAGGGGATAAAACATGTCATTAAGGACATACTAATATTGTGAGTATCTGTGTATTTTGTTAGTTTATTTTCAGTTTATCGTTTGAGTTACTCTGTGTTTCTTCTCCCCAGGGTTTCTCCTTTCTGATCCTGTTCTTCCCACGCTCACCTGTTCTCATGTGTCTCTCTGCCACGTGTTTATGATTTTCTGTGTTTTCTCCATCAATCAGTCCTGGATTGTACTCCTTATGAGTCAGTTGTGTTTTTTCCCCTGTGTCTCCTTATGTATTTAGTAATTTTTGGCTGCCTCATCAGCAATTTATTTTGAATCAAGTACTTTGTATTTAGTTTTTTTTATCTCCTTCTTAGTGGTTTGTCTGCAGCTTTGGAGTTCAAACTTACCAGCGACCATGACGAAGATTTAAAGAATAGAGCAAGAACATTTGATTGAATGGTGCTGATAACAGCAATTTAAGCCACATTCACACTGGATAATGACACCGATATGTTTTTGCAGGGTCTTGGTAAGGTCTGTTGAGCATGCTCAAAACTTTCATAGTGATATCGTAATGGTTTGAAATGATGTTCGGATGATATTTTTACAGCCCTGTGATGGACTTGCGACCTGTCCAGGGCGTCCCCCGCCCCTCACACAGTGATTGCTGGACATGGGCACTGGTGACCCTCGTGACCCAAAATGGAAGAAACGGATAAAAAATAATGGATGGATTGATGGATGATGTTTCTACTATGTATTATGCTTTGACCTCCCAAATATATATTTTTCCTGCCTATACATATACCACAATCCCATTGTAATGTATAAAATATTTTTACATTTTTGCTTATTCTTTCTACACTGTACTATATTCTGCCACCCAAAGTCAAAGTACTCTTCCTTGATAAGGAAGCACATTTAAATGTCATTTTATCTGAACGTTTTAAGGCTGTGTAGGAAGTTGGGAAACAAATATAATAATGTAAAGAGAAGAGTAATGAATGAGTTGAAATACAGTAAGGCAGCTCAAGCTTATATTTCTATATCCTTTATGAATAACGTCTAAAACTCAAATACCACATTACAGTCACTTACAGCAAAGGAAGGCAAAATTGCTCTTCTTTTTTTATAATGTAATGTTCCAAAACCTGTATCCTGTCTTTAACAGTTATCAGATCCGTACGCATTTCTGCAGACCAATCATTCCCCATGCAGTACTTCCACACAGTACAAAAAAAAATATATATATATATAAAATATATATATATATATAACAGAACAACTCAAAGACCAGTAAAGGGGATATTCCTGTCCCCATTTATCAAGGCCACTAAAGGTTAAGCAAATTAGAAACATGAAAAAAATCTTGAGGGAGTCATCTGGCTGTTTTATTTTAGCAGGAATAATCCAAGGGAGACCGTTTTAATTTCCAAATGCCCCACAGCAGTGACCTAAAATTAATTGTTCCTTTTGCTTCAGAGGGAGACCCCTTGAGACAGACTCAGGAAAACAGAAAAAAAAAATCCTGTGTAATTAAACAAGTGTGCAGCACTTTCCTGTGGAGGGGGGACTCTTGATGGGCATGGATTCAGTGGGTTCAATGGAAGAGAGAGCTGACCTGAGGCTATGCATGGGAGAATAAGGGTGTTGATATACAGGACTGCTGCTGGTGCTGAGAAAGCTTTTTTTTTTTTTTTTTTTTGAAGTGGTGGCAGCAACTTAGAAAAGGTGTTTGTGTCTTTCAGGAAAACACATCTGATCCCAATGACTTCAACCAGAATACAACTATGTAAAACCGAATTCTGCTAGAGCTATACCCTACTACAGAAGCTCCCATAGGAACCTGGGGTTTGTTTTGAACATCTAGCAGATTCTAGTTGTTTTGAAGAAAGGTGCTCAGGAATTGCTCTTTTGTCACTTTTTGCCCTGTTTCCTTTACATTGCCTAATTACATCCACTTAACATCCCACCCATATAAATACAACATCTGCTGATTGCTGTTTTACTGCTTTGCTTTATATTTAATCAGAAACACAACTGACTAATTTCCACGGTTCCTAAGGTGATGGAAAAAACAAAAAGACATGGACAAATGAGAATATTATTTTAGCTCTGACATAATGTTTGTAATTACCTTTAATTACTTAAGCAAAATTAGGTAATATGGGTAAAACTGAAATCCAACAAATACTGACAGACCTGATGAATACTTTTATGAGATCCTTTTATTTGTTCACAAATTTAGAATTTTGCAAAAAAATAAAAAATAAAATTGACATTTTGTAAACAAATTGACAAAAAATGGTGGATGTTTTATGCTTGAATTATAAGTGCAAGTGCAGACAAACTTTCTTCAAGAGACTCCAGCAGCTTTATGCCATTATTCCAAAATCTGGACTAAGTAAGTTTTTCTGTCTTGGTAACAACACAAAATCTGCTCTCTTACCTCATGCAGTGTCACGTTACGACAGAGCTTTAGAGCCACGCTTAAAAATAAAAAAAAATTGCCACGCTAAGAAAAAAAAATTAAAAGCCATACGTTTACAAGAATAAAGTCGTAGTATTATGAGAATAAAGTCAAATAAACTCTTAATATTACCAGAATAAAGTCGTACAAGACTCTTTTTTACGTTTATTTATTTATTTTTTTCCAAGAGTAGGATCTACAACGTGACCTGTCAATCAATTCAGTAGGCGTGTCAGCAAATGACCAATCTGAAGCTAAATGCTCCTTACCTGCAGAGCTGCACTGCAGCCCATCAGAGCGTACCACCTTAATGTAAGCAGGTTCAAAGTCCTGATACTGATAATAATCTGATGCTGATGTGCTAACAGATGAAGTATCTCCTTATTTGTAAAAGCAATACCAAAGTGTAACTTAACAAGATGCTCAACATTCTTCATTTTACCACAGTTAAACTGCGGTAAACCTGCTTTATCGTGTCGAAGTTTGGATAATATTACGACTCATTTAGCTTCAGATTGGTCATTTGCTGACACGCCTACTGGATTAATTGACAGGTCACGTCATGGATCCTACTCATGGGAAAAAAGAAAGAGGAAAAAAAACAAGAGCTGCAAAAAGACTCGTACAACTTTATTCTCATAATATTAAGACTTTATTCGACGTTATTCTCGTAATTTTATGGCTTTTTTTTTCTAATCGTGGCAAAAAGAAGTTACATTAATGTAATTTTCTTTTTCTTAGCATGGCCCTAAAGCTCTGTCGTATCAAGCAGCTAAACAGAAGTTGTAATGGTTTCTTTTTTTTTTTTGGCTTGCTTTTCTGAAATCTGTTATTTTAGTCCGGCATATGTCAAAAAGGATATGTAGTTAGCTTTTCAAGTGAAATGAATCCTTTAGAAACATGGAATAGCTCATTTTAAGGCTTTTAATTTCTTCAGGGAACAATCTTATACATATTGGTTCAATTCTTTAAGCTAATGAAGCATGTGAATCAAACTGACAATATTATAAGGATTTATAGATAGCTTTTGTATTGTGTCAGAATTAAACTTGATTTTCCGCACTGAGTTATTCAAAGATTTATCTACAACAGGTTAGACATTAATTGTTCAGAACCTTCTCACAAAACCCCACTTCAAAGGCTCCCACATATCCTTTTAAGTGATTATGGTTAAATTAGACAACGTTATTAATTATTTTTCAAAGTACACTGAATCTTAACAGAACTTAGTGAGGCTTTAGTGTGTTTGCTGTTGCTGTGTCACACATATTCATGTTGTTTTCTCTCACTACTATAAAAAACACAGCGGAAACTAGTTTTGTGAAAAGCAGTCACTTCCTTCTCTTCTCATTCTTCTATGATAACATTTTTGTTTTATTGAAGAAGAAAAAAAACATCCCCTCTTTCCACACATACTATTTCATCAGCTTTACCATTCCAGTAGTTTCCACTTGACAACTACGGTGGGGCGATTTTATGCTTTGTGTGTATGAGAGTGTGTGCTGCAGAATCATTGCCAATGGTATTTTTCTTTTTCAGGATCTCTCTTGGAGGCTGTAATGCACTATTGATTTGTTTAGCTAATACATTTTTTTCCCCCTATCCCATCATTCTTATCCCAAAATGATGACGTGTGCTTGCATGGCTCAATGCAAAGACACACCCAGGAGGAACAAAACACATTCTAACTCTGGAAAAAAATGAAACTGCTCTCTGTCAATTTTACTAGAATTGCCAAAATAAGGAAATCTTCCAGTTTTGTAAGTTTGTTTCATTTTTTTAATAGGGGCCCACCTATAGGCTTTGCTTAAAGATATGGGTTGTTCAAGGAATGTTCTTTATAAAGGTTATGAACAACTGACAACGTTGTAGATGACTCTATGACAAACCTCAGTTTGGAGAAAAACTATTAAAATCTGACAATGAGCAAATACAGTAGTTCAAGCAAGACTAAGACCTTAATGGATTGTTGATTCCCAAATTATATTGATCCCTATATCTCATTATTGTTTATATGTTTCCATGCAAACACTCTTTTAATAACTTTTACATTACCATTAAGTTTACAATACAAAGTTGGCCATATTTGAACTTGTGAATGTACTGTATTAGTTAGTATTGTGCTGACTCCCTTTTATCAGTGCCATATATATGTATGTATATATATATATATATATATTTATTTATTTATTTATTATTTTTTTATTATTTTATTGTTTTCCATTTACCCTTCATTTATCCAGGTAGTCTCATTGAGCCACGAGAACTCATTTTCAAGAGAGACCAGTTTAGGGAACAGATGGGGGTTAAGTGCCTTGCTGAAGTACCCAGAGTGGGGCGAATGAGGGTGGGGGCAGGTGTGGGCATTTTTTGATGTTGTCAGTACGCGGTTTTTCACTTATCGCGATGCTTCAGGATACAGGTCCCTGGTGATAAACGAGGGACTAATCGTGATTTAGGTCTGAGGAGCACATTTCATTCTATGTAAATGAGTATGAACTACTGTTTGATACTGAATATTGAAGAATGTTTATTTTAGTTGCCACATTTGCACTGTCGAACAATCATTTTTATTGTTTTTATTGATCTTATTGTTTTATCAACTGTTTTATGTGTTTTTGATTTTGTATGTACAGCACATTGTTGGAGCTGTGGTTGTTTTAAAGGGCTTTATAAATAAAGTATTATTATTATTATTATTATTCAGTGTTGTAATGTAACAAAGTAGAAATACTTAGTTACTGTACTTAAGTAGAATTTTGATGTATCTTTACTTTACTTTGCTATTTAAATTTCTAGTGACTTTCACTTTTACTTCAGTAGATTTTCTCAATAAAATTTGTACTTTTACTTCAATACATTTCCCTTAACCATCTTAGTTACTCATTCCTACACTAGAACCTTCTGCCAAGCCAACCGCAGACCAGCGCTGTGACTAGTGTCGAGGCAAGTCATTATGGATGTGACCAGCACCGTGATGAAAGTTTAGAGTTTCTAACAGTGTAACTCTGAAAGCAGGTGACGACTGCCCTGGTCATGATCGCGGTAGTGTTCAACACCCGTGGCCGTATTTACAAGAACTTTTTTCATACATTGGTGTGAAAAATTCAGGATCTTTCAGAGTCTGTATTATTTAAAATTAAATTGTTGAAAAATGGTTGTTTAGATTATTTATAAGTTTACTAACTTTGTGTTCGCTAAATATGTTGCTGGGATCAGGCACAGATGATGTCTGGAGTTGTCTTTGAGCAAAAATATTTTATTTCTCTTTTCCGCTCAGTACAAAAAAAATAGCTTATCTCACACTCCGTGCCTCAGCTACTCTCAAAAACAGCAGAAAACTAACGTAAAAGTATATTCAAGGAACACACGTATACATCTGCGGTGTTCAACGACATCTTGGAATTATAAGCACTGCTGATTACGGCAGGAGATGGACATGAAAACTGGGTTCTGAAAGAACTGACCCAGTACAATGAAAAATGAACCTGTTATATCAAACAAACACCCAAAGCAAATTGTGTGGGGTACCTGTGAACAGTTATACACTTAACAGCACAGCATAACATAACTTAACAACATAACATAACTTAACAACATAACATAACTTAACAACATAACATAACTTAACAACATAACATAACTTAACAACATAACATAACTTAACAACATAACATAACTTAACAACATAACATAACATAACAACATAACATAACTTAACAACATAACATAACTTAACAACATAACATAACTTAACAACATACTCATATGTGATGTGACTCTCTCTAATAAATTCTGTCTCACAACTATTCTGAATGGCTTGCATGTTTCAGTTGCTGCAATGATTTGTCCAAGAAGAGCGAGACTGAATTCACGCATCTTTGAAAACCAACTTCTTCACCTTCTTCACCTTCATCTTTACAGCTTCAGTTAATTACTCACCCTCATGCCAGTTAAAAGACAAGTTCAGTTTGTCTATATACCTCTCTAACATTTATTGTTGCACACTATTGGAGAGAGTAAATCTGTCATTGTTCAGTTCAAACTTTCCAAGTTATTGTTGTTGGATATTGCACCCAGTAAATGTTGTTTTGGAAACTCTAACCATTTACTTTTACTTAATACTCTTACTTTAAGTACATTGTATATGAGAAATTTACTTTTGATACTTAAGTACATTAAATGTCAGATCCTTTAAGACTTTTACTTAAGTAAAAACAATTGGGTAGACTAACAAAGTAATTTTATGGTAAGATACTTGTACTTTCACTGAAGTATTGCTTTGAGGTACTTTATACAACACTGTTATTATTATAGCATTCTGATTGTCATTCTGGAAAAAAGAAACTAACAATATCAAGATTTTTTTAATGTATAATTAGTACAGTATTCACAGGTCTGAAGTTGTTTTAGGATGATAGTAATCCATTATGATTCTGGCCCTGCTTGGACTCGCCATTCCAGTCCAGTCAAATCTCATTGACACTTACCTCCATTGCTCTAAACTGAAGTAATTCAATGAACTTTCTAGGTAAGATAATACTTGTTCACAACCTTTCTACAGGCCCTTACTTCAAAAGATCTGAACTACTGCTTTAAGGCTTTTAGAAAATCTATTATGTTAGAAAATCCTGAAACACACTGCTGCTAATTCAAACTCACTCAGTTCAGCCTTCTCTCCCTGGGGGGATGTGGTGCAAAGAAAAGGTTGAACCTACATTACCAGCTCACTGATGTCTGCCTCAATCTTGGACTGCAAAAGTTTAAGAGAAATCACTGTAACTGGGATGTACAGGCTGTCAGGATTTACTCTGTGACCTCCTTGTATTTTCTCAGGGCAAGAAAAGAGTTGAGAAGAACTGTGGACGACTTCTGCAGCAATAACCCTAAAATGATGACTGAGCTGGACTTTTAATCTATTGTGAAGTCATTACTATCCTTATCTTAATTTGTGTTTGAATTAAACTAATTAGTGGACCAAAGCAAATCAGACACATCCGAACCACTGCAAATGAATTAACATCATCTGATTACAGTGAACTGTGTGAAAATATGCACTGTCAGGGCTGCAATGAGCATAATCCCAACCAGTGTTAACAATATAATATTTTAATCATCATGGTTGAATAAATGGAACTCTTGATACAGAGGGTGCATTATTTCTTTTTTAATATTGTTTTTTTTTTTTTTTATGAAAGCAGTACATTCATGTTACAATCCCTACATTCAATCCATAAAATATTTCATGTTTTTTCTTTTTTTTTCATCAAATACCACAGGAGATCATTTATGCCTGGAATCCATTTTACAATGTAAATGAAAAAACAAAAAAAAAACACTTTTGTTGTGTTTTTTTATTTTTTTTATTTTTTTTATTTTGAGAGGTATTATCCTAAATGAACCTTAAACAAGAGACAGTTTGGTGATAGCATGTAATACAAGAACAAATGCACTTTACTCTCAAGGTTTGGTCCAAAATCCTATTTTATGGACAATAAAGCTTTACAGATTTCATCACTGAATAGTTAGATAATAAAGTTTAAATGAAACCAGCAATCGTTGAAAGTATAAATATCATTGGTCACCTTAAAGCCAAACTTAAAAAAATATATATATTGTGTGATGTGTTAGCATTCAGAATTGGTTTTAGGGATGAATATCTGCTACTACCACCTTAAATGTAAGATTAATTTCTGTTAGCGCAACTGATTTAGCAAATTTTGTGCCTCCAGTTACTGTGGTGGCCATCTTGAATTGTGTTGACTCATAAAAATTCATCGAATGCTTTGGAAGATATTTTGCAGTCAAAGAAACAAACACATACACTTGCTGACAATTACAGGTCCTTCTCAAAAAATTAGCATATTGTGATAAAGGTCATTATTTTCCATAATGTAATGATAAAAATGAAACTTTCATATATTTTAGATTCATTGCACACCAACTGAAATATTTCAGGTCTTTAATTATTTTAATACTGATGATTATGGCACACAGCTCATGAAAACCCAAAATGCCTGTCCCAAAAAATTAGCATATTTCATCCCACCAATGAAAGACAAGTGTTTTTAATACAAAAAACACCAACCTTCAAATAATCTTGTTCAGTTATGCACTCAATACTTGGTCGGGAATCCTTTTGCATGAATGACTGCTTCAATGCGGCGTGGCATGGAGGCAATCAGCCTGTGGCACTGCTGAGGTGTTATGGAGGCCCAGGATGCTTCGATAGCGGCCTTAAGCTCCTCCAGAGTGTTGGGTCTTGCGTCTCTCAACTTTCTCTTCACAATATCCCACAGGTTCTCTATGGGGTTCAGGTCAGGAGAGTTGGCAGGCCAATTGAGCACAGTAATACCATGGTCAGTAAACCATTTACCAGTGGTTTTGGCACTGTGAGCAGGTGCCAGGTCGTGCTGAAAAATGAAATCTTCATCTCCATAAAGCTTTTCAGCAGATGGAAGCATGAAGTGCTCCAAAATATCCTGATAGCTAGCTGCATTGACCCTGCGCTTGATAAAACACAGTGGACCAACACCAGCAGCTGACATGACA
The DNA here is from genome assembly GCF_014905685.2 of Nematolebias whitei. Taxonomy (NCBI): domain Eukaryota; kingdom Metazoa; phylum Chordata; class Actinopteri; order Cyprinodontiformes; family Rivulidae; genus Nematolebias; species Nematolebias whitei. Next base: position 30,548,215 of record NC_056501.1, on the reverse strand, counting down.
CCCCAGTGACTGTGAAAACTTAACAATGGACCTCAAGCAATGTGAATTCTTTGTCTCCTCTCTTCCTCCAGACTCTGGGACCTTGGTTTCCAAAGGAAATGCAAAATTTACTGTAATCAGAGAACATAACTTTGGACCACTCAGCAGCAGTCCCAGGCGAGATGCTTCTGACGCAGTCTCTTGTTCAAAAGTGGCTTGACCTGGGGAATGTGGCACCTGTAGCCCATTTCCTGCACACGCCTGTGCACAGTGGCTCTGGATGTTTCTACTCCAGACTCAGTCCACTGCTTCCGCAGGTCCCCCAAGGTCTGGAATCGGCCCTTCTCCACAATCCTCCTCAGGGTCCGGTCACCTCTTCTCGTTGTGCAGCGTTTTCTGCCACACTTTTCCCTTCCCACAGACTTCCCACTGAGGTGCCTTGATACAGCACTCTGGGAACAGCCTATTCGTACAGCAATTTCTTTCTGTCTTACCCTCTTGCTTGAGGGTGTCAATGATGGCCTTCTGGACAGCAGTCAGGTCGGCAGTCTTACCCATGATTGCGGTTTTGAGTAACGAACAAGGCTGGGAGTTTTTAAAAGCCTCAGGAATCTTTTGCAGGTGTTTAGAGTTACGTCGTTGATTCAGATGGTTAGGTTAATAGCTTGTATAGAGAACCTTTTCATGATATGCTAATTTTTTGGGACAGGCATTTTGGGTTTTCATGAGCTGTATGCCATAATCATCAGTATTAAAACAATTAAAGACCTGAAATATTTCAGTTGGTGTGCAATGAATCTGAAATATATGAAAGTTTAATTTTTATCATTACATTATGGAAAATAATTACCTTTATCACAATATGCTAATTTTTTGAGAAGGACCTGTACATGTTTGTCTGCCTTTGATGAAAGTGGTTAATGGTAATGGAAAATATTCAAACTTAAACATAAGACCTCCTCTGTACCTCTGAAATGCCAACATATACCTGACAGATGTCCTATGCTTGAAACCTGGTACTAGTCAGCACGGTGGCTCAGGTAGTAGAGTTGTTGCCTCTCAGTTAGAAGAAGGTCAGTGGATCAAATCCCGATCGGGAGCCTTTCTGGGTGGAGTTTTCATGTTCTCACTGGGCTAATTGGTAACCCTAGGTGTGAGTGGGAGAGTGAATGGTTGTTTGTCTAGTTTGTCTCCAAGTGTCCCTGCGATGGACTGGAGACATGTCCAGGTTTACCCCACCTCTCGCACAGTGACTGCTAGATATGGACACCAGTGACACCCACAACCCAAAAAAAGAAGAAGTGAGTAAAGTAAAGATGGTGGATGGTTGGATGGATGGATGGATGGATGGATGGATGGATGGATGGATGGATGGAAATCTGCTGCTGAATTTTATTGAGCTTGTAATGAATTTCCTCCCTCAATGTTACATTTGGAAATAAACAAGACACATTTCTTGCATTCCTCTGCATTCCCGAAGTCCACTTCTGTGTTGTTTGGGTAGTTATATCATCTTTTAACCAATTTTGCCAAATTTAGCCCACATTCAATATTTTACTGGACTATTTAATCAACAAAACATTTTTTACATGTGCAAAATTCAAGCAACAAAACTACACACACCTGCGATTCATTGGAGAAATTGGAAAATACCTTTTGTTGTTTTGAGACATTTTAGAATCTCTCACAAATGCTCTTTACAAACCTGCCACAGCCCAGTCAGCCATTACCATGAGATGTCACCAGATCATTATAAACTACTGGTAGTTGCAGTGAGGGTCTGCTTACTGGGGAAAAAAATCCATTGTGCCAAACTGAGTTGAGGTCTGGTGGCTCTTAAGACCAATGAACCCAATATATTTTCCCAGTCATTGGACTATTACTGACCCTTGGTGTTCCTTAGATATGACGTTGTCACAGAGGACGTGACCACTCCCATAAGGAAATACAACTTTATACATACTTCATTTTCCTTCTTTCTCCCTTCATCAGGGGTCACCACAGCAAAATAACTCACACAGACTTCAATTGTATGTTTCATCATATGATAAAGATGAAAAAACGTATAAACTGTGGAATATAAAAAAAAATGAAAGAAAGAAAGAAAAAAATATTGAAACCAGTGTAAAAAAGTTTAATCTGGTCCTCTGGACATTCAAAAAAACAAAACAAAGCAAAACAACAAAAAAATTTAGAAACGTTTTGTCTCTCATCCGAGAGACTTCCTCAGTCTGAGGAGCTGTATTCAGCTCAGTCTCTGAAATAGCACCGTCTCAGAGTGGATCAACCAGTTTTGCTGCTGACAACCAAAACCAGCGGATCACATGCTCAAGAAGGACCATCAGCCTAACAATGGATCATTAGCACACTGATGGCTGTTTACTATTCACAGGGGGCTGAGTGATACTAGCAATCACAGCATTGTAAGAGGGGGACAGTTGAACCCGGAGGCCTCCACCCCTGTTTAATGATGGACGATTTATTTTCTTTTGAAGGCCAAAGAAGAGCACATTAAACAGAAACTAACAACGTGTCTAGATCAGACCACACTTCAGCAAGTGTTGGACTGTACAGATCAGGCACGCTTAGCACAGCATGTCAAGTCCAAGACTCAACAACAAAACAAGTTTAACGTACTAATAGCTCATCAACACTATCACTATTCCAATAACAACACATTCAGTGTAGGACAACACTCCAGTAGTCAATTACATGCCAGGGACACAGAAAAGTGGGTGAAGAATTTATCTGACAGACAGCTCACCCAGCCAGAGACAGAGATTCTTGCCAGGGGACTGAACTTTGCGGTTGCACCAAGTAGAATTCCTCTGGTGGAGATGATCACAGCTACCGAGTCAGCCATCCGCAACAACAAAATTAAAGAGGCTGAAGCAGAACAGCTCAGAGTCAAAGTTTCATCCTGCCTCATGTCGTGGCTGGATACCACGTCGTGTTCAAAACAGCTGAGACGTCGCCCTCGGTATAAAAGATTTATTTGACAAAACATGGGTTACAGATATTCAGAGACAAACAATTACATTAATAAGATATATGCATATAAATGGAGCATTAAAGAACGAACCGTCTCGGTGTGCGCCTTCGGAAATGCTCAATGAGCGTGTGTCATTTCCGGCTTTTATAAAAGCTTGGAAAAGCTAGCTCCTCTGATTGGTTTAGCCCCTTCAGTTCCCATGGTTACTGGTTTAGCCCGCCCCCTGAAGGACGTTAGTTAAAAGTTTATGGCACACTGAAATCGTTCGTTTTAGCTGTTTGTTTAACGTGATTATACCTTAGTGATACCAAATGATTTGAGTTAAAGTTGTTTATTTCTAGGAATAATTAATAACTATTAATTGTTATCTAACTCATGTTTGCGTGTTCTTACTTGATCCTTTTTATACTTTTTAGTTTAGTTGCTGTTGTAGCTTACTGTGATAATTAACCCTGTGTCCTCTCAGCTAAACCGACCCTGTATTCAACAATGATTAAATGTTAATGGTTATTATTAAGAGAGATCCTGAGGGATTTTATTTAGTCAAACTATATTAAGTCTAAATTAAAGAAATGTGTTCTAGCTTTATTTATGTTAATCAGTCTGCTATCTGGCATGATTTGATTACTTGTAATATATCAAATGTGAACTTGTAAAATTATCCTTAGCTAATATGAGATTATATTTAAAGGTCAACTAGTTAGAATTAGCAAACATTTTCTATAAATATAGTGCAACCCTGGAAGAAAGACACATACACACTTTGTATAACATAACATTTGAATGCTTGATAGGAAATATAAAGATATGAAATCCAACACTCAGCAATGCCAAACCACCACCTTCCAACATCAGTAGAGAGGAGAGGGACGCACTCACCACTCTTAGCAAGGACAAAAACATCATCATTCTCCCAGCAGACAAAGGAAGGTGCACAGTGATTTTGAACCAGAAAGACTATCATGAGAAAGTTATGACACTCCTTAGTGACTTAAACACTTATGAACCTCTGAAAAGAGATCCAGGAAGTGGTTACAAGAAAAAGTTAATAGATTGCCTGAAAATTTTGGAGCAGGACAAGGCTATTGACCGTTTTCTGTACCACAGACTGTACCCAGGGGAGGCCACACCTAGTCCGTATGGTTTACCTAAAATCCACAAACAAGGTGTACCTTTAAGACCTATTGTTAGCATGATTAACTCTGTCACTTACAATGTTTCCAAATATCTGGC
>NC_056501.1:30516875-30539011 GCF_014905685.2 Nematolebias whitei | reverse complement strand
TTGCTGAAGTTCCATGATTTGGTAGACTATAATATTTTATCACTTATGTATAGAGCTCATAAAAATATACTACCTTTTAATATCCAAATGTACTTTGTGAAAAGATCTAGCTGTTACGATCTAAAAGGGAAAGACGTATTTGTTAAACCACAGTTTAGAACAAGTTTGAAGGGAAGATCTACCGTAATTCAGGGAGTTGGTTTATGGAATGACTTAGTAAAAGAGGTTAAGGATGCTATATCAATTTATGTATTTAAGAAACTGATTAAAATCAAATTGTTACATGAATATCAATGATTGTATTTTGATGAGTATTGTATGAGAATTGTAAAATATTTTATTTACTTACTTGTATTCGCTGTTTACAGGAAACGTTTGTTTGAATTGCTTATTAGATAAATAAGGAGCAGATTTAATAAGATTTTTTTCTTCATCTGCTACCTTTCATTTTAAATTTAATATTTTGTTGTTGTTACATACATGTTGATTATGTTGATTGTTATGTATTTATAAAATGAATAAATAAATAATAATAATAATAATAATTAAAAATCCTGTTTTCACTTTGACTTTATTAAATAATCTGTTAGTTAAAGTTAACTCAGCTGAAAAATCATAAAAAGACAAAATTATTGGATTTTTCAGGAATATTTCCCTCAAATATGTTTAAAGAAGAGCTACAGCCTTTAGTTCAATTTTATTTTAACCCACAGATGTACAAATCAGATAACAAGAATACACTTTAAATCAAAGCCAAAATAAAATCTGTATAAAAGAAACAAAACCACATATCTAAAGTGAACAGTAAAAGTAGACACAATGAGTGCAAATACATCAAATGATGAAGAAAAATATAGAACTTTAAATATAGATGTTTTTGTAGAATCTGGTTCATCAGAGAATTAATTTAATTCAGTTTATTTATATAGCGCCAAATCACAACAGAAGTCATCTCAGGGCACTGAACAGAAATATTCATATAGAAAATAAGTTAACAGAAACATTCGTATTTAAAAATAATAATTTAAAATAATAATTTAAAATTATTTATCTGAGGAGCAGACTGCTTTGAGTTTAAATCATTGCAGAACTCTCTTAATGGTCAATTAAAGTTCATTTAAAGTTAATTAGCAGGATTTTAGATTCTGGACACGCCTCCAGAACCGGTCCTGAAGTGTGGTGCAAATCCAGGCTGATCTGAGCAGAGTTGGGGCTGAGTAATAGTGGTGGAAAAGGGGCATTAAAGTCTGAACCATGATCATCAAAGTGAACAATGTACCTAAGAATGTTGATAGTTTTAAAGTGTAAGATGGGAAAGCAAAATGAAAATAATTTTGCAAGGCCGTAAATGAACCTTCTAAAGAGCTTTTTTTTTTTTTTTCTGGCTTTTCATTTTTAAACATCTGGCATTTGGGGGAAATTTATTCTTGGAAACTTGTAAAATAAATATCTGTGTGCCATCAAAACAAGTGGAAAATTCACTGTTTGAAAAGTTCATACATTTTGTTTGGCTGTCTTATTAGAGCATTTGTGTCTTTGAAATTGTTATTGTATTGGTCCAACAGCTTGGCTAACATCATTAACATTGCATTGCACTCAATAATCAAGTGTTATAATTAAACAACATTAATCCATGTGTCTGCAAGCTCTATGGGCTGACGTAATACTTCAGTTTAAACAGAAAACTGATGGTACACAAGGCTTCCAGTCACGAAAAAATTACAAGGCAATAGAAATAATAGGTTAAAACTATTGATTTTTAAAATGTCAGGATCCAGCAGTGCAAACACTTACATTTATATTTGGATTTAATTAACATTAAGTGTAGTGAAAATAAGGTTTATTATATTTATAAAGACAGACAATTAATAGGTTGGTAAACATAATAAAAGCAGCATAGATTGCAACAGAGCATTTCATTTTTATTTTATTTTAAAAGGCCCTATTTATCATGTCATTACAAAGTGTGTGTTAAACCTCAGAAAAACGTATCTCATGTGTGATGGGTTACATGCAGAGAACTAATTTCTTCATTGTACGGAAACTTTCAATGATGACAACATAGCACACACACACACATGCACAGTTCTAAGTCAGGTGGAGGTATTCACAAGGATAAAGGAGTAGTAAATTGAATAAGAGGAGAAGTATTTGAGATAATATCAGAGTCAGAGTCAGAGATTCTTTATTGTCATTCGCATCCCATGTGGTACATGTGGTGGAGCGAAATTATGTACACAGGGTCCCAGTTACATCCAACAATAAAATGTAAAAGAAAAACAATGATAACATCTAAGATACGAACTAAGAAAAACATCAACTAAATATACATTAAGCGCTAATAGCACAAAAACATTGCGTTGAACATCAGCACAAACATGAACATGTGTCTGTGTGAGCAGATGAGCACGCATGAACACATCAACATTGAAACAGATCAGCAGCAACATTGAAACAGATCAGCAGCAACATTGAAACAGATCAGCAGAAACATTGAAACAGATCAGCAGCAACATGATGTGATTTTTTTTCACAGTGATTATTCTGGTTAGAGATTCATGAGTCTAACAGCCTCAGGGTAGAAGCTGTTCCTCAGTCTAGTGGTTCTACACTTAATGCTCCTCAACCTCCTTCCTGAGGGGAGCGAGGCAAAAAGTGTGTATGCTGGGTGAGTGGGGTCCTTCATGATGCAGGTGGCCCTCTACCTGCATCTGGGGGTGTAGATGTCTGTGTTGGTGGGGAGATAGACTCCAACAGACTTCTGTGCAGCCTTCACCACTCTCTGCAAAGCTTTTCTTTCTGCAGCTTTGCAGCCTCCATGCCACACATTGATGCTGGAGCACAGGATGCTCTCCACTGCACACCTGTAGAAGGAGGTGAGGACTGAGCTTCCCAGACCAGCTCGTCTCAGACACCTGAGGAAGTAATATCACAAAGATGTTGGGACAGTTTCTTCAGTTTTATTCAATATTCTTACTCACTGCTTGAGTTTGGAGAAAGAAAAAAAAGCTAATTTTCATCAAATTCTGCTTGTCTTTTTAATCTAAGGATTTTTTTTTTACTTGATAAGAAACCAAGGGTAGTTCCTGGCAGCTGGACACAACAGTAGCCTAGGCATGAAGTCATTACAGTCAGTCTTGCTTTAAATGTCCTATGATCATGTCACATTGTTTCATGTGAGCCTATGTCATATTTATGGTGTCACCATTACCAGCATGCTTCCCCACACTCAACTAAAAAACATGATATGTTGCCACCATGATGATGAACCACAACAACTATTCTATGGTAGTTATGTGCATGCTCATAACCACTGTGGCTCTGCTGCTCATATTGGGGAGTCAACTGTGTTTTTAATATGCACATGAAGGCCACATAGCCCTGGCAAATATCACCCACATGACCATTTTAATATTGTAGCAGGGTTGTCATTCAGACTAAAAATGTATGTTATCAGTGTAAATGAAAAGGATGATGATGAAACAAGTTTGTAGTTGTGTTTACCTTTGTGAATGGTATATGCTCAAACACAGAGCTGCAGAAAAATCAAATCAACTCATGCTGAGATGATGCCAGTGCACCCACTGACATAATATCTCATAGAGCCCTGCCCACAGCCTTGGCTCTACACTTTCTTTGTAAACTGACAGAACTCTAATCAGAACCTCTGAGCAGAGAAACAAAGAGATGTCTTCCACTGATGGTGGGCACAACAGCTTATTTCTATTTACTTTCTTTTTTTAAAGCTACTTCTTATCTGACTAAGCTCAATTCATTTGGGAATTATGCTGAAATAAATCAGACTTTTTGGAAAACAAACAATACTTAATGTGTAAAAGCCTCATGTAAGGGCGTAACATGCCAACAACAATAAAACACACAAAGAGCACACAAACAGCTTAGTTTTCTGACAAACTGTCCTACTTACTATTGATAACAATGAGCAGCACATGCAGAGAAATACACCTACTTTCAGCTTCTCGTTATGTGTCAAAGTAGTCCTCATCTCATGCAAAGTATTTCTTTCTATTAAGAAATCATGGGCCATCTGCCTGCTCGGCTGAAACTGCACAATGTGAGGAATGCCTCTTGTGTTATGCTTAATTAATGAGGAACTGTATTCTAGCCAAGGAATCACACATGTAATATTATACAAATGTTTCCCGTTTCTGTAAAATGGAGTTTGGATTTGTTTGGAGTGCTAGATTAACAGTGATTGTAGGATGCTTCATTTATTATTATTTTGTTTTATTGATGTATTTTGGTTAAATTTAGTTATTGCTCATATGGCTGCAAATTATGTCCTCTAACCACAGCATGACATGTTGATAAACAAAAAGTTGGCTGAAGCCAGTCAGAAAAAAAAAAAAAAATGAAAGTAGCATTCCTTGAGGCAATGTGTATTACAAGGATTCAAGGATTCATGGTTCTTTATTTGTCATTCGAACTCCATGTGGTACATGTGGTGGAACAAAATTATGTACACAGGATCCCAGTTCCAACAATAAAATGTAAAATAAAAACAGTAATAAGATCTAAAATATGAACTAAGAAAAACAGCAACTAAATATACACTAAGTACTAATAGCACAAAAACATTACGCTGAACAGCAGCACGAACATGAGTCTGTGTGAGCAGATGAGCACGCATGAACACAGCAACATGAAACAGATCAGCGGCAACATGATGTGATTTTTCGCAATGATTATCCTGTTTAGATATTCATGAGTCTAACAGCCTCAGGGTAGAAGCTGTTCCTCAGTCGTTCTACACTTAATGCTCCTCAACCTCCTTCCTAAGGAGAGTGGGGCAAAAAGTGTGTCTGCTGGGTGAGTGGGGTCCTTCATGATGCAGTTGGCCCTCTTCCTACATCTAGAGGTGTAAATGTCTGATGGTGGGGAGGCTGACTCCAACAGACTTCTGCCAGACTTCTGTGCAGCCTTCACCACTCTCTGCAAAGCTTTTCTTTCTGCAGCTGTGCAGCCTCCATGCCACACGTTGATGCTGGAGCACAGGATGCTCTCCACTGCGCACCTGTAGAAGGAGGTGAGGAGTGAGCTTCCCAGACCAGCTTGTCTCAGTGTTGTAAAGGGGGGTGCCCAGATAAAACCGACTGAGAGGAAAACAGAACCAAACCCAAATATAATTGAACATGTTTATTTACAGTGGAGAACATATAACTATTTACAAGCAGGGTCTGGGGCTGTGGAAACAAAGGAGGAGGATTACTTCACGGTAGGAAAATCTATCCAACAGGTGATCAACCAAAATCTTGAGGAGCTTACAGTGGAAGGAGTTGAGATGGCTGGGTGAGCAAGGCTGAGGGTTCTTTCTCCAAGAGCGACGGGCCAGGCAGTCTGCAGAGGCAAGTGGTTGGTGGAAGGCGTGTGAGAGCAGCTGAGAACCAAGAGTCACAGGTGAGTTTTATCCTCCAAGGGTTTCTCCAATACTTCAGGCTAAAGGACGAGATCCAGGACATCAAGACTCTGAAAACATGCAGACAGAAACAAGGTAAGTATTTACGTCTCTAAACACTATACTGGACTGGAAGCATATATACCGGCAGGTAGAACAATGCTCCAGCAATGACTGGAGCTCAACTGGAGCCTTAAGTAGTCCTGGCACCAATTAGGGAAAATGGTCTCCAGCTGCAGCTGCTCACAAGCACCGCCCATGCCTTCAGGAACCTGGTGGAAAGAGGTTGAAAAAACCCGACACTCAGCTGCCTGAGGAGGTAGAGACTGATGAGCTTTCTTGATCAGGCGGGTGGTATTGTTGTCCCAGCTGAGGTTGCCATTCATGTGTATACCCAAGTACTTGTAGCTGGAGACTACTTCCACCACAGATCATTTTATGTTCAGGGGGGTGTAGGTGTGTTTGTTCCTTCTGAAGTCCACAATCATCTCCTTGTCTTCTTCACATTGATGTGAAGGTTATTCTCAATGCACCAGCACTACAGGTGTGCCACCTCCTGTCTGTAGCTGGACTTATCCTTGTTTGTGATGCATCCCACCACCGCTGTATCATCTGCAAACTTTAAAATATGACAGCCTGGATGGGTAGCTGCACAATCATGCATGAGCAGAGTGAACAGGAGAGGGCTCAGCACACATCCCTGAGGAGAGCCAGTGCTGAGGGTTATGGTGGAGGAGAATAAGTTGTGGATCCTCACAGACTGAGGTCTCTTTGTTAAGAAGTCTAGTACCCAGTTGCAAATGGAGGGGCTTAGTCCTAGTGTGAGTAGCTTGTCCATCAGGGTTTGGGGGATCATGGTGTTGAAGGCAGATGTGAAGTCCACAAAGAGCATACAGATGTAAGAGTCTTTCTGCTCCAGGTGGTTGAGCGCAGTGTGGAGCACAGAAGAGATGGCATCTTCTGTTGATCGGTTCTCATGGTATGCATACTGATGAGGGTCCTCGTTGATGTTGATGGTTGTTTTTATGTGGGTCATGACCAGTTTTTCGAAGCATTTAATGACTATCGAGGTGAGGGCCACTGGCCGATACTCATTCAGACCAGTTACTGTAGAGCTCTTTAGGACTGGGATGATGGTGGCAGTCTTCAGGCAGGTGGGAAATGTTACCAGGGTAAGTGAGTTGTTAAAGATATCTGCCAGCACCTCACAGAGCTGATCAGTACATTCTTTCAACACTTTTCCGGGGATGTTGTCTGGGCCTGTTGCCTTGTGAGGGTTAATCCTCCTGAAAGTACTCCTTACTTCTGCTGAGGTCACGCTGAGAAACTCTTCCTCTGGTGGAGAGGTGAGTCTGTTGCTGGTAGTCTGTTCGGTTCTTCGAAGCATGCATATAACTTGTTGAGGGCATCAGGCAGAGATGGGTCTTTAGGGCATTGTTCTCTCTTGCCTTTAAAATCTGTGATACACTTAATGTACCTCTACATGCTCTGTGGGTCTTGTGAGGTGAATTGACCCTCGATCCTCTGTGCATATGTGGCCTTGGCCTTTTTAAAACCAGCAAACATGTCTTTCCTTGTCCTTCTCGGATCCTTGAGTTTCCAAACCTGAAGGCAGTGTTCCTGGCTTCCAGCAGGGTCCGTACATCTGCATAACATGTCTTATGGTGGAGACCTTGTCAGTACATGTACTAATGCACCCATAACTGAGGATGTGTATTGGTCCAGATTAAGCGCTCCTCCATTTTCAGCAACTTCTCTGAAAACCTGCCAGTCTGTACGTTCAAAACAACCTATCAGTATGGGGTCAGTTTCCTGGATCCAATATTTAACTTTCTTTTATACCGGTCTGGATCATCTCAGCGGGGGCAGGTAAACAGGATCCAGGAATATTGAGTTGTGGTCTGACAGTCCTAGGTGGGGGCGTGGTTCAGCTTTGTATGCATCTTTTACGTTCGTGTAAACACGGTCCAGCGTCTTGTTTCCACGTGTTGGTATGCCCACATGCTGGTAGAATCTTGGGAGGCAGTCTTTTAGATTCACGTGATGAAAGTCTCTGGCCACTATAAAAAGCCTCAGGGTGTTTGCTCTGCAACGAGCTGAAGAGATCATGAAGTTCTTGCAGAGCTTCATTAGCATTAGCATCAGGAGCTGTTATGAAAGCCTCTGTAAACTCACGGGATAGGTAATGTGTTTGAAATTTCACTGTTAGCTGCTCCATAGCCTTTAAGCATGAGTTTTTTGGGGTTTGTTTTAACACTACAGTTTTTGCACCAGCTTTTCTTCACATAAATGCACACTCTGACTCCTTGTGATTTCCCCATTAGCTCGCTGCAGAGGTCCACTCGAAAAAAGAGTCTGTCATTCAACTGGAAGACTGAATCTGTTGTTTCGCTTGTAATCCATGTTTCTGTGAAGCAAAGCACTGCACACTTCTTTGTCTCTTCTGAGGTGCCCGCTCTCAGATGAAGCAAATCCATCTTGTTGTCCAACGAGCGGATGTTTGACAAAAAGAGAGACGGCATCGGGAGTTTTTCGGCTTTATTGTTAGCTCTTAGCCTCATCATAACACCCCACCCGGCATCTTCTCTTCTTTTGCCGGGAGCAGCACTTCCTCTTCTGCCCATTGGAGCACCTCTGCTGCAGCTTCCAGGTAGATGACTTTAAGATCTGCATTCTGCCAAGCGTAGTTTTGAGTTTGTTGCTGATTTCTGCTATATTTCGTGGCAAATCTGCTCTTATTCTCATCAATTCAGTTTGGCTATAGTTCACACTAGGGCATTAATAGAGTACTCGAGTAATCTACACATTGATTGCTATGACATGTAACGAGGTTAAAAATGTAACGTCGGGTATCCGTAGTGACATCATATTATGTGACCACCATATGACTGCAGGGGGTGGTGTTGCGCTGTTGCAGGTCACAGAGTATGGTGTAACACCGGGTCCAATCCACCGAACCAGAACCAGTTTCTGTTTAAGTTTTGTTTTTGACGTGCTGCACGTTTCTTCATGTTTGCAGTTTAATAATAATAATTAATAGTTTAGTTTTTCCTGTGACTTATTTGCAGTATGATAAATGGTAGGAGCATAATATACGCTCTCAATGTTTTGTTGGTCTTTTTTTTTTTTTGTAAATAATTACCATTTTTTGCTGTTTTATTTATTTATTTATTTTTGTATCTTGAGATCTATGACGTCATCAAATACTCCAGTTCTGCTCGGGTTTTATGTTAATGTCGAGTTTAAAAATTATATACTTGTTCAACCCCTAGTTCACATGCATAAATCATGCAGAGTCAGGCACAGAGTCAATTTCAAAACTCCTAAAAATTGGGATTGCACTAGGAGCCTGTGAATTTGCAACTGCTCTGAGGTGTGGCCATCTTAGCATTTTGGTCATGGTATTGCCTGATGTGTTGTATGCCCACGATTATTTAAAAAAAAATCTCACACAACCTCAGATTGGGAATTGATGATGACTCCTTCTACCACACTAAGCCCAACCAGTCATTTTCATGATCCACTTTTTCTTTCCTGTTCATGAAAGACTGGTGCTCATCCCCAGTAGTCATTGTGCAAGAGGCCAGGTACCCTGGACAGGTTACAAGTCCATCACAGGACATCCATAAATACTATTTTAAATAGAGAAAGCCTACTGCATTTGAAGCAAAATGTCTTCAAATACAGAAAAGACGTTCAGTTGTTTGGTTTGTTGTACTTTTGGGGGTGATTGACCATATAGAAACATATGCAACGGCCAATAATTTACACTAACTCTGATGAGGTGCTCGCTGAGGAGCTGCACCTCTTCTCTTTACCAGTTTGAAGGCCAACATAACACCAAATCTCAAACTAATTTTAGTGGTACAAGAGATGAGGTGACTGCAGTTCTTGTGTAAAACTGTAACATCTTGAAATGTTTTAGGCAAAATTTAATATTTTTGTTTGTTTTGTTTATGCAGCAAAACAGTTATTTAAAGGAGGAAATGTATGATTCCAAGGTTTTTCTGCACTAATCATTTTCCCCACAGCCTACAAACAATTGGACAGAGCCCCCCTTCCACACCTGCTCCTGCTCCTGGTTAACGACCTGCTGGAGTACTTAAGGACTTGGCAGACAGCCCTATGAACATTAAGCTTCTTTATGGTAACCAGTGACAGCCCTGTGAACTTACCGCTATATGAGAAAAACTAATCTCTGTGTTGTTTTTTGTGTTTTCCTGTGTTTTCAAGTCCTGCTCCTCCGTGATCTCCAAGTCCTCCTCATTCCATCCAACACCAGTTACCATTTTGTTCACCTGCGAATCAATTGTTAACCTGGATCAATTCTTGAAGAACTCTCTCCAGCGCTACTAACCTTCTGGATTTGACAACTGCCTTCTTCCCTAGAAACCTCCTACTCCTTCCTCTCCTGCAAACACAAAACAAAGATAAGATGATTCTTCCAAAGCATCACGTATCAAAGCATTCTTCTTCCAATTCTGCCAATACTCACCCGTACCTTATTTCCCTTTTCAGTAAACTTCCTATCACTTGTAAATTTACCATTTTATATATGAGTCCTCAGCATCAGTCTGCAATTTCTGGGTCTTAAAATCGATTCATCATGTTAGGAACTGGCAAGACTATGCAGGATGAAAAGAGATGTGCTACACTTAGCTGAAGCTGCCATTATTTAGTGCAAAACAACAACATTTTATGCAAATAACCAGAAATGTGGCACTGGTGGTGATATAAAAGTTGATAAAACACAGTTTACATAAACCAGTATGACTTCTTATTTTTATTTTTAGATCGAAATGTGAATTAGGAACCAAATAAATAAATAAATAAGTCATGATCTTGTGGGAATCCTTATTTTCAGGCATAAAAACATTAAATTAACATGTGATGCATAAGCTTTGCACATGTTTTCCATGTGATTTTGGGTAATTTTTACCTTCTTCATGTGATCATAAGTAGTCACAAATTTTTCTACATGGAAACAGGACGTCAAACAGGAAGCCAGTATCAGCAGTCCTTCCTTTTATTTTATCTAGGAATAGTGTCCCTATTGTGGATTCTTATAAATACTTGGGTATTTTGGTCGATTCACATCTTTCTTTTAAGCCTTATGTCAAAAACTTGCTAAAGAAACTGAAAGTAAAACTGGGTTTCTTTTTCAGAACTAGATCATCGCTAACTGAATGTTAGGAAACACCTTGTAACTGCTACTTTCCTTCTCTCCATTGACTGCGGTGACATTATTTACATGAACGCTCCTACAAGAACCCTGCAGATGTTGGACGCTGTCTATCATGGTGCACTAAGATTCATAACTGGTTGAAAACACTGTACCACCACTGCACCCTGTATTCACTGGTTAACTGGACATCAGTAACTTCACGCAGACTCTCTAACTGGTACATTATCATCTTTAAATCACTTCTTGGTCTGTTGCCTTCATACATCTCCTCCTACATGTCACTTTACAGCGTGCACTCTCAGGACATTATTACACGCAGTGTCCCTTCAGTGCAGACTGAACTAGGCAAAAGGGGGACAGTACTCCGCTCCTGTATCCTGTAACACCTTACAAAAATATTGAAGCTCTCGACTCTGACATTTTTAAGGGATTTTAAACAAATGTTAAGTTAAACACAGGCTCAATGAGACTAACCTGCAAAAAATAAAAGTTGAATGATTGAATGAAAAAATTTCATGGCAAAAACCAACAGACATGTTCCTGAGTTTAGTATTTTACATCACTTTATAATGTAGCTGTTTTTGTTTTTATATAATTTCTTCTACTATTACTTTTACTATACATTTTATGTACCTTTTACATTATTGTCTATTGTTGTGTACCTCATTTGTGTTCTTTGTTTAAGACAGGCCCCTCTTGTGAATGAGGCCTCTAGACTCATTGTGACTAACCTGTATAAATAAAGGTTGACTGAATGAGAAAAAGGAAAAAAACATGTGAAAAACAGTAAATTCATATGTGTTTTAATTGTAAGAGCAACCCCACTTTGACTAGTTAGCTCATCAATCTCTTCAGATTCAAACTGCATTTCTGAAAACTGAAATTATTTAAAATGCTATATTCAACAGGTGAGGCTATCAATGTTTACAACCGTTCCACAGAACAGTTTAAAAAAATAGAGTTTGCCTTTAAACTACCATTCACAACTCATTACACGTAAAAAAAAAATATCTGAGATGTTATTTCGGTGCAACAAAACACTTCAGCAAAGACAGGGTATGTTATGAAGATGGTATCATGTAACTTGGCAGAAACGTTTCACTGTTTCTCCAAAAGTAAGTAGAATACCAAAGTTTTGAGGGCAGTTGTAATAAACAGGTTCAAAGAGACACCTTATTTTCCGTTCTCTAAGAGAATACCCTGACAATCAGATTTACTCCCACATACTGGTAGCACACACACACACACACACACACACATCACGTCAGTGCTGACTGCAACGAGCCTCACAGGAAAGAAATAGTCAGCTTGGCGAGAAGCGATTAGAGCTCCCTGTGGTCGCCGTGGAGTTACAGATGATTGATGTGATTAATAAAGCTGTTGTCATGGCGCCCTCTATGCCTCTGACTGCAAGCCAAAAGACACAGAATGGAAGAGGAGTCGACAGAGAGAGAGACTCAAAGGCACTTGTGTATGTAAGGACTGATTTATCCTTTTACACCTCTGAGACAAAGCTCACTCGCCAGATTATTATTTTACACACCACATCACCTTGTCAAACTGTACGGAGATATAATTATCTTCACAGCTCAGCTAAGCCAGAACAGTCACTGATGCTGTCCTAAATCAAATCCAAACATGCAGGTTAATAATTTTATTCATTAGATATTTTCTCAAGGTATTCATTTCAATTTGCAAAAGCAATGTACAAAAACTTTTTTGACATTTAATGCATGTGATCGCCACGGTTTTTGTGGCTGAAAGCAGAAAAAAAGGGCTGATAAAAATTATTCCATTGCTTTATTTCCCTACCTTTGCACATATTTACTGAAATTGGAACCATTTTGTTTGTACTCTGACAGCCAACATGACTAGATATAACATAAATCACCACCATCAAGAAAAAAAGCAAAAAACAAAAAAAAGAAAGATTTAGTTTTACACTTTTTATTGTTTCTCTTATTAAAAAGATGCTTGCACCACACACCGAGTTGTTGTTTTCCTTTAGGATGCTCTCTTCTTTACGGGGTGCCACAACAACTGAACTTCACCTAAAGTTTTGGCAATTGTTTTACACCAAATGCCTTTCCCGGCTCACTCTGGGCTCAAGCCTCTGGATTACAAGACCACAGCTCAAAGCTAAAAAGAATATATGAAAATGCTAGCTAAAAGTAGCAAAACATTTGATAAAAGTTAAATGTAGCAAGGTAAGGTAAATCACACCTGGGATCACACCACTGGTTGGTTAACTAACTATCACTCAGATCGGAGGCAATGTGCTAAACTTAATGGTACTTTTTCCAGTGATCTAACTGTTAACAATGGTGTACCACAAAGTTCTGTTTTAGGTCCCCCTTCACAATCTACATAGATAATGTAGGTCAGATCATTCCTGATGCATCCTAACATTTATATGCTTATGATACAGTTGTTTACTGTTGAGCTAAAACAGTTGCTAAGGTTTCCATCTTTTGCAATCTGGATGCTGTCTACCATGGTACGCTAAGATTTATAACTATCTGTAACTATTGTAACCACCATTGGACCCTGTATTCACTTGTTAAGATATCATTAACTTCATGCAGACTGTCTCACTGGTGCATTTTCATCTTTAAATCACTTCTTGGTCTGCTGCCTTCATACATCTCCTCCTAGATGTGATTACGTGATTGCAGCTACAGCGTGTGCTCTCAGGACATTATTACATGCAGTGTCCCCTCAGTGAGGACTGAACTAGGCAAAAGTGCCTTCTCCTCTCTCCTGTTTCCTGGAATATCTTGCAAAAAGATCTGAAGCTCTCGACCATGACCTCTACGAGTGGCTTCAAACAACTTGTTTTTAGTATTTTATATCTCTTTACATGTAGTTGTTTTTTTTTTTATTAACATAATTTTCAACCATGTTTGCATGTTCTCTCCGTGCATGCGTGGGTTTTCTCCTGGTACTCCGGTTTCCTCCCACAGACCAAAAACATGTATGTTAGGCTGATTGGTAACTCTGAATTGTCTCTAGGTGTGAATGAGAGAGTGAATGGTTGTCTCGTTTGTCTCTATGTGTCCCTGTGATGGACTGGAGACCCGTCCAGGGTGTACCCCGCCCATCGCACAGTGATTGCTGGACATGAGCACCGGCGACCCCCTGTGACCCAAAAAATGGAAGAAGCAGGTAAAAAGATAATGGATGGATGGATATGTTTTCAACCTTTTATTTTTTTAATTAATATGTATTCTTTTAGGATTGTCTAATGATGTCATCATTCTTTGTTAAAAGCTGGCATCTCTTGTAAAAGAGTCCTCGAGGCTCAATGAGACTAACTGTATAAATAATGCATGAATTGAATTAAATGCTAAAGTAACAAAAGGCAAAAGAAAAATGCAAAATGCAAACTAAAAGTTGAAAATGTCAAAATGCTAACTTTAAGCCAAGAGTAGAAACTAGTTGGCTAAAAGCTCAAGATAGCTAAACTTTAGCTAAAAGCTAGAAAATCAAAGCATTAGCTAATAGCAGCAAAAGCACATCACTTTAACCCAGTCCTTTTCAAATAGTGGTCCTCGCCCCCCTGAGGGGCCCCGGCGCAATGTTTAATAAATGTTAGGACTCTATTCTTTGCTAACAAAATATATTCACCTCAGTTAAGCTGCTGTTTTTATGACTCTCTTGTGTAAGTTGGCAGAAAGAGACGAACAAATATTTTGAGTCTTGATTTATTCTCTACGTCTTCCAACATCAAACTCAGAAAAATGAACGATTTACAACCGTTGATCTCCTCTTTTTATAATCTGTCCCTTTCACAATAAGAGCACATTCTGACGTGAAATATAAACATTTGTGTCCGCCACGCTCTCGACGTTTGCCACCCACAGTGTACATGCGACAAAGAGTAAACTCAAAGCGAGAGCGACACCTGCCCCCTCTTTCCTCTTTCGCGTTGACAAAATGTTTTAGTTTTGTCGATGAGTACGCTCATTGATACTGACTTCCTCATTTTGATTTAAAAAATCAGCACAAATTGTTTTATTCATTATTATTTTTGTAGGCCAAAGTGTTTTATATGACACTCCGGAGTTAAAATGTTGCTGATCAATTTGAATTTATTGTTATTTATTGATTAAATTTCATTTAAATTTTCAGTATCATATGTTCAAAAATGTTTAATAAGGATTTTTTTTTTTTCAGGCAAATTGATGCACTTTAAGTTGTTTCTGTTACATACTATAAACAATGTTAATACGGTTAGTCTTTGTTTGTAAGTTGATCTATGTTATTATTTCCTTTCATTTTAATAAGGACACAATGTTATGCAGAGGTGTACTTATAAGAATTTTATAGACAAATTATATTTGGGGGTTGGGGATCGAAGCACTGCCCCTTTGGCCATATGACAACATTCTTAGGTAAGACACTTGAACTGTCCACTGCCCTGTTTTAATTTATTGGTGTTTTAGTGAGACTAAAAAGTGGTATATTCAGAAAATGTAAAATATTCAACGGAACGCTCTGTGTGTTCATTCAACCTTTATTCATTCAGGTTAGTCTCATTGAGCCCCGAGGACTCATTTACAAGAGAGACATGATTTTAACAAAGAATGATGACAACAGTAGACAATCATAAAATAAAGCATATAAATTGAAAAATAAATGGAAGAAAATGATGTTAAAAATGAAACAAAAACAGCTACATTATAAAGCGATGTAAAATACTAAAAACAGGAGCATGTGTGTGTGTGTGTGGGGGGGGGGGGGGGGGGATCAGTGAATAAAAAAAACGTTCTAAAGCACTTTGCAGAACCTGGAGAGGTTGCACCTCTGTACCACCTTACTCAAGATGTTGATCAATTTTTGTTTCATGGTTTTTCTACCTGCTAGGGGCTCTTACCTTGATTACTGTTTAAAGTAATAAATAAAACAATTACTTCATAAAAAAAAATAAAAAAAAACGTCTGAAAATAAATGAAAAGTCTTACTTGACTGCGCAGAGTAAATTTGAAGTGGTTTTCAATTTGGTTTTGACATTTCAAAAACTAGGCAGTGCACAAATTTTATCTGCAGCATTTTAACTCAGATCTAATATTTTCGTTAAATAAAGGCTGTAAAACATCAGACTTTGGTTTGATTGATATGAGGTTGACTTCCCTGCTGGAGGGTGATACTGGGCTTTGAATGGAGTGCAATTAAGAAGTAAATTATTCACAGTTGCATTTAACAGAAGGAAGGAGAAGCTGAGATAGAATTGTAATAGGTTTGAACTTGGGATAATTTTGGTTGAACTCTGAGAAGAGTCAGATGTTCTGGTTCGAGGTTTGTTGGAAACTTATTTGTAACATTTTAAGTATTGTCCCTCACCTCTGAAGACATCCGTCCATCCATTATCTTTTAACTGCTTATTCCTTTTCAGGTCACGAGGGTCATTTGGTGTCCATATCAAACAGTCACTGTGCGAGAGGCAGAGTACAACCTGGACAGGTCTTCAGTCCATCACAGGAACACATAGAAACATATGAGACAACCATTGACACTTTCATCTAGGGACAGTTTAGTTACCAATTAGCTGAACATGCAAGTTTTTGGTTTGAGGGAGGGAACCAGATTCCATCCATCCATCCATTATCTTTACCCGCTTATTCCATTTTGGATCATGGGGGTCGCTGGTGCCCATGTCCAGCAATCACTGTGCGAGGGGCGGGGTACACCCTGGACGGGTCGCAAGTCCATCACAGGGACACATAGAGACAAACAAGACAAACAACCATTCACTCTCTCACTCACACCTAGGGACAATTTAGAGTTACCAATCAGCCTGGTCTGTGGGAGGAAACCGGAGCACCCGCAGAAAACCCACACATGCACAAAGAGAACATGTTAACTCCACCCATAAAGACGCCCGGCTGGGATTCTATCCGGTGACCTTCTCGCTGAGAGGCAACAGCTGTACCGACTGAGACACCGTGCCGCCACTGAAGACAAAAGGGTGATAATATTTTTGTCCATGTCTGTCTGCATTTGCATGTGTTTGTTTGCCTGCTGTGGTGGCAAAATATTCTATGAACCTATGGATAAATTTTACTAAAACATTCACAAAGTCTACAAACAAACACAACAATGTATTTACAAATACTGCACTACATTTTTGTGATTGCTTTTATTTATTTTTTTACATTTTGACATTTCAGCAATTTGTGACAAGGACCCATCCATCGTTAAACGGGTGGAGGCCTCCGTATCCAACTGTCCCTCGATCCTGTTATTGTTAATATCACTCAGCCCTCTGTGAATAACAAGTGGCTACCAGGGCACTAACGAACAATTGTTAGGCTGATAGGTTAAAAAAATAAAAATTATCAGAGATTTTGAGTTATTTTTTTAATTTTATTTTTTTTAATTTAATCTCTGGATGGGTTTAAATATGAAAATAAATAAATAAAAAAATATCAGAGATTTGGAGGTGGGGGGTTGGAACCCATCCACAGGACCTGGCTTAACTTTTTTAGATGTATTGGAGCTGATTTTGTGACTCGCGCAGTTGCATTGCTTCACACAGCTATTGCTTTTAATTAGTGACAGTGCACTGAATCAAATGAAAAATATCCTGCACACTGATCGCAAACAGAAAACAACATAAGACGTGAAAACATTTCTGAACAGTTTGTTAAATCATACCTGAGGGAAGAAAATAAAACACTGCAGGCGTTTGCAGCATTCGCTCCGATGGAACTGATGGTCGTCTTTCTATAAATGCGCTCTGATATTAGAGGCTTTTATTGCATCACCATGGCAACAATATCTCACCGTGGCACTCCAACAGGACAAAATAAAAATTATAACCTTTGCAACTGTGACAGAAACCAAATCAGACATGGCTCTTGGGGAGGGATTGAGAGACCTGGGGTACACCTGCCTGTGAATGTAGGCCACTGGGTAAGGAACAGGGATATTCTTATAGCGCACTCGTTCTCCCCGTGCTGGAAAGTAGACCTAACCGTCGGCGATTACCGCCTGATAGGCTCTGCTCTGCTCTTCTGCTCTGACATGTTAGTCATGAAACTGTTAGGGATGACAATGAGCCTGAGGCAAAAGGAAGACATTGAAATTTTCTCCTCTGCAAGATTCCCATTTTTGTTGCCAGAGACTTTAAATAACTCATGACCTCATTTTCCTAAATAGTCAGGGGAAAGCACAGTGGCATACAATTACTTTGAATTTAATGGATTTACTTTAAATTCTGTTTACACAAGTGGCTGTCATGGATTTTATAGGGTAGATTGTGTATTTGTTTGCAGGTTTCAGGGACATTTATCATTTTCCAGGTGGAATTAGTGTCAGATTTTTGATGAGCTTCATTTATATTTTCATGTGGAAGCTACACAGAGCTGCGCTGTAGCCTCTGCAGGTTATACTTGTCATGGTGGGAACGTTTTCGGCACTGTTGTGTTTGTATCAGTCCGCAATCATTATCACAATTCTGTTAATTGCAGTCAGGAAATTATTTGATTGTGTTATTTTCATTTTACTTATAAAACAACAACAATGATTACTTTTGCAGATCACCTGTTGTTCTATTAGCATCAAGAAACATGTTCGGGTTTTGGCTGGTATAAGTTAAAACAACAGTTCTGATTTTTTTGAACTGGAGGTCTGTGGACAGAATTTTATACGATTCATATTGTACCTGTTGTAAATGGCTATTTGAATAGCTCAGATTGAAAGAATATTTGACTGGACTGACAAGCTAATGGTTAGTAAAAGTAGTCCAACTTTTACTTTATTGTCAGTTTTGAATAACATATCTGGCAGAAATTTTTTACTGCAAATGGCCCAGGTTGTACTAGATGTACCGTATTTTTTTAACTATAAGGCACTCTTAAAATCCTTTAATTTTCTCAAAAATCGACAGTGAGCCTTATGCATTATTTCTTGTTATACTTACTGACCTAAAATTGATTTTGTCGTACACGGCATTCAAAAATCTGTCAAAATAAACTTGTTTTGCTAAATGCGCCTTATAATCACGTGCGCCTTAAACATGAAAACAGATCCATTCATCGATATTGCACCTTATAATCTGGTGCGACTTATAGTCCGAAAAATATGGAAGTTGTGCTCGTAAATGGCCATTAAACTGTATGAAAATAACTCTGTATTGAAAACTGATGACAGTGTTAATAAAACAACATTGCATATGAAATGTTTTGAACAATAGTTGTTTTAGGATGGCAGCAAATTGGTCTTGGTCCTACTCTGACATGCCGTTAACTTGCCTATGCAGACGAAATAAAACCAAATGTCTCCATACTGAAGTCATTTCACTATATTTGCAACAGATAAAATATACATTTTATGTAAAATTTCCACAAATTTCCACTAAAGGATCTGAAATGACACTTAAAAAAAAAAAAAAAGTATAAAAGTATAGCCTTCTCACAAATAAATATTTTATTAATACTTGTGCAAACTCAAAATTAATCTCTTGAATTACAAGGTTGTAGAAGTGCTTCTGTCTTTATAACAACCAGCATTCCTTTCTTTCGAAGTTTTCTTTCTTCTAGCTACACAGTATCATCGGAATAACCTTCCCTCATTTTCTCCAGCTTCCTACTTTCCCACCTGAAATCTCAATTTGTCCTCCAAGGACACATTCATCCCCGCCACTATCTTCTCCATGCTAGCATGAATTGGAAACATGCATAAGCAGGCTGCTTCAAGACATCAGTGCCTAAATGTGTACTTATTCAGCCAAGGGCATCTGTTTTTGATGGTCATTTCTCTCCTATAACCCACGAGCCTCTCTCACAGAACTGAAAGTGAGCATGTAATGATTCAAACGTGTCGTTTCCGGCCTCCTGTCTGACGGATGTGGCCCGTGAAGTGACAGTTTGAAAGGGAAAAGCATCAGAGGTGACACAAATATGCTGGTGTTTAGTAAGGAGAGTTGTATCATGCATTAAGCTGCTGCTGCATCGGCCTGCCACTGAGCCGAGGTAACCATGGCAACAGGCTGCGGGGAGACAGTGAAAGTCAAAAGGCTGGAGTCGGCGGGCCTTCAGCTTTTGAACACCATGAGAGATAAGCTGGAAGCAGAACCTTAAACCCCACAAAAAAACAAAAACAAAAAAACCTACACAGAGCTTTTTGACAGGAATTGATGTTGGAGCAAGTTGGGTTTAAAACACAAAAAGTTTCAGACTAAAATCCAACTACATACACTAATTGACTTAAAGACACTTGTGTGAGAGTATCCTCTCCAGCTCTCAGCATATGAAATGTAAAATTACGTAGAGAGCACACAGCAGCTGAGACACATGAATAGGGCACCGATGAAAATAATACATTATGTGATATATCATCAGTGGTTGTAAATTACATCATATGTGAACAGGGGATCAATTCCAGACATTAATTATGTAGTTAAGAGATGAGAAGCCCATTGCCTTTATATCTGCAACAGATTGCCATGGTAATTAAAATATATATATATTTTTTTTAAATAAAACAATGCAGAACAATGAGCAAAAAGGGATATAAAAGAAGGAAAGTGACGCTTACATAACAAAGCAAGGGCAAGATGTGAAGAGGCTTGGTGAGATGCAGACTGACAAGAAAAAGAGTGAGAAACAAGGAGAAAATAAATCAATAAAAGGAAATCTAGTCAGGAGGTGGGAAAACAAGAGATGAAGACTGATATCAAAAATATACAGAGGTATAAACAAGCAGGAGACCAACAGATATCGAATACTTCAGAGTGCTTTTAGCCTCATACTCCAGAGGTCAGGGCTGCAATAAAATATGAGATCTAAGTAAAAAATAATAAACACAACACTGCATGGACATGGTGTGGAGAAAAAGAGAGAAAAAAATTAAACCTGCAAAGAAGCTACTTACCGACTCACCGTGTCAAGAAATAAACATGAGGAATTATCTGAGGCTTTACATTACTCTTCTCTTTAATCCACCCACTCAAGCAGAAGATGACATCCCACCCCATCTCCGGCTTCAGGCAAAATGCTCAGGTCACTCTCATGGTGGGAAAAAAACTGTTTATGTGTACACTGTTTTATTTATTTAGTAAATAAATATACTATGCATATATATATATATATAAACCCACCATTGCACCCTGTATTCACTGGTTAACTGGACATCATTAACTTCACGCAGACTCTCCCAGTGGTACATTTTCATCTTTAAATAATTTCTTGGTCTGTTGCCTTCATACATCTCTTCTTACATGTCACTATGTGAGTGCAGCTACAGCGTGCGCTCTCAGGACATTATTACATGCAGTGTCCCCTCAGTGCAGACTGAACTAGGCAAAAGCGACTTCTCCTCTGCTCCTGTTTCCTGGAATATCTTGCAAAAAGAGCTGAAACTCTCGACCATGGCTTCTCTGAGTGCTTCAAACAACTTGTTTTTAGTATTTTATATCGCTTTACAATGTAGCTGTTTTTTTTTTAAATTAACTTAATTTTCATCCATTTATATTATTTTTTTTCAATTTATATGCCTTATTTTAAGATTGTCTATTGTTTTCATCTTTCTTTGTTAAAAACAGATCTCTCTTTAACGTAAAAGAGTCCTCGGTGCTCAATGAGACTAACCTGTATAAATAAAGCATGAATTGAATTAAATCATAAAGTAACAAAAGGCTTAATTATACAGCAACATAAAAGTTAAAAATGTCAGAATTCTAACTTGAAGCCAAGAGTAGAACCTAATTGGTTAAAAGTTTAAGATAGCTAAACGTTAGCTAAAAGCTAGAAAATCAAAACATAATAATAATGTCATCACAATGTCAGCACTGTATGTTTCCATACAATGGCGAAATTAGTCTCTGCATTTAACCCATCCA
This sequence comes from Nematolebias whitei, assembly GCF_014905685.2. Classification (NCBI taxonomy): domain Eukaryota; kingdom Metazoa; phylum Chordata; class Actinopteri; order Cyprinodontiformes; family Rivulidae; genus Nematolebias; species Nematolebias whitei. The sequence continues at coordinate 30,517,567 of NC_056501.1, read as the reverse complement.
CCACCAGGTGGTGCAGTGGGCATCTATTGAAAGCGCCCGGGGGGCATTTTGGGGATGAGGTGTGCTGCCCAGAGACACCACGTGATGTGCAGTGACTGGGCATCGAACCTGGAGCTTTCGGGTCCCAAGCCGGCTGCCCTGCCTCGACACCATCTCGGCCCCCTAAACATTAGCTAATAGCAGCAAAAGCACATCAATTTAACCCCTTTGGGAGTATGACAAAATTTTCTTAGGTAAGAATCTTGAACTGTCCACTGCCCTGATTTAAGTTATTAGTTTATTAGTGAGACTAAAAATGGTATATTTAGAAAATGGAAAATATTATAAAATGGAAAGCTCTGTGTATTCATTCAACCTTTATTTATACAGTTTACTCTCACTGAGCCTCAAGGACTCATTTACAAGAGAGACCTGATTTTAACAAAGAATGATGACAACAGTAGACAATCATAAAATAAGGCATATACATTGAAAAATAAATGGAAGAAAATTATACTAGGAAATGAAACAAAAACAGCTACATTATAAAGCGAAGTAAAAAACTAAAAACAGGAGTGTGTGCGGGGGACTCAGTGAATAAAAAAAAAAACATTATAAAGCACTTTGCAGAACCTGGAGAGGTAAAAAGGTGTTAGAAGTGTGGAACATTTACTGTTTGAATTTCAGCTCACCAAAAGCCAGCAAACTTTCAA
>NC_056501.1:30495017-30496875 GCF_014905685.2 Nematolebias whitei | reverse complement strand
TTCCTGTGGACCCACCACCTGCAGGAAGGGCCATAAAAGTCGGATGCATGATGCTATGGGCTGTGTCCAAAGGCGGGGACCTTGGAGCTCTGACCCTGGCTTACCAAAGCTAGCTCTTGGGACATGGAAAGTAACCTCTCTGGCAGGAAAGGAGCCTGAGCTTGTGCACGAAGTTGAGAGGTACCGACTAGATATAGTTGGGCTCACCTCGACACACAGCATAGGCTCTGGAACTGATCTCCTTGAGAGCGGTTGGACCTTATTTCACTATGGAGTTGCCCAAGGTGAGAGGCGTCAAGCTGGTGTAGGTCTACTTGTAGCCCCCCGTCTTGGTGCCTGTGTGTTGGAGTTTTCCCCGGTAGATGAGAGGGTGGCTTCCCTTCGCCTTCGGGTGGGGGGACGGGCTCTGACTATTGTTTGTGCCTACGCGCCAAACTGCAGTTCAGAGTATCCGGCCTTCTTGGAGTCCTTGGCAGGGGTGCTGGAAGGTGCGCCAGCTGGGGACTCCTTTATTCTGCTGGGGGACTTCAATGCCCTTGTGGGTAATGACAGTGTGACTTGGAGGGGCGTGATTGGGAGGAACGGTCTCTCTGATCTGAACCCGAGCGGTGTTCTGTTGTTGGACTTCTGTGCTAGTCATAGTTTGTCCATCACGAACACCATGTTAGAACATAAGGGTGTCCATAAGTGCACTTGGCACCAGGACGCCTTAGGTCGTGGATCGATGATTGACAATATTAACTTCCCTTCCTGTCCAAAATCCTGGAGAAAATAGTTTTCATTCAATTAAACAAGTTTTTGAATGAGAACAGAATCTTCAAGATTATTCAATCTGGTTTTAAGCAACTCCACAGCACTGAAACAGCATTAGTAAGGGTTTGTAACGATATTATGGTATCTAACGATTCTGGTCAATTTGAAGTACTTGTGCTCCTGGATCTTACTGCTGCTTTTGATACAGTTGACCACAGTATCCTTATATCACAGCTGGAACAGTGGGTTGGGATCACAGGTGCTGCATTAGAATGGTTCCACTCATACCTGAGTGGCAGGAGCTTCTGTGTCAAGGTTGGTAATAATGTATCCGCCTCATTACCTCTTTCTTGCGGGGTCCCACAGGGTTCGATTCTTGGACCCCTTCTGTTCTCACTTTATTTGCTCCCACTGGGGTCCATCCTGAGGAAACATGGTCTTTCATTCCATTGCTATGTTGATGACTGCCAGATCTACCTGCCTGTGAAACCAGCAAGTGTGACTTCAAGTTTGGCAAACAAATCAACTCTGTTCTGCAGAAAAGCTTATTCCAACTCAGACAGGTAGCTAAGCTCAAGCCAGTGTTGTCCAGACCCGACCTTGAGAAACTAGTCCACGCCTTTGTCACATCTCGATCGGACTATTGCAATGCACTCTATGCTGGGATCAGCCAGGCCTCCATCTCACATCTTCAGCTCGTCAAGAATGCTGCTGCTCGGCTTTTAACCAGAACTCAAAGGTCTAAACATATTACACGAGTTCTGTCCTCCCTTCACTGGCTCCCTGTTCATTTGAGGATAGTCTTTAAAATTCTTCTGTTGACCTTCAAGTACCTAAATGGCCTCGCACCCCTTTGCCTCTCCGAGCTTCTTGAACCTTACATTCCCTCTCGGGCCCTGAGATCATCCGATCAGCTGCTTTTGGCTGTTCCAAAAACAAGACTGAAGCTCAGAGGAGATCGGGCTTTTTCAGTCATGGGCCCCAAACGCTGGAACAACCTGTCCCCCAACATTAGGCAGGCCACCTCCCTTCCTCACTTCAAATCTCTGCTTAAAACACATCTGTTCTCGCAGACATTTCACACACTGTAAACTGAGCTAGTGTT
>NC_056501.1:30430696-30494917 GCF_014905685.2 Nematolebias whitei | reverse complement strand
ATATATATATATATATATATATATATATATATATTCCCTTTAATTTTACTCATTGATTGTTGTTGTTTTTAAGCACTTTGATAACAGGTTCTGTTTTAAATGTGCTCTATAAATAGAGTTGACTTGACTTGACTTCCCCCTCCCTGGGCTGCCACCTTACCGTGGTGGAGGGGTTTGAGTGTTCCAATGATCTTAGAAGCTATGCTGTCAGGGGCTTTATGCCCCTAGTAGGTGTAGTGAACTAAGCCTCAGGTCAAATCTGGCCCTGAGGGCCTTCCTGGGACAAGAACTGTCATTTCATTGATTTGAGTCCAGAAACACAAAATTAAGTTCACCCAGAGACTTTCTAAGTGTGTCCTGCACTGATCAATTGAAAGAACACTCTCTCTTTTATTATCATTACTATTTTACAAATGTCTTGATAATCAAAAGTGTGTTTAGTTCAAACCATTTTAAATGTTGAAGTGAACTACTCATTTTAAATCAACTGTGAAACAGTATTAATGATTTTTAATCCTCATTCAAAGTAGAAATCAAGTTAATGTTTGTTACAAGAGTAATTATGCATTTTGATTTTCTGTCTGAAATGAGCAAGTTGTAAGTCGGTCAAAAGTCAAGTTTCGGTCAACTACATGTTTACTGGAAAGAAATGTCATGTTTAACTTTTTCAGATAGATAGAAGGAGAACTGGCTCCACAAAGTCTCGGTTTCTTCAAAACATCTTCTGTCTGTTCTTAAACAACCTAATCTTTCTCCTTGACTTTTAATAACCTCTTACATCACTAAGACCACACCCTGTTGGTTCGTTTCGACCAATCAGGAAGTTCTCATGAGGAGCCGGAAGTGAACTCTTTAAAAGGGTCAACATTTCCTAGTTCCAAAGAGAATGCTGGAATGTAGAACGGAGAATGCAGTTCGGAACGCAGAACAAAGTTCCGAGTCTCGTGGGGATTATGGAATATTTCACATCTGAGTGGAACCTCTGACGGACTCACAGCTCATGCGAGCCCACTCAGAGGTGAGCTGCTGTCGAACGAAGTACCGTCACTACTCCGAACGGTTCTCTGCTATCCTTACGGAGACGCTGGAAAGCGTTGAAAGAGAACTCTACACCGAGGCCGAACTATCGTCTGCAAGGTAAAGAGTCGATCTTCAACTGCGAAGTGTACCGTGGGATAAGCTGGGTCCAAAGGAGCATGTTGTCGTTCTGGTCTACAGACCTACATCTTATACAGACACATATTCCCTCATCCATCTTTCCCTCTCCATTTAAACTCCTTCATTTTCCCATCTTTAAAACTCTTCTATCTGCCAGTAATTAATCCAGATATTTTCAGAAATGTCTGTTGTAAAGCTGACCCAGATACCATGGCCGTATGGTTTCTGATTGTAAAGCTAATTAATTAAGCTGTTGTTGAAATCAATGTTGCCAAATTAATGTAAATGTTTGATGTTAAACTTTGATTCTGTTAATAAATGACCGCATTCATTTTGATGGGTCAAAGAAAATTAACGTCTCACATCACATTTAATCATTCAATGCACGATAGAACTCAGTCCAGAAAAATGAAAGAATACGTTTAATTTATGAATAATATCTCACAGATATATGTTCATTTACATAGGGTCACCCATGGCAGACAGGTGCTAGGTGAGGGACCAGACAAAGTGCAGCCCAAAGACCCCGATGACGAGACAAATAAATGGACCTAGTGTTCCCTTGCCCGGACGTGGGTCACCAGGGCCCCACTCTGGAGCCAGGCCTGGAGGTGGGGCACGCGGGCGAGTGCCTGGTGGCCGGGCTTTTACCCATGGAGCTCGGCCGGGCACAGCCTGAAGAGGTGACGTGGGTCCCCCTTCCCAAGGGCTCATCACCTGTGGGAGGGGCCAAAGGGGTCAGGATGCAATGTGGGATGGGTGGTGGCTGAGGGCGGGGACCCTGGCGGCCTGATCCTCGGTTACAGAAGCTGGCTATTGGGACGTGGAATGTCACCTCACTGGTGGGGAAGGAGCCTGAGCTGGTGTGTGAGGCTGAGAGGTTCCGGCTAGAAATAGTCGGACTCACCTCTACGCATGGCTCGGGCTCTGGAACCAGTTTCCTTGAGAGGGGCTGGACACTCTTCCACTCTTGAGTTGCCCCTGGTGAGAGGCGCCGAGCAGGCGTGGGCGTACTTATTGCCCCCCAACTTGGTGCCTGTGTATTGGGGTTCACCCCGGTGAATGAGAGGGTGGCCTCCCTCCACCTACGTGTGGGGGGACAGGTTCTGACTGTCGTTTGTGCTTATGCACCAAACGGCAGTTCAGATTATCCACCCTTTCTGGAGTCCTTGGAGGGGGTACTGGAAAGTGCACCTTCTGGGGACTCCCTTGTTCTGCTGGGAGACTTCAATGCTCATGTGGGCAATGACAGTGAGACCTGGAGGGGTGTGGTTGGGAGGAACGGTCCCCCTGATCTGAACCAGAGTGGTTTTCTGTTGTTGGACTTCTTTGCTCATCATGGATTGTCAATAACGAACACCTTGTTCAAGCATAAGGGTGTCCATATGTGCTCTTGGCACCAGGACACCCTAGGCCGCAGTTCGATGATCGACTTTATCATCGTCTCATCTGATCTGCGGCCACATGTCTTGGACACTCGTGTGAAGAGAGGGGCGGAGCTGTCAATTGATCACTACCTGGTGGTGAGTTGGCTCTGATGGTGGGGGAGGATGCTGGTCAGACCTGGCAGACCCAAACGTATTGTGAGGGTTTGCTAGGAACGTCTGGCAGAGTCTCCTGTGAGACGGAGTTTCAACTCCCACCTCCGGGAGAACTTTGAACATGTTCCGAGGGAGGTGGGGGACATTGACTCTGAGTGGACCAAGTTTCGTGCCTCTATTGTCGAGGCGGCTTACCAGAGCTGCGGCCACAAGGTTGTCGGTGCCTGTCGTGGCGGCAACCCTCGAACCCGATGGTGGACACCGTCAGTGAGGGATGCTGTCAGGCTGAAGAAGGAGTCCTATCGGGCCTTTCTGGCCTGTGGGACCCCGGAAGCAGCTGATGGGTACCGGCAGTCCAAGCGACATGCGGCTAGGGTGGATGCTGAGGCAAAAACTCGGGCATGGGAGGAGTTCGGAGAGGCCATGGAGAATTACTTCCGCACGGCTTCGAGAAGATTCTGGTCCACCATCCGGCGTCTCAGGGGGGGAAAGCGGTACCCCACCAACACTGTTTATAGTGGGAGTGGTGTGCTGCTGACCTCAACTCGGGATGTTGTGGGTCGGTGGGCGGAATACTTTGAAGACCTCCTCAATCCCACCGGCATGTCTTCCACTGAGGAAGCGGAGCCTGGGGACTCTGGGTCAGGCCCTCCAAACTCTGGTGTTGAGGTCACCGAGGTGGTTAAAAAGCTCCTCGGTGGCAAGGCCCCAGGGGTGGATGAGATTCGCCCAGAGTTCCTTAAGGCTCTGGATGTTGTAAGGTTGTGTTGGCTTACGCGACTCTGCAATATTGCGTGGACATCGGGGGAAGTTCCCCTGGATTGGCAGAAAGGGGTGGTGGTCCCCCTATTCAAAAAGGGGGACCGTAGAGTGTGTTCAAACTATAGGGGAATCATGCTCTTAAGCCTCCCTGGTAAGGTCTATTTGGAGGTTCTGGAGAGGAGGGTCCGTCGGATAGTCGAACCTCGGATTCAGGAGGAGCAGTGCGGTTTTCGTCCTGGCCGTGGAACACTGGACCTGCTCTACACTCTCAGCAGGGTCCTGGAGGGTGCGTGGGAGTTTGCCCAACTGAGCCTGGTCCGCATCGCCGGCAGTAAGTCGGGCTTGTTCCCGGTGAGAGTTGGACTCCGCCAAGGTTGCCCTTTGTCACCGATTCTGTTCATAACTTTTATGGACAGAATTTCTAGGCGCAGCCAAGGTGTTGAGGGGATCCGTTTTGATGGCCTTAGGATTGCGTCTCTGCTTTTTGCAGATGATGTGGTCTTATTGGCTTCATCAGATCGTGATCTACAGCTTTTGCTGGAGCGGTTCGCAGCCGAATGCGATGCAGCCGGGATGAAGATCAGTTCCTCCAAATCCGAGGCCATGGTCTTGCGCCGGAAAAGGGTAGAGTGCCCTCTCCGGGTCAGGGAGGAGGTCCTACCCCAAGTGGAGGAGTTCAAGTATCTTGGGGTCTTGTTCACGAATGAGGGAAAAATGGAGCGTGAGATCGATAGGCGGATAGGTGCAGCGTCTGCAGTGAAGCGGGCGCTGTACAGGTCTGTCGTGGTGAAGAGAGAGCTGAGTCAAAAGGCGAAGCTCTCAATTTACCGATCAATCTACGTTCCCACCCTCTTCTATGGTCACGAGCTTTGGGTTGTGACCGAAAGAATGAGATCTCGGATAAAAGGGGCCGAAATGAGTTTTCTCTTCAGGGTGTCTGGGCTCTCCCTTAGAGACAGGGTGAGAAGCTCGATCATCCGGGAGGGACTCAGAGTAGAGCCGCTGCTTCTCCACGTCGAGAGGAGCCAGTTGAGGTGGCTTGGGCATCTGTTTAAGATGCCTTCTGGACGCCTCCCTGGTGAGGTGTTCCAGACACGTCCCACCGGAAGGAGGCCCAGAGGAAGACCCAGGACACGCTGGAGGGACTATGTTTCTCGGCTGGCCTGGGAACGCCTCGGGATTCCCCCGGAAGAGCTGGCCCAAGTGGCTGGGGAGAGGGAAGTCTGGGCCTCCCTACTTAGGCTGCTACCCCCGCAACCCGACCCCGGATAAGCGGAAGAAAATGGATGGATGGATGGATGACTTGACTTCCTAGTCATGTTATCTGATTTGCGGCCATTTGTTTTGGACACTCGGGTAAAGAGAGGAGCTGAGCTGTCAACTGATCACCATCTGGTTTTGAGTTGGATCAGATGGCGGGGAAAGATGCCGGACAGACCCCGTAGACCCAAACTTGTAGTGAGGGTTTGCTGGGAACGCCTGGTAGAAGAACCCTTCAGAGAGATCTTCAACTCACACCTCTGGGAGAGCTTTAACCGCATCCCAGCTGAGGTGGGAGACATTGAGTCTGAGTGGGCCATGTTCCGAACCTCGCTTGTTGAGGTAGCTGCCTTGAGCTGTGGCCACAAGGTTGTCGGTGCTTCTCGCGGTGGTCATCCATGAACTCGGTGATGGACATCCCGGGTTAGGGAGGCTGTCAAGCTGAAGAAGGAGTCCTATCGGACCTTGTTAGCCAGTGGGACTCTGGAGGCAGCTGAGGAGTACCAGAGGGCCAAATGGTGTGCAGTCTTGGCTGTTGCTGAGGCAAAAGCTCGGATGTGGGAGGAGTTCAGTGAGACCTTGGATAGAGACTCTCGGTCAGCTCCGAGGAGATTCTGGCAAACCATCAGGCGGCTGAGGAGGGGAAAGCAGCACTTTACTAACAATGTGTTCATTGAAGGTGGGGTGCTGTTGACCTCAACCACTGATGTTGTCGGGAGGTGGAAGTAATATTTTTCGTACCAAAATCTTCACCTCACGAACTACAAATCTCAACACCTTCAACTCTAAAACATTGGCAGTTCTCTTTCTATTACTGACTACCATATAGTTAGATTTAGCTAAGTTTAATGATAATTTATTAAGTTTAAACCAAGTTTGTATTTTTATCAATTCTGTCTGCATTAACTCCAACATCCGTTCTATATCTTTACCCAAACAAAAGAAATGTGTATCATCTGCAAATAGGACATATTTAAGGAGTCCTGACACATTTACCAAGTCATTCACATATAAAATAAATAACTATTGTCCAAGTACAGAACCTTGAGGAACTCCACATGTGATAAAAGACAGGTCAGATCTTACATCATTTATTTGTACAAACTGTTTTCTATCTTTCAGATAGCGAGATACCCATTGTAGTGCTTGTCCTCTAATACCATATTTATTCAAATTTTCAAGGAGAATAATGTGGTCAACAGTAGCAAATGCTTTCTCTAAATCAACAAAAATACAAACACAATGTTGTTTTTGATCGACAGTAGTTGAAAGATGCCCCTAAAACAGTCCAACACATGATAGCAGTGCGTAAAATTTGGGCAGGCAAACCATACATGGAACGCCATAACCAAGTGGGTGGAATAATATGCATACTGATCGCTGCAGAGGAAATGCATAAGTTGTGGAGAGTCAAAACATCGGCAGTCCCAGTGATCATTAGAGTGCTCAGAGCTGTGACAGCCCAAACTGAAAGAGTGGCTCCAACACATCCTAGTACCTCAGAGACCTCTGTCCAGAAGAGTGCAGTCCTACGAACAGTTAAGACACTGCACAGAACTTCAAACTCCCAGGCCTTTTATATAAATCTATAAGTAAAAGATGTAAAAAAATATATATATATTTTTAAGTAGTATAAGTACAAGCCAGGAGATGGATACAGTCTCCAAACTTCCCCAGTACTTCTGTTATATCCATTATCAAGAAATCAAAAGGATAAGGGACATTTGTAAATCAACCAAGAGGTCAAGGTCAAGGTTCTTTATTGTCATTTGCATCACATGTGGTACATGTGGTTGAACGAAATTGTGTACACAGGGTCCCAGTTACATCCAACAAAAGTATAAATTGTAAAATAATAACAGTAATAAGATCTAAGATATCAAGTAAGAAATATACTAAGCATAGGGCAAAACAATATGCCGAGCACAGCAGCACGAACATGAGTCTGTGTGAGCAGATGAGTAGGAATGAACACAGCAGCATGAAATAATCAGCAGCATGAGATCAGCAGCATGCATAGTCAGCAGCACATATCAACAATCAAGTGGATTTACAGTGACTTTTTTTTTTTTTCCACAGTGATTATCCTGGTTAGAGATTCATAAGTCTAACAGCTTCAGGGTATAAGCTGTTCCTCAGTCTAGTGGTTCTACCATAATGTTCCTCAACCTCCTTCCTAGGGGGAGCAGGGCAAAAAGTGTGTGTGCTGGTTGAGTGAGGCCATCCTCACAAACTCAGTGACAGTGCAAAAAAGAGAATAATGAGAGCCTCCACCAAGAAACTTGTGACCACCCTGAAAGAGTTACAAGTCTTCAGCAGTTGAGATGAGAGACCATAGAGACTCTGACTTTTCCCTGGGTGCTTTTTCAGTCTAAATAGTATAGAAGCATAGCAAAGAGAAAACTACTTTAAAAGAAAAATAAAAAAAAAATAAAAAAAGTAAAAAAAACTCAATTTCTACCTTTTTTTTTTTTTGTCATTTGTCAATAAGTCAATTTTGTCATCTTATAAAGTGGTATTGATTAGTAGTTCTTCAAGTTCTCTGGAGGTCTTTCAACGTGTTTATTTAACTTCAACTGCTTTATTGATTCTGTTTTTCTTTCTTATTCCTGTTTGTACAGCTGATTTATTAAGATTTTTTTTTAATCCCCTATTTTAACTCATTGTTAATGTTCGGCATGCTACCTGTTAAGAGAAAATCTCTCACTAACTCTGTTTACCCTAAAAAGAAAAATACTCAACGGCAGGAGAAGATTTTTAACCAGCATTTTACTTGCAAGGACCCATTCAAAACAGATTACGTACATAGATACAAAATACATGTAACATGTCACATGTCACAGAATGAGCATCGTATAAAGTAATATGCAGACTTTTATACAGCAGCAGAGTCCAGTGGGTGTTCCCTCATAGCCAGCTGCAGTCAGACGCTCAGACATGATCAATGGCCGTCGGCGAGTCAGTCTCCAGATGGAGAGAAGGGAATGTTTTGGACATGTTCTCATATCCACAATACCAAGGAGGCACAGCAAATCAGCAAGACAACCTCCCGGTAGAGATGAAATTGGTAGTCAGTTGGTTTTCATGGCAGAGGAAAATATATGTTTCCCAGCCATCTCAGAAAATCACAACAAAACATTCATAACCTTTGACCAAAAATTGTCTGACTCTACCAAATTAACATTTATTGATCTATGCATTGTCTCTACCTGGTTCATCCTATTCAGGCTTATGGGGTTTTCTTCATCAGTCAATGGGTTTACAACCAGGATGGGTCACAAGTCCATCACAAGCCAGTATAATTACATGAATCAACTGCGCACACACACGTACACCTAAAGGGGAAAGGCACGTTAGCTGCAATTTCTATCTGCAATCATTTAGCTGTGCCACCTTATCAAGTCATCAATGGGACTATTTGGTTTCAACTTGAATATATATCAACTAACAGTATGAGAAATATGTCAAATGGGAGTCTAACAGCAACCCAGTACATGAGAAACTCCTTTTTACTCGATAACTATGCAATTTTTACCGTGTAAAAATAAAAATGAAATTTCACATTGTGTCTTACAAAGTGAATGCAAATGGATTCAACCTTTACATGAAGATACAAGTTAAAAACAAAACTGTGGCTGAAGTCCAGTCATCCATTTTTTAGTGTGCTTGTTCCTGTTCAGGGTCTTGAAGAGCTGGTGCCTATCTTCATCCACCATGGACAGCTGGTCAGTCCATCAATTTAGATGATCTGGGAAAGTTCACATTTGAATTCCACTGAATTATCTGTAAGATAATTTGAACGAAAACCTTCAAGCAATGTTGCAGCCGAAGATAAATTAAAATGAAAGAGGGATCAGTGCCAAGTTGTTACCAGACAAATAAAATAATAAAATAATAAATAAGTTTAAAAAAAAAAGATGAACACAAAGAATCTCAATATAAAACAACATGGCAAAATAACATTTATAAGATAAATCATAACATACAAACCCATGACGGTGTATACTTAGTAAAATCAGTACAGGGCCAGATTAGCACTTCTCGGTACACTGGGCAACAATCTTCAAGGGCCCCATCATCACGACCCCAGAATCACCATAATATGTCAAAATACAGAATAAATTACCATAATACACAGTAAATATACTTAAAATTTTATCAAGTGTATTTTTATGTATAAAAATCCAAACACTCATAGAACTATAAATGCTACTATGTCCTCTTGGTGACGCAAATCATCAAGACTGAGATAAGTTGAACGCACTTTGAACACCATATGACATCATGTGTACTTGTTTAGCAACGTGTCGGCCATTGGTGTCAGAAGCATTTGTAATGTGGTGGGGGGCACACTGATGGGTGGGGGGTCTGAGGGTCCTCCCCCAGAAATTTTTGAATAAAGTAGAGGCCATTTCCTGCATTCTGGTGTATTTTAACGGTTGTTTAACATCTAGTTTTGCCTACACAAAAAAACACTTGGTTCAATAATTACTTAGAGCAAATGGCACAACAAGAAGTAACCTGACCAACAGCTGATTCAATTAATTAAAACTATTATATATTCAAAGGTGACAATTTGATGCCCACATTAAAATTAAATGCTTGTAACTTAGTTGACTTCAAATGCAATAAGATTATCACTGAATGTTTGTGACAAAGGATTTAGTGATTATAACAAAGATTCCTTCAAGAAACCTCCCAATATGAATCATAAAACCAGAATGACTTCTGCTCATTCTAAATTTGTCAAATAGCCTAAATCTCCTAAAGGAGAATCATTTAAAAAAATAAATAAGATATATCCTGTACCCATGTTTCTTGAAAAAGATTTAAATTTGATGTTGATTTGAGTGCCTTTTGTAAGTCAGAAGATGAATCCCTCGAGCATTTTGTTTTCATGTCAATACAAAGACTTTGGTCAGACATCAGAAACTGGATTAATCTCAAACTTAACATTCCTTTTTTTGATGCTGCTGCCATTTTACTTTACGTGGATAACTTAAGCTCAGCTTTCTCTAATGCCATAAATATAGTCGTACTTATAGAAAAGTACCACATCCTGTAGTAACAGGAGGGATAATAAGTCCTTCCTGTTTTATGAATGATTTTAAGTCATATTATTCTTCATTAAGTAGATTAAAAAACTGCTAGAATCATCTCACAACAGATAACAACTTATTGTTTTAAATTAAAACAAGAAGTTTCTCAAGAAAAAAAAAACTGATGAGCTTGTCAGCAGGTATGGGGCGTTTACCTTCGGGACAAATTGAGGTCGTCGATTGGTCAGTTACTGACACGCCTTATGAGTTGATTGACAGGTCGCGCCATCGAGGATTTGACAAAAAAAAAAAAAAAAAACACGAGAGCTGCAGCAGCCACGCTGGGAGGAGGCGGGGATGCCCAAATGCAGTGGAAGCGCAGCAGTCTCTCTGTGCAGCGCAGGGCTCCAAGTAACGCAGGACATAACCAGATATTTTGTTTGTGACCTCACTGCCCTGGGCCCCTTAGAGATCATGGGCCCCTGGGCACTTGCCCAGTTGCCCATATGATTAATCCGGCCTTGCCAGTGACAGACTCTTTCTTGTATGGCTTTGTAGTCACAGTTTAAGCATACATTTTCGACAGTATCTCCCCCAATAACATATTAACATGTAAAATTTGATCTGAGTTATTTGTTCTTCTTTGTCATCAAATCCAAAAGTATGTAAATATGTTTTCTTCCACACAATCACATTTTTTTCACAGCATGGCAAACCTGTCCATAATTACTAACATAATAAAATCAAACATTCCTGTTATCCAGTGGTGGGATGTAACTAAGTACAAATACTTTGTTACTGTACTTAAGTAAAGTACAGATACATGAAAAATGTACCTAAGTAGAGTTAAATGTGGGTACTTTATACTTTTACTCCACTACATTTTACATCAAGTATCTGTACTTTCTACTACACTACATTTTTATAAGGCATTGCATTACAAGTTACATTCATGTTGTGGCTTTTTGATTTGTTTGTTACTTTGAAAGTAACCAATGGTGAGAGGGGAGTTGGTCCATTGAATCACTGCAAAGTGAGCAGGTAACGTTAGGCCCGCCTTCAAGAAGAGCTGGGCCCATCCATCCATCCATTTTCTTTACCCGCTTATTCCATTTTGGGTCACGGGGGTCGCCGGTGCCCATGTCCAGCAATCACTGTGGGAGGAGCGGGGTACACCCTGGACGGGTCGCAAGTCCATCACAGGGCCACATAGAGACAAACGAGACAAACAACCATTCACTCTCTCACTCACACCTAGGGACAATTTAGAGTTACCAATCAGCCTAACATGCATGGTTTTTGTCTGTGGGAGGAAACCGGAGTACCCGGAGAAAACCCACGCATGCAAGGAGAGAACATGCAAACTCCACCCAGAAAGGCCCCTGGACCGGGGTTTGAACCAAGGACCTGCTCACTGAGAGGCAGCAGCTCTACCAGTTGCGCCACCGTGCTGCCCAAGAGCTGGGCCAATGACATATATTCTAGTATATATGTCACTGAGCTGGATGCACCCGCAGCACCGCTAACACACCCAAAATGTATTCCACCGCAAGAGAGTCTGCCAGAAGATACACGCCACCCATAGCCTTATTGAAAGACTGCTCAGTACAACAGGACAGATTCTCTCTCCAAAAAGAGCCAGATTGAACTCAAAAATCTTTGAAAACCAACTTCTTCTGAACTTGAACAAGAAATTCTTGCTGCAATATTAAAATGTGTCAGTTCATGGATGTTAGGAGACAAGAGATGTCTCCAAATGGCTCAACACACGGGTCCAAGTTTTAAAAATGGTGTCAGGAAGTTAAAATATTGTTCAATATTGACCCATTACAAGGTTGAATAGACAGTATTTTAACTAGAGTTGATGACAAACTGGAGTTGAACTGATCAGAGTCTGTTCCTTTGTTAGTTGTGTCTAATGCTCTTGTTGTTCAGGCAGACAACTTTTACTTAAATGTGTTTACTGCAGTTAAAATGACACATTGGTTTTACTTTGTGTTAAATAAAAACTTTCAAAGGTATAATCATTCCTCTTTCTTATTTTGATTAATGACATTCAACTCTGCAGGTCATCCCTGAAATTCTGACGCACAGAATCACAAGTAAGTAATCACGAGTAAACACAATAAAAACATGTATTATCTGCAGCATCGTTCATTAAAATGGCTCAACACTATTAATTTATTACAGAAAATATACATATGGTACGCAGACTTAAAGATATGTAGACCATTGCATTATGTAATACATTCAGGAAGTACTTTTACTTTTAATACTTTAAGTATTTTAAAAGCAAGTACTTTTACTTAAGTAAAAATGTTAATGTGGTACTTCTACTTTTACTAGAGTACATTTTTGTTTGTTTATTTGTACTTTTACTTAAGTACAGTGTTTCTCCACCACTACTGTTATCAATTTAACCTGTCAAGCCAAGAACTATTTTCAGAGTCCGTCCTGTTATCGCCTGTGTAACTTTTTTAACGGCTCATTACGTTTTGACCCTCTTTCAGTTCACTTCATCACACGGACTTGAATTTACTTAACGTAAGCAGCAGAGATCCACCTTTCCGACACATTGATCCCGGGTTGGATCTCTGTTCTCTAGGTGTCTGGACTCAGTCTAATCAGATTAGGAGTGTCCATGATACTGATTTAATTATAATTGTATCATTAGTTCACAACATTAGAAGTCCCCAGCTGTATTTCTGCAAAGACAGTAAATCCAGTCGTGTCATTCTGTTATACCGTCATCTAAAAGGCCATGTAAGCAGCAGTGTCCAGGGATTCATCAATTCTTTCTTTAATTACAGCAGATACAACACAGCAGGAAGAAATGTATAAGAAAGGAGTTTTGCTTCCCAGATTAGTAATATGTCTTTGAGAGTAAATGTGCTTTAATTCCCTTGACATCTAATTTGATAATGCCTCCAGATTAAAAGAAGTGTTTTGGTGAACATGATTCCAGCGCCATTGTTTTGACAAAGAACAATGCATGGCTATTTCTTGTTTTTAGCACATAATCAGTAATGTGTAATTAGTTTAATCAATATTAGTGAAATAAATCCTCCCTGTGCGAGACCAGCGGGCTCCCCGAGCAATAATAAGGTTAGAAACACAGCAAACACCCCTTGCCTGTTAACTGTTAACTCCTTACTGATGCACATGGAAAAAGGCATTCTCTGTTTTGCAGAAGTTCAAAAGATGAGAACAGCTGTACGTGTCACGATCATTTCTGCATTGTTTACATTCCACTACCCTGAATGCTTTCATCTTTCCCTGAATATGACAAATGCTTGCTATATTTTTAAGCGGCCGTCGTGCGTGTGAGTGTGTGAGTGCGTGTGTGTGCTTCCTGTCATTGCTGAAAACAGTGGGAGTCATCTGAGTTGAGTATTGTCTAATCTGGCGTAGGCTGCGTTCCATCTGTCAGGAACAGCAAAGTATCAGAGAGAAATCTCAGGCCTCTCGCCTCTTCCATCCAGGATTAATTCACTTGATTCAAAAACATCTTAGTACTAATTGTTTGCTGGCCTGTTAATTTACTCTCAGCATGCTGACGTTGAAGACGCAACAAGAACATGATTGGTAATAAAAAGGTTTATACTTTATTAATTTGAATGAGGCCTAGAACAATAATTGGCATGAGTGCATCGTGAGCACATCCCGCAAATGTGCCAGAGTTAGCCATGTATGCCAGTTTTCATCTGCAGTCAATGGCAGGTTGATGGTCAAAAGTGAAAAAGATTAATGGGTAATTTAAAACACATGATTAATACAACTACGTGTTGTAGGATAAAAAATAAAAAAAAGACCTACATCAAATTAGAAAAATGCCGATGAATACAGTGAGGGTTATCCCAGTAATTCTAATCAGTCATACCCAGAACTAGATACAAACAACAACATTCACTGATATGCCAAGAGACAAACGAAGAATATTGTTACAGCTGTGCCTTAAATGCTCTGCTGGTAATCATCACAGCATAGAACAGCTGGACAGGAGCTGTCGATGAAGACAGCCCACCCAACCAACAGAGACTGTCCCCAGCTCACCAGCAAAACAAAAGAATAAAAACAGAACAGAATTCTTATAAATCTCTGTAATATTTATTTTCCTTTATTTTCCCAGAAAAATCCCTTTGAGATCACAGATTTATTTTCAATTCAGTTCAGTTTTTTTTATATAGCACCAAGTCACAGCAGAAGTAATCTGAAGGCATTGAAAAGAAACATTCATATATATAAATAATTTAACACTATTTATCTGAGAAGCAGACTGTTTTGAATTTAACTGCATCACAGAACTCTCATCTTGAGCAAGCATGAAGGCGACAGTGGAAAGAAAAAATTCCTTCACCAGGAAGAAACTTTTAGAAGAACCAAGCTCAGGACAAGCGTCTGCTTAGACTGGCTGGGTTTGAGAGGAACAGGAAGGAGGAACAGATACACAATGGCAGGTCGAGAATCACATTGTTAGGATAGAAATAGCATCAAATGAAAACTATTCAATTTTAACAATTAATTTTACTTTTGCAAAATAGGCCTGCGCCTGAAGGCAGCATAATATGCATGTTTTCCATCCATCCATTTTCTTTCGCTCATCTGGGGTCAGGTCGTGGGGGTAGCAGCCTAAGTAGGGAGGCCCAGACTTCTCTCTCTCCAGCCACTAGGGCCAGTTCCTCTGGGGAATCCCAAGGCGTTCCCAGGTCAGAGAAACATAGTGCCTCCAGCACAGCAGGCAGGTAGATGAGAATACGTCCACAGAACATTCTTTTCAACTCATTTGAGATTTGGGGCTGTAGCTGAGATATTATTTGAGCTTTTGAGATGTTAATCAGCAGCTCCTGATTGTAGAAAACTGCCTTGTTGTCATAGTTACGCATCATAACAAATGTCCAAAACTAAAAAAAAGTTTCATTAAAAATCCTTCCAGCTGCACAGCATCTGATACCAGAGGAAACAACCATCCAAAAAGGTGATTTACATTCAGAAAAAGAGGAATTAAAGTTTCCAAAAGCAAAATCTAAGAATGAAAGTAACAGAGCTGCTCCAACATGCAGCCACCTTGAGCGGCGCAATTCTAGAACATCCGAGATCTCGATCTTTCTGTCACATCCCAAAGCTCATGACCATAGATGAGGGAACGTAGATCAACCGGTAAATTGAGAGCTTCGCCTTTTGACTCAGCTCTCTCTTCACCACAACAGACCGGTACAGCGCCGACTTCACTACAGATGCTGCAGACGCTGCAGACGCTGCAGACGCTGCAGACGCTGCAGACGCTGCACCTATCCACCTATCGATCTCTCACTCCATTTTTCCCTGATTTGTGAGCAAGACCCCAAGATACTTAAACTCCTCCATTGGGTCAGGACCTCCTCTCCAACCTGGAGAAGGCACTCTACCCTTTTCTGGGTGTGCATGTTTTATTTATTTATTTTGGACTGTGGTAGGAAACAGAAGCACCCCGACAAAACCTACACAAACATAAGGAAAACATACAGACTCCACACAAAAAGACCTCGGCGCCAAACCAGGGATTGAACACAGGACATTTTTTGCTGTGAGGCAACAGTTCTAACCACTAAGCCATTGTGATACCAAAGGAAAATCTTATTAGAGAAACTTTTATTTTACAGCTTATTATTTTCACATTCAGCCTTTGTGTATGTTTTAATTGTATGTCCAAATTTATGAAGCCGTTACTATTTTATTTTATTTTTTAAAAAAGACATTTGTAAAATGTAATTTTATTAGCTGGTCAGTCTCAACAACTGACATAAGATCATTCCTTTGTATTGATTGTATTACGTTGAATCTGAATGAGGTGAATCAAGCATTGTATATAATCGTATCATCTCTTGATTAAATCCTGAATCATATCATATAGTGTTGCTGATCATGTTTCCTGACTTAATAAAATTGTTGACAGTGTATCGAGACATGCATGGTGTCAGCCAAAGACCACAGATGTTATGTTGTGTTGTTTATGTGTCTTATGCATGTTAACACAAGGTCAACAGTGCAATGAAATGTTCAAGATGAGAAGAATCGATTTGACTCGCTATAAACAAACAAGCAAAACAAACAAACAAACAAACAAAGAACTACTAAAGATGCAATAAAGTTACCAAATAAAGTACCAAAAAGTGAAAAGAAAAATATTATTTACAAGGTCCAAAAGAATAAATATAAACAACATGGTAGAATGTAATGGTGCAAGTAGGATGAATTTGTATAAATAAGTATTTAAAGGAAGTAATATAGGCTTAAATGCACATGATATGCATTGCACATATACAATAAGATAATTGCACAGATAAGATGCACTATTTTATTCAGCATTCATTAAAAGTGTAAGATTAGGTGCTGTTAAATGACCTTTGATGTTTTTCTTGTATCATTGTCGGTAAGAATGGCAAACTGAATCTGATGTTGCTTTTCATTTATATCTACATTTTTTGTCATGTAAACCTTTGTAATGAGCTCTGATAAATTAATCTGTTTAATGCTTTAATGTACACTGTTTGAAAGACTGTCAAATAATTCAGGCAATGTACATTTCTTCTAGTTTCATTTCACAAATGAATAACAAAAAAATGTTAGTGTTTAAAATGCTTTTCTTTTTCTTTTATCAATTTTTTTTTCAATCTTTATTTAGACAGGTTAATCCCATTGAGCCTTGGGGACTCATTTACAAGAGACACCTGCTTTATTTAACATAGCACAATGACAACAGTGAGTAACAACGACAACAATAGACAGTCACAAAAGAGGCATACAAAATTTAAAATTCTTTTTTTTTTTTTTTAACAAATCAAAACAAAATAGCAACCAAAATGACAGTCAAAAGGAAAAGTACCGAGAAAAAAAAACAGCTAAGGTGGACTTCCGGGAAACAGGAGTGGAGTAGGAGAAGGCCCTTTTGCCTAGTTCAGTCTGCACTGAGGGAACACTGCAGGTAATAATGTCCTGAGAGCGCAAGCTCAGACATGTAGGAGGAGATGTATGAAGGCAGCAGACCAAGAAGTGATTTAAAGAAGAAAATGTAAAATTTGATCACTATTTAAGTTTTTACTGTCATTTATTTATTTATTTTTACAAAAAGTGAAAACATCGCCCTTTATTTTAATTTCTTGGGAGTTGAGTAAAACACTTTCTGATACACTGCTCGAGTCCTGGCAACCCAAAAGAAATATTTAAAACACTGTGGTGTTTCTGGGGTTTTGTTCTGTTTCCTTGTGTTTCATTCACCCCTCAGTGTTGCTCCTCCCTGTGTGCAGCTCTGGTCTCACCTGTGTCTAATGCCAATCACCACAGGTGTTTCTCATTCGTCCTCATCAGTATCTGTATATGTTCTGTATATGTTAACAGAGGAGACAAAAAATTAGCCACATCTGATGGATGTGAAATTCTGGCTATAACATTCTGACCTGTACTTTACTGTATTTCTAATCTTTCCGTGAGTTATTGTAATGGTGTAAAATGACGTATGAAAGCTTAAAAAGTGCCCAAAGCAGTTAGCTATTTATACAGATTATGTTGGGTGTTTAACACTCCAAGTGAGATTTTGCAAATGTGTTTTATTTTTGTTCCCCTTACATAACACGGAGTCGAACTGTTCTTGGAGTGCTCACTGCTTGCCACCACTGAGAAGAACACAAACTAGTTTTGCTCCTCTCTGAAAGAACCAACCAGAGACAGGTCACACATTGCTAGCACAAAATTATATACAGTGAAACACAGGAAATCAACCCACCCACCCCCCCCCATCCATCCCTTTCCCCAGTGGCTCTGTGACATTAAATGTTCAGAGATGGATTTTGAGAAATCCGAGTAGAAAGTAAAACAATTTCTTTCAAGCAGTATCTTTCGATACAATGAAGAATGCAATTATTAAAGTCCCAGCAGTCCTTCCTTTGATTTTATCCTTTAATGGTGCCCCTATTGAGTTTGTCAAGTCCTACACATATGTGGGTCTCTTAGTCGATTTGCATATCTCTTAAGCTTCAAGTGGAAAACTTGGGAAAGAAATTAATTTTTTTTTTTTTTTTTAATTTTCAGAAGTAGATCCTGTTTAACTCTACATTCTGGAAACACCTTGTAAGTGTAACTTTCCTTCCCCCCATTGACTACGGTGACATGATCTACAGTATATGAACACTCCTACAAGAACCCTGCAGATGTTGGACGCTGTCTATCATGGTGCACTAAGATTCATAACTGGCTGTAACTACCATACCCACCACTGCACCCTGTATTCACTAGTTAACTGGACATCATTACCTTCACGTAGACTCTCTCACTGGTACATTTTCATCTTTAAATAACTTCTTGATCTGTTGCCTTAATACATCTCCTATATCTCATACATGTCACTACGTGAGTGCAACTGTAGTGAACTAAGCCTAAGGTCAGGATTTGACCTTAAGGACCTTATGGGACAGAACTTGTCATTTCATTGATTTGCATCCAGAAATACAGGTTGACCCATCCTGAGACTTTCTTTCTTGAATTAATCAAGTAAAAGAAGACTACTTTCGATTATCATTACTATTTTACAAATGTTTGATGATCAAATTGTGTTAGTTCAAACAATGTTTACATGTTGAAGTGAACTACTCATTTTTTTTATTAACTGTGAAACAGTAATAATGATTCTTAATCCTCATTCAAAGAAGAAATCAGGTTAATGATGCATTGTCTGATTTTCTGTCTTCAATGAGCAAGTGTGTAAGTTGTTCAAAGTTCAAGTTTCGGTCAACTGCAAGTTTACTGAAAAAGAAATGTCATGTTTAACTTTTACAGCAAGATACTGGAGAAGTGACTCCACGAAGTCTGAATTCTTCATAACAATCTTTTGTCTGTTCTTAAACAATCTTAATCTTTTTCCTTGACTTTTCATAACACCTTACATCACAAAACACACCTCTGTTTTGGTCAATCGACCAATCAGAAAGTTCTCAAATGAACCGCAAGTGAGCTTCTTTAAATGTTGGCACTTCCTAGTTCAACCAAGAGTTAGAGTTAGAGTTAGAGTTGGATGATGGAGAGTTCTGCAAGAGGTTCCACCTCCAGTTGGAGTCGGGTGGAGAGTTTGCAGCTCCAGCAGTTCCAGAGTTCATGAAGGCTGGAATTCAGGATGCTGATGAGAGAAAGAAAATCAAGCTGAACCAGAGAAGATTTGGGAATTATGAAAGTCTGTTGTGGATGATCTCACGACTCTGGAGGTTTAGCTGTTCTTACGGAGACGCTGAAAAGTGGCTCGAAGTGGAACTTTACGCCGGAACTGACATATCTTCAGAAAGGTAAAAGTCGATCTTCAACCAAAGTGTACCGTTGGGATAAGCTGGTCCAAAGGAGCGTGCATGTTCTGGTTAAAACAGACAAATTCCCTCACACATCTCTCTCCAGATAAACTTCATCTTTCCATCTTTAAAATTCTTCTATCTGCAAAAATCATTCCAGATATTTTTAGACATGTCTGAAGCAAAGTTTGTCAATCACCGCCGTGTGGTTGACGTTTGTTGTTTTGCTGGAAGTGAGAAAACAATCGCCGTGTTGTTTACTCCTTGCTAAACTGATTAATAAGCTGTCGTTATTTTCAATTCTTGCCAATTAATGTAAATGTGTGATGTGTTAAACTTGATTATGTTAATAAATGGCCCACTGTCGTTGGTGAGTCAAAGATAATTAACGTTTCCGTCCACATTTTATTCATTCAGATGCACGTCATTATACAGTCCAGAAAAATGAAAGAATCAGTTTAAACAGTATGAATATATATCAGTATATGTACATACTACACAGCTACAGCGTGCACTCAGGACATTATTACATGCAGTGTTCCTTCAGTGAGGACTGAATTTGGCAAAAAGGGCCTTTTCCTACTCCACTCCTGTTTCCTGGAATATCTTGCAAAAAGATCTGAAGCTCTCGACCTTGACCTCTCTAAGTGGCTTTAAACATCTGTTATGTTCCTGGGGAAAAACCAGTGCAGACATGTTCCTGTTTTTAAAACGTTTTCTACATCACCTTACAACCTAGCTGTTTTTTTTTTGTTACTTTTTTTGTTTGTTTTAATGCCATTTTATTTGCACTTGTTATTCTCAATTTGTACACATCCTTTATGATTGTCTTTGTTGTCTACTGTTGTCATCACTCTTTGTTAAAACCAGGTGTCTCTTGTAAATGAGTCCCCGAAGCTCAATGAGATTAACCTGTATAAATAAAGGTTGAATGAAAAAAAGGTATTGCGTTTCTTAGAGTATCAGTCATGGCCTTTTTATCCCAGAGTTTAAAGCTAAGATCATCTTGTGTTGAGAAATGAGCTGTAGCCCTTTTGATTAAATCTTTAAAAGACAGTTTTTGCGATCTCAGGCTGTATTGCCAGATGTCACACTCAAACTGTTAGAAAAGACACTCGGCAACTACCACATCAAAGTTTAGCTCAGCATCTGTAAAATTAACTCGAACTATAAATCATTCTCATGTTTGGGCTAATGTTGACAAGCTGTGGCAGACAAGATATTTCACTGACTCCAAAGGTTTATCAATTGTACTGATTACTTCTCTTTGATTTATTTATTTTTTTTACAAAATCCATTCAATGGTTCACGTGACATTTTGCTAACAGACTGTAGTAGTAACGTACGTACGTACGCCACCAACTGTAGTATGACAATATAGGGAAATATATTCATACTTTTCACGAGTTCCTCATCTTTCTGACTGTGTAATGTCGTGCATTGAATTTTAACAGAAATGTAACGAGAGACGTCATTTATCTTTGACCCATCAAATGAATGCGGTCATTTATTTTCAGAATCAAAGTTTAACATCAAACATTTACATTAATTTGGCAAAATATGAAAATAATAACAGACAAGTTTCACAAAATAATGGGCTTCAATCACACGGCGGTGATTGAGGACTTAGCTTCAGATATTTCTAAATATCTGTACTGATTTTAGGAGAAAGCAGAGTTTAAGATGAAATGGAGATTTATCTTACAGAGAGATATGTGAGGGAATTAATCTGTTATGACCAGAACGTGCACGCTCCATCGGATCTCAGCTTGCGACGGTACGCTCGGTTGAAGTAGATCGTTACCTGGTTGACAATGAAATCAGCTCGGTATAGAATCCTTCAGACTCTTTCAGCGTCTCCGTTGAGCAGCTGAAATCCTTCGAGAGTCGTGCGTGGTGTTCAAACAGAAATTATAATCCCAACATCGTCACTGCGTTCTGTATTCCAACGGAAGCACTCTGGGCTTCAGACATCAGACTTTCTCCATCGGACATCAGAGTTTTCTCCTTCAGCCTTCAGAACTCTCAGACTCTAGAACTTCTTCAGAACCTCCATCACTCTGAGACTCTTACTCTCTAACACTCCCAGACTCTAACAGAACCGGGAAGTTGCCACATTTTAAATGAGTTGACTTCCGGGTCAATTTTAGAGCTTTCTGATTCGTGGATGGACCAGAAAGAGGTGTGTTTTGTGACGTAAGATGTTATCATAAGTCGAGGTCAGAGAATGAGATTGTTCAACAACTAACAGAAAGATAATTGCAGAACAACCAGACTTCGTGGCGTCTCACTCTTATTATCTTCTGAAAAAGTTTAAACATGACATTTTTCTCGGTAAACATTTTAGTTGACCGAAAACCGACCTTTAACATACTTACAAACTTGGCTCATTTCAGACAGAAAATCAAGAAATGCATATTAACCTGATTTCTTCTTTGAATGAGGAATAAAAATCATTACTTACTGTTTATGTAAAATAAAAATGAGTAGTTCTCTTCAACCTGTAAACATTGAGTGAACTAACACAATTTGATTATCAAACATTTGTAAAACAGTGATGATTATAAAAAGAGAGTGTTCTTTTCACTTGAATCTTCAAGAAAGAAAGTCTCCAGATGGCTCAAACTGTATTCAGATCAATGAAATAACAGTCCCTGTCCATCTGATAGATTTGGGGTCAGATCAGGTTCAGATCAGGTTCACTACAAGACAAAAAGAGTTGACTCCAACTGTTAATGCTCACATTTAAGAAACTACGTTTTGCAACGAGTGGCACTTGTATTTGCTTTTGTGAATGATGCCCAGTCATAGTTGGACCAACATTTAGCACAATAATTGTAAATTTGACTAAATTATAGCCAATTTTGTGTTTTCTAGTTGGAGTTGATCATGGCAGCCATCTTAATCTGGGTTGGCTTCAAAAAAACGAATCAATATTAAACAAATATCTAATGATTATTTCCTGAAGGGTTCATTAAAATCTATTCATTCATTCATAAAATATTTTGACAAATTTGATTGTCTTAATTTTTACCTTTAACTATTTGCAAATAAAATAGGAAATCGGTTAGTCCTCAAACTGTGTTCGGGACTAATCTCTGCTGCTACTGCCACATATTTCTACCTCGATAACTTTAGAATTATTATAGCAATAGCCATTTTGTGTTTTAAGATTTGTTGGATGTGGTAACCATCTTGAATCGGGTTGTTTCCTGAAAGTCAATCAGTTTTAGATACACTTTTAGCAATTTCCATTGAACAATGTTTAATCGTTTTTGCTAACAGACAAACCCATGAACACACATACATAGGCATAAAGATTACTATATGACCCAAAGTTCATGCTCAATAATACAGGTATAAAATCCAACAATGTTCAGTCAGGTCATCTGGACTGTTTCTTTTTTGTGCTGAGACATTTCGCCCACCATCCAGAAGGCTTCATCAGTCTGAGGAAACACCAAAAGATGCTAAGATGGCCTCTGGGGCATGCCCTCTCCCTCGTTGACAGTCTTGTTGAACTGGTTCAAAACACCAAAGTCCATGCTCAATAATCCAGGTATAAAATCCAACAATGTTCAGTCAGCACAATAAAGGAACCATCCAGATGACCTGATGGAACATTGTTAGATTACTATATGACTTGTATATTTTGATGTATGGCAAAAAAATGACAGAGAAGAGACACGTGCATAAAAATAGTGTTTTAATTTTTTCGTTACTTATAAAGTCAGTGATCCAAATCCTAGACGAGGCAATAAACAACGTTAGATCTCAGCAGACTAGATGTCCATGTGGCGGTTGGAACTGAAGCCACAGCACAAACTATTTTCATCCCCACCTCCACATATGCACCAATTAATTTACAATCATTCGATAAAACACTTGGCGCTGTGAGAAAATAAATTAATTTTATGTGGTTTGGTTGTTTGTGTTGCGGCATTTTTTGTAGGAAGATAAATGTTGTTTTCAGCTCAACTCTAAACAGATTGTGGAGCTAATTATTTGTCTTCATTAGACACTGCAACCACAAGAAAAGGCCTAAAAAATTGAGATGGCAAAAACTGTAGGTAATATATGAAAAATAAACTCTGTGCCTAAATAATTCATGAAATTATGGATGAAAAATATTTTCAACATTGAAACAGACTGTGTACACATAGTACAGAATTACATGCGTGATATTAATTGAAAACAAATATTAAAACTGAACTCCGACTGTAATTAGATTAATACAGTGTTTTATTTTCTTTGTGTGGGTCATGTGGTCAATTATTGCAGGTTTTATAAATTAAGGCCAAAATGTTTTTATCACCTGCCTGTATACAGAAGGTGGATAACTACTGTATACTTATAAATATATGATTATAAATTTACAGCGGTGGCGGGAGTGGTGGCGCAGAGGTTGGAGGTGAACCTGGGATTGGAAGGTCGCCGGTTCGACCCCACAGACCGACATCAAAACGTGGGTGTAAAAGGTGAAGCACCCATGCCTGCCTCCACCCTCATTTGCCCCAATCTCGGGTCCATAGCAAAACCCTCAACCCCCACCATCTACTCCACTGGCCATCCTAGCTAGCAGCTCTCTGCTCCACACAGAGGGCTGTGGTAGCTCGGTGGTCTGTGGTTGCGTCAGGAAGGACATCCGGAGTAAAAACAATTGCCAAGTCTTTGTGCGAGTTAGTTCGCTCGCTATGGCAACCCCTGAAGAAGACAGCAGCCAAAAGAAGAAAAATTATAATGTTACAGCAGCGAGGTGGCTCAGCTGGTGGAGCTGTTGCCTCACAGCGGGAAGGTCGCCACATCAAATCCCAGCCGTGGGTCTTTCTGGGTGGAGTTTGCATGTTCTCTCCGTGCATGTGTGGGTTTACTCCGGTTTCCTCCCACAGACCTAAAACATGCATGTTAGGCTGATTGATAACTCTAAACTGTCCCCAGGCGTGAGTGAGAGTGTGAAAGTTTGTTTGTCTCCATGTGTCCCTGTGATGGACTGGAGACCTGTCCAGGGTGTCCCCCACCCTTCACACAGTGATGGCTGAATATGGGCACCAGTGACCCCTGCGAACCAGAAAAGAAGAAAAAATGAATAGATAATTAATTGATTATAGCGTTATCAAAATATATCATGAACCTTTGAGCAGACTTTAATTAAACTTGGAAAAAAAAAAAAAAGGTGATGAACTTCAAAATGGCTGCCACAGCCAAGTGACCTGAAAATCACAAAATGACTTGAACTACATTAATTTAATGTAATAGCACCGGAGAGTCATCCCCAACACATCAAGGATTTACACATCATGCACCTTTGTTCTAAATGTTGCCAGTAATTATTTACTAAACTTTGTTTTTAAAATATTTTGTAAACCACTGGATGCATTTAAATGAAAATTTAGTAATAAATACATACAGCCCAGTACATAACAGTTATTGCTACTGAAAGTAATTTTTGGTTACACATCTAGAACTGATAAACTTCTGGCTTCAACCCAATTCAAGCTGGCTGTTATGGCTAAACAATCTAAGTAAACACATTAATGGCTATAACTCGGACATATTTAATAATATTGAGTTAAAAGTTAATAGACTAGTAGCTGAGAGACATTCTCAGCATATACTTTGAGTGTTTGGTAACGCATCTCACAAATCTTGCAATATCAAAGAGATTGAGCAGGATGGCATTCACAAGGTTTGACCAAAACAACTATGACTCTATCGCCCTTCAGCATATGATGATCACAGTTTAAACCTTTGACATGAAAGGTGGAAGGTGAGATGCATTCCTTTACATCCTGCACATTTAATGTACTGCATTCTTATTATCCTAACTATCCATGCCAAAAGTACAGCAACTCAAGTTTCCAAACTTTTCTATTTACATCATGAGCTGTACATTCTACACTGCTTATACTCCCCAGTCATCGATTTAAAATAAAATAAAATAAATTAAACTATTTTACGACTCGCAGAAGTTCCTGCTTGCGCTTCTACAGCTCACCCGCTCCACCACCAAAGCCTTCGTCTGTTCCACCTCTGCTCTCCAAGTCTTTTACTTTTCCATCACTCCATCTCGTTCCCCACTTCCCCTGCCTGTATGAAGCTGTTCCAGCGTGTGATCAAAGGCACAGTGTGCTGGAGTTCTTTCCTCCCTCTGTCAGAAGCTCTGAGACAAGCGAAACAAAGGCCCGACAGTAGTCTGCCACAAATAACCTCTTCAACGCACAACCTTTGCTCACAGACATGCACAAACACATGCATACCAACTCAGCCTATGGCAGTGGTAGAAGTGAACGTGACAGATATGTGTGAGAGCGCTGAGTGTATCCTGCCACTTGTTGGCTCTCTATAGTGATTCCAGGCATAAAAGGATGCGCCTTCTAATTATCTCCTATTCACAACAAACTGACACGACACTTGGAGAATGACTTGAGTGAGAGGGGAGTTGACTGCCTGCTTTGTGGTGCAGAACGGGTGTTTGAAAATGTGGTACAGCTGAAATGGCACATGCACAAAGAAAATCATGTTCCTTCTTTCCAAAGGAAAGGAAATCAGTTAAAAATAAAACTGAAACTATTATTTTAAAGCCCATTGTCTTTCACCTACCTGTTCTCTATTTAACATGACCATTCATATGATCTGCTTTGCTTTTATAGCATGGATTTAGTTTGGTTGTAGATCGGATAGTATCTCCCTCACTTTGTATGCACCTTGGCAGGAGCCCCCACATTTATGATTTAATCTATAATACATTTGTGAACCTGTATGCTCCACACTGGTTAGTCATCATTATCTGCATCGTTTTTTATGTCTATATTCTGATTTACCTAATTTTGTATTTTGCATTGTGTTACCTGTTGTTTTGTCTGTACATCACTTTGGTTGGCCTTGTAGCTGTTTTAAGTGCTTTATAAATAAAGTGGTATGGTATGGTATGGTATGGTATGGTATGGTATGGTATGGTATGGTATGGTATTTGTGAAATGAAGATGTTCAGATTCGGCCCAGTTTTTAAATAATAATTATTATTATAAAGCAGCACTGTTTTTAGATCTAGGTATTTGGAACTGTGTCCTTAAAGGTTTTCTGTCTAAACTAGAACACCCATGCAGGTGTCAGTATGCAGGTCTAGCCCCAAACAATTTATGAAAACCCAATGAAGATGGGTTCAGAACAAGTTAAAGACACCCGTGACAACTTTGTGACAATGTTGAGAGAACATTTATCTCACAAATTCTTTGAACATGTTAAAAATTCAACAAAAACAAGAATACAAGACTCTGCAGTTTATGTGAGGAAATTAATGGCCTCCTGTATATGTTTTGAGATTCCCTCATAAATGCTGTTTGTTAACTATTCACTAACAGTTGCAGCCCAGGGAAAAATGTCAATTCAATTCAGTTTATTTACAGTATATAGCGCACAATTACAACAGAGTTGTCTCTGGCACTTTACAGGAACATTCACATACATAGAAAAGCCAATTAGTAAAGTTCTCCATCTAAGGAAGCCAGCAAAAACTGGCTTTAAGGTCTAATGGAAGCTTATATATTGGCTACAAGTCCCATTATTTTCAAAAACAGGGGAAAAATAGCATTGTTATTTATTTTTTTGTTTTTGTTTACCAATGTATTCAATTTTATAGACATGTTACTCACTGTCTTTTTATTTTTTATTAAATTTGTACTTTTCATTATGCTCATACAATACAAAGTGTGTCAACATGTCAATATTTAAAAGTGACTTCTTCATGTACCATCATGATCCATGAATCCATAGCACCCAATCAGAACATGATCATAAGCCTTCTTCAAGTGCTACTCCAAAATCTAAAGTCTGACAATCAGTTGGAGCGTCTCTTCCAACACTCTAGTAAAATTGACAAAAGAAGCTACCAAGTGTAATCCCTTGTAACACAATGTATGGTCACCCTTTCAAAAAATGGTTTGTCATTCCATAGTTGTTTTCACAGTCCTCCATGAGACATTGAAGAGGCATGCTAATCATGAAAAATGACTTTTTTCTCACTGCAACTGAAAAATGATCAAGCAATAATAATTGTATGCGATAATCTTGTGTTAGCTGCAATTCCTATGTATTGCCATTACATCAATGCATAATAGTTACTGTTTACACCAAGAATCACTTCAAAACTGAGACATTTTCATACCTTTAGAATATAATTTCACTTTCTACAGATAGTGTATTTAAAGCAGATACACTACATATAACCTGAAGAGTTTTGTTACACTTCCAGGAGGTTTTGCAAAACATTTTGTTGTTCAGAATCCATTTTCGGTTTGTCTTAAAACTAACACCCACCAGCAATGCACTTTGCAAAAAAGGATAAAAAATCCTGAATTCATTTGAACTTCAGACTGGCAGTATTTAGCGTTATGCAACAGTTTTTCGTTCATCGGCAGCCAAATTCAAGCTTTCAGATCACATACTTGCACCCATCTGAGACCTGGGGTTTATAAAGCATCTGAAAAATGAGAAAAGGTATTTTGCAAGGGAGAATGAGTTTGGAGTGATTTGATCCAATTTGACCTCCAGTAGGAATGCAGCCTAATAGGGCCTGTGCTTTGTGCAGATGTTTGTATGTGAAGCGCACTTTAACGAGGGCTGGTTTATTATCACCCGCCTCTGAAGATGAAGGCAACTGACTTGAAGACAACTTCTGATCTATTGATATTAATTTGAGTCAACCCAATTCAAGATGGTCGCCACAGCAAAGTGATCAAACACATGAACTACTCAATATTTGTTTTCAGATATTGAGCTAAAACATGGTGTGGTAGTAACTTGGCTGAATCCTCTAAAATTACTTACAGCGCTAACTGGTTGTGCAAGACCTCTGTTTTAAACTTGCCCATTAACAATTAAAATCAACCATGTCTTTGAGTTAATAAAAATCTCACAAACCCCTGGACAGATGTTAATGGAATTTTCTGAAAATAAACAATGGATGTACATTTCCAACTGATTAACGTTTAAGAACAACCCAGTTCAAAATGGCTGCAATGGCTAATCAGTAGCCATAACAAAATGACAGCAGCTTAACAAGTTTTTCAGGCACCATTCTTAACTGTGATGTGGTAGTAGCTGAGAGTCATTCAGAACACACTCTATCCTCTAACAGATCATGTTGTGAAGATTCTGAAGTTTTTTGTTGTCTTTGCTCTTTCCTTTTGTTTTGGAGGAGTGCTGATATGAGGTTTTGGTGTGCATGCTGGGAGCAGAGCCTTCACTAAGCCGATTCTCCACAGGTGTGGCTTTAAACAGTTCACATCAACTCGGTATCGGCCAATTGTGTCTTCATTACTTGTTCCTGCTCGGTTTGTTGACCCGCCTTAGCTGTGGTCCCAAGTGAGCAAGCAATTTTGAAATCAGAAAACTGTAGTCATTGATTGGCCCGTGTATTGACGTCACTGGTTGGGCCATGGCAATACTGGCAAAATCCTCCTGAAACATCATTTTCAATCCAATTGTTGCAGTGTACTTTACCACGTTAGAGATGGCAAGCAGCAAATCCCATATAATCCCATAGACCAATTATGAGGTGCAAACATTTTTATCTATTTTGGCTGACAAGCACGTACAGCATGAGCTTGACAGTGCTAAGAGGAACGAACGAGTGTACAGGGTCTGAAAACCTGGCCTCCCACAGCTACACTTGAACAAATAAACAGTGCTGGGACAAATAAAAAAGAAAGAAATCTGACTACTGTACTATTAAAGTTTACAACAGGTGAAGAAGGTCGAACTGGAGAGACTGGAGGTGGTTCGCTGAAATGAACATCATATGGGCACCGTCCATCCAGCAGTGGTACAGTAGGAAGTCTGGACTTGGCTCCATCTGTGGAGACATCTGAAGATGATGAGTGCTGAGTTTTCTGCTCCCATGAATTTATTTAATTTGTGTGATACTTTTTGCACTTTAGTGTATCTGTCTGTTGAACTTGGCTAGTTTGGCTGCTCATGTCTTTATGCAGACCGATTATCGTGGCTCTATTGTTAGCATGTGTTGCTAAATAGCTACTAAACATATGCTAACATTCATTCAACCTTTATTTATACAGGTGAGTCCCATTGAGCCCCAGGGACTCATTTACAAGAGAGACCTAATTTTAACAAAGAGTGATGACAGCATTAGACAGCAAATACAACAGTAGACAATCATAAAAGAAAGCTTACTAACTGAGAAGAACAAATGAAAGAAAACGGTATTTAAAAACAAAACAAAAGCAGCTAGATTATAAAGAGATAGCAACATGCTAGTGTAGCATATATGAGTGGATGGAGGATGTAAATCACATTTTTTGGATGATCGTTTCCTCTGGTATCAGAAGCTGTGCAGCTGGAAGAATTTTTACTGAAACCTTCTTAGTTCTGGACATTTGGTATGATGCGTAATCATGGCAACAAGGCAGTTTCTACAACCAGGAGCAGCTGATTAACATTTCAAAAGCTCATATCTCAACTGCAGCCCCAAATCTTAAATGAGTTGAAAAAGATGTTCCGTGGATGCATTCTCATCTACCTGCCAGCTGTGCTCGAGTGCCTGACCACTGAGATCCTGGAACTAGCAGGAAATACGGCTCATGACAGCGGAAGGACAGGATCGCCCCTCGGCACCTACAGTTGTCTGTCCGCAGCAACGATTAGCTCGGCAGACTACTGAGAGGAGTGGCCATCACTCTGGGAGAAGTTCTGCCCAGCATTCGGGCGGTCCTACAGCCCGGGGGGACCGAGAGGCCAGCCGAGTCCGGGTGGACGAATCGGACAACATCTGCAGCCAATTTCTTAGGATCCACTGTGGGATGGACCTTTACAAGAGATCCTTCCTGTCTACAGCCATCAGTACCTATAACATCTCTTAATGAAATGAGGATAACGAGTTACAACAACAAATAATTTCCCTTTGAGATTAATAAAGTATTTTTGAATTGAATTGAATTAAAAGAGTAAACATTAGTAAAACTGTAGCTGACAGAGTCTAAGCACAGTGAATGTGTGAAAACGTCAAATATTATTCAAGTTGAAAGTACCTTTAAGGAAAACGGTTCAAGGTGTGTCTGGTAGACATCCCCAGGGTCAGATGTCATAGTTAGGGGAGCACATCTTCATGGTACACTAGTTAACAACATACGCTATCAGCTATCTTGTTGTCTTGTCCTGACTGAGAAATGCAATATTTTATTTTCATTATTATTATTAATCTATTTTACCAGGAAAAAGAAAAACCCAGTGAGATTAAAAACTGTATTATTAAGACTGCCCTGGCCAAAGCTACTGGCATAAAACTCAGTTTCATAAACCAAACTTTAACAATAAAAACATTTAACATTGTTTTTTTTTTTTTTTACTTAATAACAACAAGTCACATTTCAATCAAACTGTTAAATATCTTATTTAAAAGGGTATATCTGTACGTACCAAAATATAACTATTAATATCAGATAATTGAGAAAAAAAAAACTTTTTAAAATACCACTGAACACGTTCAACAAAATCAGTTCCTTCATTTTTATATTAGATTAAAGTTTATTCCATATTTATTTGATGGTGTTTGCTTGTTTGTTTGCTTGCTTGTTTATTTGTCTCACATATCTGTTGTGCAGACCGATCAGCATGGCCGTATCGTTAGCATGCTTTTCTAAATAGTTAGCAATATTTAGCAGTATACGTTAGCAATACAGCTTAATAGCTCTCAGCTGTTCTGGATGAAATGATTGACACTCAGGGTTTATTAGGTGGAGCTGAGACAGTATTCTTCAGGGGTACATTAGTCATCTCATGGTGATGTTCCTGCGTCAGAGTTACTTCTGTGTTCACCTGTCCCTGTGTGACTACCAGTGAAGCAAAAGAAGGCTAATTAACACTTACCTTTCTCCAGGACCCTTTTGTGAACCTCCTGTTCCCCTCGTGTGAGCGTCACCCTGCTGGTGTACAGTTCTGCTCACTGCTTCCGCTCCATAATTGGTCTGTGTAAGTCACCTTCATTCCTGCAATGATCCTCTGGCTTACTGCTCTGGAAAAAAACAGCTTTGTCTCGGCGTCCACCTGCTGGCCTGCTCCGCCATCTTCCAGCATGCTCATCTGCTGCCTGCACCTACCCACCATGTTACTCCAGAATCCTCTGCCCCCTCCTCAGAGCCTGGAAAACAAATACTGTAAAATCTTGTTCTCTAATTAAAAATCACAACAAAATCAACAAACTTACCATCTTCTCTCAACCCGTTGGTAAGTTCTGCTGCAGAGTTTTGTTCTATTTGAATAAGCCTTGTTTTTAACTTTTCCCGTCGTTTAAGAGTTCTTGGTTTAAGCTTTTAGTTACTTTGTTAATCCCGGGGGTGGGGGTGGGGGGTGGGGGTGGGGATTTGAGGCATGCAGTAGTGCAGAAAAAAAAAATGCATATGAATGTTCAAAAAAGAAGCAGAGTAAATTTGAAAAAAATAAAAAATAATAATAAATATATACACACACACAAACCCTTTCCAAAAAAAAAT
Source organism: Nematolebias whitei (assembly GCF_014905685.2). NCBI lineage: Eukaryota > Metazoa > Chordata > Actinopteri > Cyprinodontiformes > Rivulidae > Nematolebias > Nematolebias whitei. The sequence continues at coordinate 30,463,343 of NC_056501.1, read as the reverse complement.
AGAATATCATGGAAAAGTTGTTTAACTTCCATAATTGCATTCAAAAAGTTCATGTATGATAGATTCAGGACCCACAATTTAAACAATTTCAAGTATTCATTTCGTTATTTTTACATAATTTGGGCTTCCAGCTCATGAAACCCATGAAAACAGGATTTAAAAAAAAAATAGAATACTGTGAAGACATCAGCCCAAATTACTCAGTTTTGTAGAAAAAAAATAAAGAAATTAGGATCACAACAAATCAATCAAAGTATGGTACTTTCAAAATGATAGGTCAATCTTCAGTACTTGGTGGGAATCCCTTTGCCTTAATCGCTGCCTCGATGTGACGTGGCATTGAGACAATCAGCCTGTGGCATTGACTGGGACAGGGGCGGACTGGGACAATAATCCAGGCCGGGAATTTTGATACCATCCCAGGCCACCACCACCTGATTAACGCAAACCACCAAGACTGAGTTCAATTGAGCGCACTTTGAATGCATGTTGTTTGCACACGTCTAACTGAATACCTACATAAATCTTTCTTCTGTGGTGCAATAATCCATCCTCAAATCACATAAACTGAAATTATGTTGCCCTATATTTTGCTATGCATAAGACTGAACTTAGTTTTTTGGATTAAAGACAAAAGTTTCAACAAGTTTTTTTTTTATTTGTCCAGAGGACCTGACTTAACTTTTTTAGATACAAAAAAATCTGAATTCCTAGACATTTCAACATTAAACTTTTTTCAGATCCTAACCCATATTATAAAATTTGCAATATTCTTTGTAAAAACTTAAAAACATTTGCTATATTAAGTCAGTTTTGGCCCACTTAGGTCCCTCAAAGTGAAGCTAGCATGTGGATATTAAGCTGTGCTGATAAACTGTGCCAGAGTTCAATTTTTTCAACACAAGTGTTTCTCTTACCTGCTCCATTACGAACAAGCATTAATTTATAGCACTTAGCAGCATCCGCGGCCAGAGCTTTTCTCTTTTTTATCCTCTCTCTCTCTGCTCCACCTTTCCTCTTCTTTGGCTGTCTCTGTTGCTCCATTCTACAACTCAGAGATGCACGCACCGCGTGCCAACACCGTCGGGAGCGCGAGTCCTAGGGTGGGGAGGGGGGCGGGCGCAATGTGTGTGTGTGTGTCTCTGCTCTGTGACACACAGAAAAGGAAGGGAGGGGGCCGGCCCGGCCGGGGGATGTGCCAGGCTTTCTCCGTCGCTGCAGTGCAGCGTGAGACCTGAGCCCAGGCAAAAGTGAATTGTTTATTTAAAATAATAAAGTCCGTGCGACCCGAACCGAGCCTTTAGTCCCGTTCCTCGGCAACCAGGCCACCGGGAAGTGTCCCGTCGTGCCCGACGGTGAATCCGCCACTGGACTGGGAGTTATGGAAGCCCAGATTTCCTTGATGCTTGCAGCCAGCTCTTCTTTGTTGTTGGGTCTGGTGACCTTCATTTTCCTCTTGAGAACACCCCATAGATTCTCAATGGGGTTTAGGTCCAGTGAGTTGGCTGGCCAGCCAAGCACTGTGGCATGGGCATCAAACCGGGTTTTGGTGCTTCTGGCAGTATGGACACGGGCCAGGTCCTGCTGGAAGATGAAATCTGCATCTCCATACAGATCCTCAGCAGAAGGAATCATGAAGTCCTCTAAAACATTCTGGTAGACTGTTGCGGTGACCTTGGATTTAATAAAGCAGAGTTTACCAACACCTGCACCGGACATTGCACCCCAAATCATGACTGATTGTTGATATTTCACACTGGACCTCAAGCAGTATGGGCTCTGTTCCTCACCCTTCTTCCTCCAAACCCTTGGACATTGATTTCCAAATGAAAGACACACTTTACTTTCATCAGAAAAGAGGACCGAGGAACCCGACAGTTGTAGCCCATCTCCCGGATGTGTCTGAATGTGGTGGTTTTTGAAGCTGTGACTCCCGCCTCATTCCACTTTTTCTGGATCTCTGACAGATTCTGGAATCTTCTCTGTTTGATAATCCGCTGAAGCCCACGGTCATCTCTTTTGCTGGTGCATCTTCTCCTGACACATTTTGCCCTTCTAGACTTTCCATTGATATGCTTGGACACAGCTCTCTGTGAACAGCCAGCCTCATGAGCTATGAACTTTTGTGGCTTACCCATCCTATGGAGGGTATCAATGATGGTCTTCTGGCCAGCTGTGTCTGCAGTCTTCCCCATATTGAACCAAACTGAGACAACTGAACCAAACTGAAGCAATTTAATGACACCTGGGGAAAGCTGAGCAGGTGCTTTAAGTTTAGTAGATGATTAGTGTGTCACACTCAGTTTAAAATATTCGTGCCCTGCAACATTTGGACTGAATTCTTCACAGTAATCTATTTTTTTTTTTTTTTAATCCTGTTTTCGTGGGTTTCATGAGCTGGAAGTAACAAGAACCAGATTTAGGGATTCAAACCAGATCACAGACAGCAGGAAGGTTTAAAAGATTTATTGATAAACAGCTTCTGGTGGAGGTCGGAGTCCTTGGGCCAGCACGATCTGAAGAGACAGGAAGGTTAGTGAATTGGAGTTCAATGACTTTGGTTTGATTGTTCAGTTTATAAACACCAACCTTCGTAAACAGGCGAGGACGGATTTCTTTAGAGTTGGATTGTGTGATGTCACTGTTGGAGAAGGTGAGCTGGTTTTGAGGCAGGGCTGAGCTTGAAGCAGTTAGGAGGACGATCCAAAAGACTGGTCCAGGGAGACATGCGAGGGTCATGCACAGAAGATCAGAAATCCGAAACCAGACTTGAATCGTGATCCGATAGACGTGGTCGTTGTAGAGAAGGCAGAGGTCGTTACCATAAGCAAAGTAGACAATCCAAAGCAAGCAGGCATGGTCAAAATGGGTAATCCGTAAGACAGGCATGAAGTCAGAACTAGTGATGGCAGTATGAAACAAAAGCTTCAAAACATGCTTCGAACCCTGCAGTAAAATTACATCAGAGCACTGCTTCGGAGCCTGTTTTGGTGCGGAAAAAGTCACGTGACACGTGACGTCCGAAACACAAACTGTTTCGTTGTCAGAATGAATCGTTTGACTAATTTGCGGTCCAATCAGCTGATTCCCTGGCACCGTCTCGTCTCGATTCTGACAGGTGACAGGTTGAGACAGTTTTGAATTGAGAGCGCTCAACACTTTAAAACAGCTCTAAAATGTTTGCAATGTGTTGGAGAGTAGGTGTATTTTTGCTGTTGTGTTGTTGATAAAGTTGAAATTGAGTAATTATGGAGGCAGCCAGGAAAAGAGGTCGTTCTAACATGTGGGAACACTTCTTTCTGCTCATGATAAGGTGGTTTTGGCATTTAAATGTCAAAAAAGTTATAGTAATGTTCAGCAGGGAATACATTATCTAACCCATGTATTTAATATAAATAAATAAATGACGTATGTGATTTTAATAATCATATATGGGTTCAAATTAATGTTTTTATTTACATTAGTGTATTTGTGCAGGTGCAGTGTTTGGTGTGTTCAACTGAACTGAATCATCATGATACCTCCTCTATGATTAGACAGTTCAGCGCCAAACATGGAGAAGCTGGAGACGTCATTTCATTATTTTTAAGAATGATAAAGACTCGGACTCTGCCACAGTTACACAAGCACAATACCATTGCAACATTGTTATTAAATCTCTTCAATGCACATGTATCAATCTTTATTCAAAAACATGTATGCATAAATAAATTTTCAAACCAGACAACATAGAAAGTTGATGAATTTAAAAAATCAGTTTTTATTTTTTTACCACAGTAAAGTAGTTTCTTTAACACTAGTAGTTCTTCGGTGTGTGCCACCAAAAGCGTAACGCCTAATTTGAGAGCAGCATTGCAAATTGCCACAAGAGGCCACTGTAACTGAAGCTTCAACAAATTAACCTATTTTTGAAACAATTTGGCCCAACTGGTTCAATGCTTCATAAAAGCTTCATTTGCTCATCACTAGCATGAACCAGGAAGACAAACAAAACTGTGGCATGGATGCTGGACATTTACTCACGGTGAGGCTTTCAATAATCTGGCACTGATTAGTGTGGCTGTGGGGTCATACAGGTGACAACAGGTGAGCTGCATGAGGGCTGATTGTGGTGACTCAGCTGAGTGGGCGTGGTTACATGAGCAGACTGAGGTGCAGGTTGACAGGAGTTGAGATGAAACAAACTAACATGAACAGGAACTGTGGCAGGCAGAGCAGAAAACGTGACAGGAAGCCCAAATTATGTAAAAAATAAACAAATAAATATTTGAAATTGTTTAAATTGTGGGCCCTGAATCTATCATCTATTAAATATTAACTTTTTGAATGGAATTATGGAAGTTAAACAACTTTTCCATGATATTCAATTTTTTTTGGAAAGGGTCTGTATATGCACATGCACAAGGTGGTAGGGAGTGCTACTCATCTGGCTAAGGTAAAGCTCATCCTCTCACAGCAGCAGCTGAAAACAATAATCCATGCCTTCGTCACATCTTGGCTGGATTACTGCGACGCTCTTTACCTTGGAGTCAGCCAGTCCTCCCTCAGACATCTCCAGTTAGTCCAGAATGCTGCTTGGCTTCTAACTGGAGTTCATAAGAAGGAGCACATCACCCCCACTCTGGCTTCACTCCACTGTTCATTTTAGAGTTCATTTTAAGATTATTTTATTTGTTTTTAAAAGTTTTAATAGTCTTGCCACATCCTACCTCTCTGAGCTGCTTCACCCATCCTCTCCTGATCTCTGCCTCAGATCAGCTGATCAGCTGCTCCTGGAGGTGCCGAGGTCCAAACGGAGGCTCAGAGGAGACAGAGCTTTTTCTGTTCCCGCTTCAAGACTGTGGAACGATCTCTCTCTTCTCATCAGACGAGCCCCTTCACTGTCCAGTTTTAAAACTCTTTTAAAAACAGATTTTTTACTCCCTGGCTTTTAGCACAGACTGAATTTGTTCTGCACTGTATTTATTGTCAATGTGTTGATCTTAAACACATTAAGGTCAACATTATTGATCTTAATGTTTTAACAACGGTTTTATTTTTCATTTGTTTAAATTGTCTTGATTTTATGTGTACAGCAATTTGTTGCAGCTGTGGTTGTTTTAAAGGACTTTATAAATAAAGTATTATTATTATTATTATTATTATGAATAACCTATACAGTTTATACAGTACATACATATCTAAGCATACATACTGTAGTTTTCTCAGTTTTACCACCCTAATCACCTTCCTCCACAGCAGCTAATCAGCTGATTAGCCTCACCTACATCTGTTTTCAGACCTGCACCTCCTGCACTATTTAAGCCTCGGCCAGACGTTCAGCCTACGCTGGAGCATTAATAGGCTCTGTGCACATGCGTCCTGAATCACTTCCCCTTTGACCGGATGTCGGCATTCCAGTTTCCGGTCTAATCCCCGGTCTCGGTGAAAATGGCGTTTTCTAGATGTTTACAAGAGCTGCCCAAGATAAATATCAGCGATGTTCATCGTATTGTTGATGGCTGGTCCCCTGCTCCGACAAGCAAACGTAACAAGGGATTTAAATTGTATATCTCAAGTTACCTGCACAACTACGAGGGTAAGTAACGTTAGTTTGATCGTTGTGATGTTGCTAACTGTTTGCAGCTAACGTTAGGCTATTAGCAACACGACCATTTTTGTGTATACTCACGTTATAGAAACAGGTTTTCCACACTTAAACAAAAGGCTCATATTTTGTGATCATTCTACTAACATTCTGCTCTTCTCAGTTTCTAGCAAAAATCAGGACACAGGTGAAGTCGTTGTCAGGGCTCTGTGTCACAGGTCCATGAAGAAAAATGAAAAACCTCACAGTTTAAGTGTAGGGTGAAGATAGGATTGTTCAGATGACAGTTTTAAGATTGTTGGTTCAGTAACCCGACGTTCCTAATGTTAATGGGGATTTAGCTAAGGTGGTAATTAATTCTTAAATAAAAATAAAATGGAATTGGCTATTTGATGAATATTAACACGTGAGTTTGGCCTTGCTTGTCCCCATTTGGTTATTTGCTGCATGCATTGTTCTTCTTTTATGGTTGTTATGTGTTACTTTTAACCCAGAGGAGACCCGCTAGGTAAAAATACCTGGATAATGTTACAGAGACTGTGAGTGTATTCTTTAGATTTAAGTAAAACTAATATGCATGAATTACCAAATTAACACTGGGTTAAAAGTGTTTTGAAATCAAGTTATCTTTATCTCATCCATTCATTTAAGATGTAATCTTGTGATAATTGTATTACACTACTCTTGACCTTCATAGAACATACTCCAAACTAAATATATAATCACATAACATGATACTATGGTTCTATGACATTAGTTATAAAAAAATATTTGGGAAGCAAGATTGCATCATGAAAGAATGGCTGATGAGTGACCAAGCTAAGATAATAAGTTCTTACTATGACATTCTTATGCAGGTGGTCCTGAAAGACTCGTGTCCTGTGGAGCTGATTCACCACAGCTGTACGTGTGTTGCTGGTGCAGCATTATGCAACCACTGTGTGGCTTTGCTGTTCCAGTCAGCACATTATTCTGAGCTGAAACTGTCAGTGGTCCCCCCTGTACTAAGCTGTACAGAAGGAGAACAGCAGTGGCACAAGCCCAGAACTTTAGTAAGTTTTCTCTTCAATAATAGACTCAATTTATTACATTTTCTTGCCGTATAACTTGTAACTGTGTCATGGATAACTGAATAGGGTATAAAACCTGGCCCCGTGGACAAGATGACTGTGCTGTCTGCTAAACCGAAGAGTGGAGCAACAACAGAGGGTGTAAGGTAAAAAAAAATCAATAAAAATTCTGATGTATTACAACAGTGTTTCTCAACCCTGGTCCTCAAGGCACACTGCTCTGCATGCTTTATAGATTTCCCTGCATTAACACAGCTGATACAGTTGTTAATCAGTTACCAACTGAAATGAGCTGTGTTTAAGCAGGGACAAATCTCAAACATGCAGGACAGTGTGCCTTGAGGACCAGGCTTGAAAAACACTATTATTTTATGTTTCATATCTGAACGAAATGCATGTGGGTATTCTATTTTTGACTCATGTTCTTTTCTTATTTTTATACACAGGAGCACACTCTACAAAGGCCTTAGTGGGGATTTGCCGGACCTTTCTGTCCTTAGAGTAAGTAGTTGTATTTAAATTACTGATAAATAAAAATGAAATTAACAGTAGGCTACAATGTACTAACAAAGAGTTGTAGACTTACCGGTGTATTGAATAATTTTATTTTCAAGTGCTGTCTCTTTGTAAAGTGTAGAATTTTTGAGGGCTTAAAATTAGTTGATATACATGTATTTTACATTTTATTGAAATAATTGTTTTCACTTTCCCAGGTTTCCGAGGTGTATGAAGATTTTGCAGCAGCTGATGCACCAATGATCTGCAGCATGGGAATCAGCCATGAATTTCCCCTTGTTGACTCTGCCCTTGGCAAAGTTCAGGCTGGAAGTCCTCTGTCCTACCAACAGCCAGCAACAGCAAAGAGAGACATGTCCTTCCATGCTGCACCACCCCGCCCATCTCTGCCTCTTAAGAACTACCACCTACAGCCATCAAAAAGCATGTTTGTTTGTTCTGAACCACAACAGCTACACCTTAAAAGTATGGAGGTCACCTGGGACATGGTGAATAAATTTGAATGTGCTACCAGAGCACAGAGTACATGTCCTGAATGGCATCAGCTAAGGAGGCATAGGTTGACTGCCTCCCGCTTCAGGGAGATCTGCCAGGTTCAAGATAAATCTGAGGAAGATCTGGCAAATCGTCTGCTGCAAGGGACCTATCAGACTGCAGCTATGAAGAGAGGGCTTGAATTAGAGGCAGATGCTATCTGGGAATATTGTCAAATTAAAAGAGTCAACCACTATCCCTGTGGATTTGTGATTCACCCTGATGCTCCTTGGCTAGGGGCATCTCCAGACGGATTGATCTTTGATCCTTCTGAGCCATGTCAGTTCGGGCTGATTGAGATTAAGTGTCCAAATGTGAAAAGTTATGTTGACTGTCCATATCTCCAAATGAAGTCAGGCAAATTGGAACTAAAAAAAACTCATGTTTACTATTGGCAGGTTCAGGGGCAGATGCTAATAACTGGGATGAACTGGTGTGATTTTGTTGTCTCAGCTGAGGAAGATATTCTTATTCAAAGAATTTATGCAGACACTAATGTGATGGATTCAATCAAACACAAAGTAGACAGATATTTTTTCTATGTTTACCTGCAGAAATGTCTAAATTAGGAGTTTGATCAAATCAAATGTACAAATTTGTTTCAAAATATTTCCATCATGAATATCTATTTACAAATGTAAGACAATGTCAATGTAAGTAAATGACAGCATTTTCTGTTTCTTCAAGACTGTGCCATCAGCTTTTCTGTCAAACTTCATATCTCCATTTCCTGACCAAAGGTCCATTTTGGTAATTTGACAGGAGACAGGCAACTGTAAAAATTTGGTTTATGCTTCCTGCAATGGAGAGAGGGATAGTGGAATCAAAGAGTTTATTTTCTTTAACTCTTCTTATTAACCTCTCAACATGCACCCTCAAACGGGCAATGGACTGGGTCTTCAAAACGTCGACCTCTGACATTTGGGCCCTCTTGGAGAGGAAGGCAGGACGATGAACAGTCCCAGGTACGAGATCATCCACCAAGAATCCCTTGTCCACCATGATGGCCATGTCCAGTGTCAAGAGTGATGTAATCCCTGATTGACGGAACACTTCCTTGTCACTCATGGAACCCTCAAACAGTGCTGACACAAATGTCAGGGCTCCGTGAGGAGACATGCCCACCATGGCCTTAAAGGTACAGTGGGATTTGTAGGTGGAGAAGACTTCACTCTGGAGGAGCAGGGATGAAGGTGTTTGACACCGTAGTTCTGTACAGTCCAGGATAACTTGTGTGTCACTGTAGCGGCCATCAAAATCCTGTGGAAGACTGGAACTCACAGCTGCAGGAGACATCCACACACAAATTGAGCCCAATAAGCAGTACAGGAAGTTGGCCCATGTCACAATAATGCGGCTGACTGTTGCTCTGTGGATGTTAAATCGATGGCCCAGTTCCCTCTGGGTACATCCAGTAGACAGGTAGGAGAGGAAAAGAAAAAGCTCATCTATTGGCAGCAGTTTCTGGACAGAAAATTATTTAAATGTTAGTTCAAAACCAGCATTCTCATTGTGTGTGTGTGTGTGTGTGTGTGTAACTTACAGTTGGTCTGGTAAAAGGGGTTTCAGTTGTTGTACTCATGACGTCGGTTTTCTTTGCTCTGGTGACCCTGACCATTTTGGCTGTTGCTGCCTCGATCAAGTTCCAAAACGCCTTCAGATGCTCATATGAGGGGAACCTAAAACACATAAAAAAAAAAATATATATATATATATATATATATATATATATATATATATATATATAAACTGTCACTCTCCACATTTATAACTGTGAAAACAGTTTTCAAATTTTGACACGGTACAACTAAGAACATAAATATCTTTCTTTGAAATTTTATGTTGTAAAGTGGAAAGAAAATTATACATGATTTGAAGGTTTGTAATTTTTTTATAAATTGAAAACTATTTTGAGCACAAATGTTCAGCCCCCTTAAATCAGAGAGTAACTTCTAGTCTTCATAAGTTTCCTGATGATTGCTAATGGCATAATAGTCAGCCTGTGTGTCATCTAATCACAGAAACCAACTATTTTCACCGACCTGAGGCTGTCACTAGCTGCTGTATTTGTATTTGACATTAGTTTACACACGGGTGGACTCCATAGCCATTTGTAATCATTAAAGCTATTTCTGAAGGAATATTGGTTACAGAAAAGGGAGCCGATTACTCGTACACACCACACTTTTCAGTATCATTTGTAAATACAGTACTACTAGTACTAGTACTAGTACTAGTACTACTACTACTACTAATAATAATAATAATAATAATAATAATAATAATAATAATGTGTTACATTATGTATAATTTCATTTCCACTAGTAAGTGTGTACTTGTGTTGGTCTCTCAAAGAACATTACAATGAAATTGTTTTTGGTTGTAATGTGACAAAATATACAATGACTCAAAGCGTATTAATTTTTTTCAGAGGCATAACGTAATATTTAGATTTTACAACTCTGACCTGGTGTAAAATCTGATGTCTTCTGGTGACGTAGAAAAACGTTCCAGTCCAAACGGCTTTTGAAGACTACAGGATCGGAGCTGCTCTTTCAGTTGCTCAATTTCTCTCAGCATGCTGTGATATTGCTCCCGGTCAACACACACGGTTCTGCTGGCGCCGTAGTCATGGTCCACGACCATAGGTACCATGACGGGTGGTTCATTGTCCTCAATTGGATCCGCCGAATCAGGTTCTGGATTAGATGGTCGACAACGGCGCTCCCAAACACCTGCTCGTGTCTTCCTGCTGTATTTGTTCCACTCAAATAATGATGGAACCGACCCAGCTGCTAAAATTCGTCTTCCCTTTTCTGTAGTAATTACTTCATTCTCCAGGAAATGTCGGCTACATACCTTGGTGTGAGGAGTTACCGTAAATCCCTCTCTTCTGATTTTTTGCAGCCAGCACAAACGAAGGCTTGTCTCCTTAGGGAAACGGTGAAAGCTCAAACGGCTATTATAGCGACCTGAAGACGAGCAAAGCGGCACACAACAGTGCTCCTTAGACCCAAACACCGTCGGCTGAAATCTAAAGCTGCCACGCACGTTATATTTTTGTTTATTTGACGCAGCAACACTCATTTTAGTTGTTTATCTCTGGGATGACAGGATACAGGAATTAAACCGGAAACTGGAATGCCGACATCCGGTCAAAGCGGAAGTGATTCAGGACGCATGTGCACAGAGCCTATTGCCTCTGGTAATTCAGCAACATCCTGAAACCTGAAAGTGTTTGTTTGTCTTGACTAAACTGTTGACATTTTGCCCGTCTGTCCAGTTCTGCCCATCGTGTCTGCTCGACTCCTTCCTGGCTCCTTGGCTGTGTCTGGCTCGCCTATCCTGCATACCCAACTGAGCTCTAACTCCGTTCTGGATTTGTCTACAACAACCCACTGTTTACATCATACTCACCCCTCTGGATCTTGCTTCCTCCATGGACTCTGAATCTCTCCCTTTTCGGCACGACCTACAACACATCCAACTGTAAGACAAACTCTACAACTAATCTGGATTCACCCTGTTCATCCTGTCTCCCATTTCCTCCTGCAGCCAAACAGTTGTTGACCAGCACAGTAAATAAACTATCACTCTTTATAAACCTGAGTCTGTGCTTCTTTAGTCCGCCATTTGGGGTCTAAAAAATTAACAGTCATGTTACATACATATGTGCATGTAGATATACATACACATGCACAAGTGTATGGGGTGCAGCAGATTTACAAGACCTTATTTTTACTGTACAGAGAGGACTTGAACATTTTAATGGCCTGATGGACAAAGGAATGGTTGCATCACAAACAACAATGAGTCCAGCTACAAGCAGGAGGTGGAACACCTGGAGAGCTGGTGCAGGAAGAACAGCCTTCACATCAATTCAATGTGGAGAAGATGAAGGAGATGGTCATGAACTTCAGACGGAACACACATTACCCCCCCCCCCCCCCCCACCCAACATAGGAGGATCTGCAGTAGAAGTGGTCTCCAGCTACAAGTACTTGGATGTGCACCTGAATGACAACCTCAGCTGGAGCAACAACACCACCAGCCTGATCAAGAAAGCTCATCAGAGACTCTACTTCCTCAGGCAGCTGAGACGAGCTGGACTGTGAAGCTCACTCCTCACCTTCTTCTACAGGTGTGCAGTGGAGAACATCCTGTACTCCATCATCAGCAGATGGCATGGAGGCTGCACAGCTGCAGAAATAAAAGCTTTCCAGAGAGTGGTGAAGGCTGCACAGAAGACTGTTGGAGTCAGCCTCCCCACCATCACAGACCTTTACACCTCCAGATGCAGGAAAAGGGCCACTTGCATCATGAAAGGCCCCACTCACCCAGCAACCACACTTTTTGCCCTGCTTCCCTCAGGAAGGAGGTTGAGGAGCATTAAATGCAGAACCACTAGGTTGAAGAACAGCTTCTACCCTGAGGCTGTTAGACTCATGAATCTCTAATCAGGATAATCAATGTGAACAAAAAAAATCATTGTAATGCCATTTGGTTGTTATGTGCTGCTGACTATACATGATGCTGATCTCATGCTGGTTAATTTCATGTTGCTGTGTTCATTAGTCCTCATCTGCTCACACAGACTCATGTTCGTGCTGTTGTTGCTTTGGTGCATTGTTTTGTACTATTAGTGCTCCGTATATTCTTAGATTAGAGTATTTCTTAGTTCTTAGTCTTACTAGTTTTATTTTCATTTTTTCATTTTTATTGGATGGACTCTGTGTACATAGTTTAATTCCACCTCATGTACCACATGTGATGTGAATGACAATAAAGACACCTTGACCTTCCTGAATCTGTTCATGGAGCAGAGCTGGGACAGCAGTCTACTGCTGAAGGATCTCCTCTGCTTCATGATGAAGCTGTGCAGAGGATGGACAGCATTGTCCATAATGGATAGTAGCTTACTGAGGGCCCTTTCCTCTACCACCGATGTGATGGACTCAAGCTCTGTTCCCAGCACAGAACCAGAAAACTCAGTCATGAAAGACAGCGGACGATATGTGTCCTCAGGAAATTCTAGGTCTTTAATGTGATGCATTTTTTTAGGAGAGATACTGTATGTGCAGGCTCTATACTGTCAATGTCAAACTACACTTTGAACAAGAAATGAAACAAACTTGAAAATTTGGGGTTTTCACGAACTAGCAATTAATCATTGATAAAATACAAACCAGATCAGCCACAACTCTCTTCTTGAAGATAGTCACATTTCTACTCTGTGGAAACTCCGTTCCTGCTCATTGTCTGCTGGGCGCTGTGAAAACTGTGTGGCTCATTATCCTCCATTAGGGGTGTTTTTTGGCTGAATCAGTGTGGAGGCAGCTTTGGGCTGTATAATGAGTATGCCTGAAATCACAGTTACAAGCCTCACGGAGCAGGTGCTGCTCGAACACAAACCACACTGTTATCTGCATCTCTGCCAGGACTGCAGCGTACAGACGTACACGCAGACATATCTACACCCGCTCAAGCAAGTCTCTGCACAAGAAACAACAGAGAGAAGAGAAAGGAAAATAAAATGTGTCCTAACATCTGCAGTCGAACTGAAACAAAAAAAAAGTAAAGCAAGTTAATGCCAAGCTGAAGATAATTCATGTTTTTTTTAAGGACTGTCTTTTTGTGCTTCTCTTTTTTTTTTTCATAAATTAAAGCCTGTGATTTTTTTTTTTAAGGATTGCAAGAAAAATGCACAAAGTCATCATCTGTTGGAAAAAAAAAAAAAAAAGTTGTAACTAACCCTTATATACCAGCATGTACATAAAGTTCAAATTCACAAGATTTCATTTTGAGTATTTGTTTTTGTTAAGTTTTAGCTGAATATCTATAAAATTATCACAATTTCTGTGTTGACTAATGTCAATTAGCTGTGGTGTCCACCTTAAACTTTGTCAATATACATCTACTTATTACATTCAATTTTCATTTAATTCTGTTGAGTGGTTCATGCAGTATGGGGCAGCACGCTGGCACAACTGGTAGAGCTGCTGCCTCTCAGCAAGAAGGTTGCCGGTTCAAATCCCGGTCCAGGGGCCTTTCTGGGTGGATTTTGTTTGTTCTCTCCGTGCATGCGTGGGTTTTCTCCGAGTACTCCAGTTTCCTCCCACAGACCAAAAACATGTAAGTTAGCCTGATTGGTAACTCTAAATTGTCCCTAGGTGAGAGTGAGAGAGTGAATGGTTGTTTGTCTCGTTTGTCTCTATGTGTCCCTGTGAGTCCCCCGCTCCTCGCACATGCTGGACATGGGCACCGGCGACCCCCGTGACCCAAAATGGAAGAAGTGGGTAAAAGACAATGAATGGATGGTTCATGCAGTATTTTATTTTCGGACAGCCTTGACTGACTCCTAGCAGGTAATGCTAAAGTGAAAGAAAGATCTGTTACAATAAGAAAGACCTGGAGTATGTGATGCACTGACTATCAGCTACTACAATCCCAAAGTTATAGCCAATATTTTGTTTTCTAAGGTGCTATCCTGATTTGGATTTACTAAAAAACAACAGTTTTAGATTTAACCTTTATTTATACGGGTTAGTTCCCTCAAGGACTCATTTACAAAATGTACATATACAGTGATTAAATTGTTGAAGTTTTAATACAATCTATCATGTTGTTCATGGTATATTTTGATAACACCATGCTGAGTTCAGCTGTTAATAACTAAATCTAAACAACTAACGTAGTGTCAGATATCACCACATCAAACTTACCTCAATATCTGTACAGTCACCTGAGTTACAGCCAGTGTTGTGTTTTATAGGGTCACTTGGATGTGACAGTCATATTGAATCAGGCTGACTTCAAATAGTAATCAGTTGTGGATAACTTTCAGCAAGTTTCATGAAACTCATCCAGTAGTTCATGGGTTATATTAGTAACAGACAACTCATATACACACACACACACACATGCACAGGTTTGTCTTGCTGCCTTTATGTGGATTTTGCATTGACTTTCATTCTTTTCTTTTTTTTATTATACAGCCTAACCCTGACCGTTACCCTACCATTACCTAACCATTACCAGTACATACCTAACCCTAAACCTAAACTATCCTTAATTCACACCTTAGTCCTAAACCTAAACCTAACCCCTAACCCACCAACAACACTAGAACCTTATGGGGACCGGGCTTTGGTCCCTACAAAGAGCAGTTGGTCCTCACAGTGTAGTACGTGTTCAAAAATGGTCTTCACAAAGTAGCATTAACAAGCACACACACACAAACGATTTGCTTTTTGGCACCGGGTGATTATAAATATATATAAACAACATATTTATCTCTTCCATAGACACTAGTTTGTCTGTCTTGATGTCCATGTTTTCTTCTGTCAGAGATTGCATTTGGATGTTTGTACAAGGTTTAATCAAACTGATTTCCCTGCTATGCCTCTAATTTCAGTTTATGTTTGCAGTGAGGTCTGTGAATAAATGGAAGGCAGTTTTTATCTCTATCGCTCACTCTGTTTATCTCACTCTGATGACATCAGTAGACAAGCCAGATTTTCTTTCACTTCCATATACGCACTTTGACAGACTGACATAAACTAAAAGTCCTATCAGGCATCATTACACCTATAACATGAGAGATTTAGATCCATTACATTATTGTTGGGTTTTTTTATGCCATCAGTAAATTGTTTATGTGTTGTAGATTAATGTCCTGTTGTGCTCGTAATTGTAGTCATCCAGCCCATATCTGCGTGAACAGATATTTGGAATGGTGTACAGATTTGGTTTGAACAGACGATGTTGGATTGGATAAAAAAAGCAACAGTTACAGTGTTTGAACAAGAATCAATTTAACTGGCCAACATAAAATTCACTGAAGTATGAGTCATCATTTACACCTCACTATGAGCCATCTAAACTTGCAGTTCACGAAAGTTTAAAGCAGTGTACAGGAGGTAACAAAAAGTTTGGATTATAGTATAATTTTTATAAGTTTGCTGAAGATAAATATTCTTATTTGTTGATAGTTGTGTTCAATTCAAGCTAAATCAGAGTCAGTCAGAGTCAGAGTCAGAGTTTCTTTATTGTCATTCGCACCTCATGTGGTACATGTGGTGGAGCGAAATTATGTACGCAGGGTCCCAGTTACATCCAACAATAAAATGTATAAGAAAAACAGTAATAACATCTAAGATATGAACTAAGAAAAACATCAACTAAATATACACTAAGCACTCATAACATAAAACATTGAACATCAGCACAAACGTGAACATGAGTCTGTGAACAGATGTGCACGCATGAACACATCAACATTGAAACAGATCAGCAGCAACATGAAACAGATCAGCAGCAACATGATATGGTTTTTCACAGTGATTATTCTAGTTAGAGATTCATGAGTCTAACAGCCTAATATACTGTAAACCGAAAAATATTGCTCTTACTATTATAATGCTGAAGTTCTTTTTGTGTGTGTGTGTGAACTTCACATATATATTAAAAACTCAATGTTTCAAAGAACTGCACATTTTAATATCTTAAGTGTTTTTAAAATTACTGAAGTAAATACTTTTAGAAAACTGAATGAAACCAAAAATAAATAAGATGCCCCATGTGGGATTCCAGTGATTTTCCTCTGCAGTTCTCTTTGAGACAGGCAGGCACCAATAAGCAACAGATGGGTCCAATCTGGATGATGAGCTCAAGGCATATTTGAGCCTGCTGAAGTGTTCATTCTGACGCTGGAACATTACATACCAATCGTTGCTGTTTCCTGAGAACCAGACCCTGGACCTACAGAGTATCTTTTGTGTTTAAACCACTAGTATCCTCTACCAACCTGGAATCCTCCACTCCCTCTCTACTGTATATGGACAAGTCTGAAGGAAGCTGTAAGAAATAGTTCTCAGAGATATCTGGACCTACATTACCTGGAACCTTACTTACCTGTGATCCTCTCTTTTCATGTCCTACCCAGTGCCACCTGTACATATCTTCCTAATTGTCACTTGTAAGAAAAATCCACTTACATTTGATCCCTGAGTTTGAGTTCTGTTTCTTCTCAATGTCCGTGCTTTGGTATTTAATCTTGAAATGATACACCAATGCCTATGCAATGACACAAATAATAATCAACAATCAAAAGAGAGACTTTTCTGATACAATATTAATTTGTGAGACATGGAATGCCAGGTGAATTTGCATATGAGAAGCTAACTTGAGTTTGAGTGCAGATGGACTAATGATTTTTTTTTTTTAATGGGGTAGGAACCAATATATCCAGGTCTCAACTTTCTAGGAGTGTCTTTGATATTGATGTCATGAGTGGAAATCCATACCTTTTGACAGGGGGAGTAAGATAGTGCTGGAACAATGGCTGTCTGCAAAACTATTGTTTTGTTCAGAAGTCCAAAGAAGGGCCACGTTGGTATGTCTTGGAAACAGATGGAGAGAGTAGCCCAGAGAAGCCTCGAAAGTTGATAATCCAGTGGCTGAAGAGGTTAAAGTGTTGTGTCCATACTCTGTCTATGTGAAGTGTTTGATCCAAGAGGAGTGTGTGTTGTTAATAACACAACTGAGAGATGCTTATACCTGGTTGCATATTTACCTGGTATTTGCTAGGTACTAACCGAAACTTACACAGTGCAAACCTCATATTTATCAGTAAGTACTTGGTGCATAATCGGTACTTACCTAGGTTGGTTTCTGGTATGTATATAGTATTTACAGTGTAGAGGGATATGGGGTTGGACATATATTGTAAATTATCAGTTATGAGTTAAGCTCATAAGATATGCATTTATTTTGCAAATAACCTCATTGTGTGTGGGCACCACCTCTTTTCAGAGGAAAAATCAGTCTCTAACCCTAAATTAAATGTAAACTGAAACGTGGATCCTTTTCTCGTGTTTAAAGGGCATCAAATCAGTTAATACGCACAGATATGCCAAAATAATCACAGATTTAGTTGATTTTATGTATTTTATTACAAAAATAATAACCTGTGATATATCTGATGAAGATTATGCATAACAAACAAATGAATAATGAATAGTTTTGTATCAAAGGTCTACGTGATTATTCAAATCAGTGAAACTTTAAAACAGCAGATTTTTGGACTGGTTCTGTTTGTGAAGTAGTTAAAATTGTGTCTAAATGAGTTGTAGTGTGTGTAAAGCAAGATTATTGTGATGCATGATCACCAGAAAGGCATTAAAGGGTCTCTCTCACCAGAACGAGCTGTCAGAATGTTCCACAACTGCTTAAAATGATACCAGCAAGGCCTGAGATGATCGGGTGACTGAGAGGCAGATTGTCTCCTCAAAAGTCACCTATCACCATTGGAGGGACGAAGGTCCAGCCACTGGCTCTGAAGTCAGCTGGAATTTATCACTCTGCGGTGCGATGGCTCTGGTTCGGTCAGGTTCTCTCGTCCTGAGACGTTTGAAGAAAAGGCTGCTTCTCTCCCTTTCTCTTCCTTCCTAGGATATCTCACTAGGAGGAAGTTGAAGTGGGTTGTGTAGAAGTAGCAAAGGTGATTGAAGTTGAAGATGAAGAAGAAGTGAAGATGAATAAGATAATGAAGAAGTGAAACTTAACTTAACTGTCTGTGTGTTATAGATTGACTTTGGTCCACCTCTCGGAAGAGGGGTGGTCCTAACTCTTTGTCATGTTTGATAAAATCTAATGTCCATTTTCTCTGTCTGCCTTTAAAAGACACTCTTCTTTTTAAAAGAAAAACATAAGACAAGTGATTATCTTAAAGAGAGATTACTTAAAACACACATTTTCATAAATAAACATTCAGTTCTGAAGCTTTTGAAACAACATGCAATGTTCATCAAAAGATGTTGCTGTTCATCTCCTGAAAAGAAAATGTCATTAACCGTATGTCCCACCACGTTCCCTGAGGTCAGTGGACCAGTTGCTCCTCACAGTTCCAGGAACTCGTCTTAAGCGCAGAGATGACAGGGCCTTCTCTGTAGCAGGACCAAGACTTTGGAACGAGTTACCTCTGCTTGTCAGACTGGCCCCCTCCCTCTTGGTTTTCAAATCCCATTTAAAAACCCACTACTATTCAGTAGCTTTCAACACCAGAGGATCTGTGTTTTGAACCTGTACGCTCCACACTGGTTTGTCGTCATATTTATTATCTGCATCTATTTTATGTCTATATTTTTGAATTTACTTCATTTTGTATTTTGCTTCGTGTGTTGTCTGTTGTTCTGTCTGTACAGCACTTTGGCCTTATAGCTGTTTAAAGTGCTCTATAAATAAAATGGTATGGTATGGTATTAAACAAAGGGTTCTTTAAAATGTGTTATCTTCATGGGAATCCATCCTGGGAGTAATACTCCTTTTTGATAAAAGTTAAAGTCTCAGCAGATGTTTCAGCTTCGAGGTCAGTTGAACCAAAACTCATTAGAACGATCTGTCCGTTTCATAGGAAATGAGTTCATATTGGCAGTGAAGTTAACAAAGTGACAGTTTTTTTTTATTACACTTTCATTAGTGCCAACTAAGAAGTTATTGCTGAGCTGGACACCTGTAAAGCAAAGTCTGTTTGTTCCCAAGGGAATAGATGCATCTGATTTTAAACATTTTAAGCACAAAACACATGAATGATGTTTGTTTGAGATGAGGTGAACTCTTTTTCCGTTTAAGCTGAGATGAACTGTTTTCTGAGATGAGGTGTTCTTTTTCTGAGGTGGTGTTCCCCTACAGCAGGTATCGGTATCAGGCTGTGATATGTGTTGCTTCAGTATAATATAGCAGTGAACAAAAAACAATAATTTTTGTTGAAATTGTTTAAGATATTTTTTGTTATGCTTTTCAACTGTATTAGTATCCATACTGAAATACCGTGTATTATCTGATCAAACAATAAATAGTATGTTTAGCAAAAAAAAATAATAAAATAAACCAGAAGCTTTTTTCACTTTGCATCAAACACATAGAAAAATCCCTATTTTAAGACACTCAGTATTTGTATAATTTCTAAAATAGTAGATGTATTTTAGAGAGTTCTGGATCAAGATATTTTTGTCACCGAGATGAATAATTTAGGATTAAGTATCAGCCAATACTATTTTTTATTCCGATACTCAAATTAAAGAATTAGATCTAGTTTATACAGTTGGGACTTACAGACTATATAGATTAATGCCCTAAAATCCAATATCCTTTTGTGCTGCACACCTCAGTGGTTCTACAATGCAGTGAAACAATATGTGGTCATATTGTTCATCAAGTTTTTTTTTTAGTTTTTTTTATTTAATCATCATCAAGGAAACAACCTATGCCAGGTGTTGCTGAATAATTTTATATATTTTGGGTATATACTGCGGATCCAAAGGGTCCAAAAGGCAACAAAATCCAATTTATTCACAATAGTGGAGGGTTGGTTATTCAGAGAGATTAAATAAGTAATCTGTTCTGTAATCCATAATGCCTTATCTCGTCCCATGGGAACTTGTTTCCTTTTAGGTTTCTCCAAACTGTGTTGTTTGTGTTAGCTTTAAGATTTAGCAGGGTGGCCTTGGTGTACTAAGCTGAGTATTTGTATATTTTACTGCATAATTAAATTGGTGATGAGAAATGCAGCCTAATCATCGCCAACACAATGAATACGCTGGATGGATGAGGTAAAGCCCTAGACAGTGCAACAAAGACTAGAAGTGTCTTGATCGAAACCCCAGTCAGAAGATTGAGAGCATTCAGTCAACTTTTATTTATACAGGTTAGTCCCGTTGAGCCTCAGGGACTCATTTATAAGAGAGACCGGATTTTAACAAAGCGTGATGACAACAGTAGACAACAAAGAACCAGCAGACAATCATAAAAGAAAGCATACTAATTGAGAAGAACAAATGAAAGAGAATAGTAATAATAAATAATAACAAAAAAAATGAAACAAAAACAGCTAGATTATAAACTTGTGTAGAAAACTAAAAACAGGAACATGTCTGAACTGGACGGGTCGCAAGTCCATCCCAGGGCCAGAATTCAAAATCCAAATTTAAAATCAGAATTTATAAGAATAACAACATTACTGTTTCTTGTCTTTATCAATTACTAGTCTCCCTGGAAAATGTCATGTTGGCCTGCGGTAAGTTTTTCAACATACTTTTATTTCACTGTCAGAAACTTATTTGAACAAAAACAAGAATTTACTGAAGTAAACCTGCCCATGTTGTATTTTTTAACAAAACTTTGCGAGACTGGGAGTCTTGTAAGGTGTATTAACAACAGTTAAGGAGGTGTTTAGATAGTCTTGCTGTTGGGTTTTGTTATAAAGACATTTATAGCTCAGTTGAAATCTTGCTGCAGACTGTCTCCACCACAGCTTAATGCCATCCAGCTTTGTCACTGTGATAGAAAACCAGTTCATTATGATATCTCTCCTTCTCCTTGTTGGCTTTAGGCTTACACACTGATGCTGAGGCTTTCTGGTCTTCTGAAGAAGGTTTGTGCTGAGATATGTTCAGTAGTTCAGCCTTCTAAGCACTACAAATGACCCACAATACGCCAGAGTGCCCGCAGGGGAAATAAAGCTTCCAGACACGAGACTCCATCATCCCTGCATTCAAGTGAGAGAAGTACTGGGGCAGAGAGCATTTAACCATGCTTGCTTCACTGGCCTCCTGCGTCTTGTTAAAAGCCAATGGCCACTTATGACAGGAAGGATAACTTCGATGATGAAATGTAATGGGCCAAGAGGAAATGAGCCTGGCTGGGAAAGTCTGGGAAGTGGGAAGGACGAAGATATGGGAGCAGAGGGGACATCTCAATGAATCTATCACTGAAGGAAATCAGGAAAGTTTTACTTACACACACACGCTCCCCCACACACAAACACACACACACAGTTAAGAAGATGATGGAGCTCACTATACGTGCAAACACATTTAATAATGTATTTTGAAGGTTAAAAGGATAGTTAAGATACTTTGAAATAACTTTATGTGGAAGGGTTAAGCCTTCTCATTGAGGTGCAATTGTTTGAGATTACTTTCTGACTCAAAGTTGAAGGAAATTGACAAAATGTTGGGTGCAGTCTCAATGACTTCTTTTAGCATTCAAGCAACCAGTGAGCCAATAATTTCACATCTTGCAAAACCCTATTCCGGACCATGCACATAATTTTTTTCCACATGGGAGTACAGTTTTAATGAAAATATGCAGATTCGGAGCAGTTTTTCAAATATTACTTATCGGCATAGTTAGACCTGGACATTTGGGACTTACATTGTTTGAAAGATCTCATTCCATTTTAAAATATAGCTCTAAACCTCTAAAAGTACCAACTCTAAATTGAGAAGAATTTGAAACGGGTTCCAGATGGTAGTAACAATTTTGTCACTATTTTGAGGGAAAATTATTAAAAACACAATTTAATTTCTAAAGACGAGACTGTGAACCAATGCAACTCAGAAAAGTAGAACCCCTCCAAAAGTTTGGAGACTTCTTTGCATATACCATTCAACATTTAATGACCAACAATCACAGCCCAGTGAGATACTGGTTTTATGAACAGTTAATATCCCACCTGTTATAGATAGCTCTTTAAACAACTTTAACATGAAGAAACAGAATTTAAATCTACGGAACACCAAAATGGTCAAAATTAATTAAATAAATAAATATTATGAAATAAGTATCTAAGCTCATTAGTATGGCTTTTTTTTATTTTTATTATTCTTTTATTTCACAGTTGGGTTTTCCATGATGGCTTATTTATTTCATAAAGACATTTTTCAGCAGAATGATTCAGCTGTCAATCAATGTCAGTGGGTTGGACCTGCACACCTATTGTCTGATCCTTCACATCCATTAGTTTTCCAGGCTCACTGCAGGCACAGCTAGCCGTAGAAACTAGCAACAACTTGCTAGGTCAACAGTTATGAAAGATGGCAGAGCTGCATGAACTTCGTTCAGCTCAGGTAACTTTAGCAGATCAAATTGAGAGGATTACGTTCTCATGAGATACAGTTGTGAGTCGAGTTATACTGCAGTAGAGTGACCCTCCACTAGGATCCTTGAGCCCTCACTGGTGTGATTGTGCACGTTTACACTATGAATTATGGTAGGAACGCTGCAAAAATGCTGCGAGTTGCTTTCAAAATCAAAGCTGAAAATAAAAGCTGTTAATTATGTAATTCTTGTTGGTATGCTTTTAATGTCCGCCTGTGAGTGTTGAGCCATATCAATTTCACTTGTATCACTGTTATCTCTGGTTATGTAAGTCCATTGTGTGAGAATGTCAGTTTTCCCTGAAGCTTTAAATACAAAAAACTGATACTTTGCAGAAACCACTCTCACTTCAGGCTGACCCTTCCCTAGAAGACCTCCAGATGTTGTTCACCAAGTTTCAACAAGATCTGACGTTGAGTTTCAAAATAAGTTGTTTTTAAAAAAAAACTGTTAATTATGTCATTCTTGCTGATATAAGTTCAAGAATTACCTTTAATTGCATGTACACCAGCAAGAATGACATAATTAACAGCTTTTATTTTGAAACAACTCGCAGCGTTTCATAGCGTTCCTACCGTAATTCATAGTGTCCATCACAGGGCGATATTCTACCCATTCCTTTTATATGACTTTGTGTTTGGCAGTTTTATTTCAGAAGATATGGCAACAGGAACAGTTCATCTGTGGTGAAATATGGATACATTTATAGATTAATCCAAACTAAAGGTCACAAAACTAATAATATGTGGCCTGTAGTCCCTATTAAAAAGGTTTATAAACTCAATAATCCAGGTAGATTACAACAAAAATGGTTAAATCATGTCACCTGGACCAGTTTATATGAAAATGTGAAATGTGTAGTTCCTATGGAGGATCATAATGTTTTATTTATTTATTTAATTTTGAGCATTTTGGTGTTCCATATAATTCTGATTGAAGTGACAATCTGAGGTTTAGGCGGAGTGGAGCTGCTCAGATTGACCATTTTTAGCTCATCATGACAATCCATCTAGAGACCATTATTTAAAGGTTTACACTGCCATCAATTTTGCACAACACAATTATTCCAGCACAAATACTATAAAAATCATTCTGTAAGAGCTGTCAGGCTGCTCTGGAAGAGCCAAAGCAAATTACTGTTGCTACTATTTCTTGTAAATAACCATAAAGTTCTGTGTAAATATTAATGTAATGCAACATTTACAAGAATGTAAAAGTTTAGAAAGCAGCATTAGCATGAACTGCTGTGCAGTTCTGGAGACAAGAGCTGTTTTAAGATAGCAGCAATTCAGTTTGGTCCAATGTTCAGAATAGTCATTAGCTCATCTGTTCTATCTAATTTAAACTCAGTTTCTTCAAGCGGAGGGTGTTCAAAATTATATCTGCAACAAGTAAGATGTTATGTGTTCATAACTTTTACACAGAAACCTTCTTCTATGAAAGACCCCGTTAAGAGTGTGTCTAAAGGTTTGGTACCTCAGGGACACCTTCTTAATTTGTTCTGGTCCAAAGTCAGCACCAAATCCAACTGTAAATTTGAATAAATCTTATGTAGAGTCCAGACATATGTGACAGTTGTGTGTATTACATTAGGGTGCGAGTTCACTTTAGACAGAAGTGGTTCCCCTTGAGTTCCAGACGGGCTCCATGCAGTCAGATTGTCAGCGAACACATGTTGGCAGAACCATGTTTTTCACCTACCTGCTGTGAGAAGGTCAGCTCCTTGCTGTTGCAGACAGCTCAGCAAGCTGCTCTGGAAACAGTTATGCACGTTTTAGCAAACTTCAAAGCTTCCATTCTGACAGAATGATTTATTACTGAAGTCATGCTGGCTGATAACATCATTACCAATAAATCCCTTTCTTGTATTATCCAGGTAAAACAGCATTTGTGTAGTGATTTATATGCAAACTGGAAAAAGAAAAAGAGAGAAACAAGGACCCTGAATAAAAAATAAAACCTACAAAACTGTATTTTGGAACGCAGTCCGAAACATATTGCATCGAGTAAAGTACTGTTATGTGCCAGCATTCATCTTGCAGGGGGACTGGTGTTGTGGCCTTAGAATTACATTTGTGAGATTGGAAATGTCTTTCAGCGTCACATCTTGCCTTCAGCTTTACCTGACTTTACCTCTCAGGAAGAGACAAGACAAGTTTATCACTGCATTGCTTTAGTTTATTGCTTTCAGGATGTTGAAAAGAAGAGACACCATTTTCTGGACTTATTTTGAAATAGGATTTAGGTACCTTAAACCGAAGACATTTGGGATTTGTACCTTATTGAATCTTCACCATTGTAAGAAGATAAAAAGAAAGAAAATGTGTTGCGGCCTGTTTATATAAACGTCTGTTTAAAATCACACATGAAAATCTAAGCCGCATTTATTGAAAACATAAATTTAAAAAAATCAACATCAGAGCATAGTAAACTGTTGGAGAACAAAATAAAACATTGTATCCTACATTTTAAAGCACATACAAGATTTCTATCATTGTTTAAATGCTAAATTTGTTTTGGCTTTTCTGCAACATTTGTGTCATTAGCAAAAAAAAAGTCTTATAATACTAATTAATTAAAAACACTCTAAAGTTGCCAATCAAAAATAAATTTTACTCTTTGCAACATGCATCAACACGAATGCAGTGTCAGTCATCAGATACCCAGCTGGTATAATAGCCTGGCCAAAGGAGGAGATAGAGGCCACAGACATCAAGACACAAAAGCTCCCCTTGAGGGTTCCACCCTCATGGGGAGCATGAGAAAGGAGAGGCAGAGGACTAGTGAGCATCCAAGCCACCACGCAGGGTAAAACAACTTAGATCTTGGCTCCATCAGGAGGAAAATTCCCATTCATTAAATGATGAGTGATTGTCTCATCAGCAGCACAAACCCAATGTGGAAGAGGATGAATAAGAGGAACCAACATGGAAGGAAGGATAAACTCCTGCATGGCATGTACCACCAGCAGAATGAGGAAGTGGCTGATATCAGTTATCAGTGATCAGGCTCCTCTCTTGTGGAACCAACTTCCAATCTCTGTCCATGAGGCTGACACATTATCCAGTTTTAAAACTAGGCTTAAGATTTTCCTTTTTGATAAATCCTATAGTTAGGGTCAGCTTGGGTTTCCTGAGCTGTCCCTTAGTTATGCTGCTATAGGCTTAGACTGCTGGAGGACAAACTGACCACACTTTGCACTCTACTACTGTCTTTACTTACTCTGCTCTACCTGTTTTGTATTTGTATTTTTTTTTTAATCCTTAACATGTGTGTGTGTGTTTTTGTCTTTCAGAAACACCTGGACCTATATCTGGACCTGCCATTCTGTGTTTGTTTGTTTCTTCTTTCTGCCCTTTCAAACCTCAGCCAGTTGAAGTAGATGACTGCACATCCTGAGCCTGGTTCTGCTGGAGGTTTTTTCTGTTAAAAGGAAGTTTTTCTTTCCACTGTTGCCAATGTGCTTGCTCAGGATGGGAGACTGTGATGAAGTGACAATTCAATGCAATCTGCTGGATTCCTTAGGTAAATAACTTTTAATAATTGGCTTTTTATGTATGGGAATGTTTCTGTTCAGTGCCCTGAGATGACTTCTGTTGTGACTTGGCACTATAGAAATAAACTGAACTGAACTGAATTGAATAGATGTAGCAATCCTGAGTGATTGTAACATCAGGAAGGAGCGTGCAAAGCTTGAAGGCTGAAAGAGGCGATACAGAAGTTGTGGAGAGTCAACGCGTCAGTAGTCCTTGTGGTCAGAGCACTCAGTGCTGTGACCCTGAAACTGGTGTTGGTGGTTCCAACAGATCTCAGGAACAACCTCAGAGATCTCTGTCCAGAAGAGTGACATCCTAAGAATAGAAAATAAACTGTGCAGAACCCATAAAGTCCAAGGCCTGTGTTAGAGGCCCCAAGTTTTGAAGTGTTTGTAACTGTCCAAGTGGAAGAGTAGGTAGGGTAAGCAGTAAGTTTATTCATATAATAATTAAAAAATATTAATATACAAGAAACATCCTAATGTGTTTTGTTATGAGATTAGAAAACAAAATGTTCTCTAAAAATAGAAGGTGTTGGTACATAAAAATGGGGAAAAATGTGCCAGTAATATCTTTTAAACTTTGTCATTAATTATGTTTTGTTTGAATATTGAATATACACATAGAATATACACAGACACAACAAGATCACTTAACTTTCATGGTGACGGATGACGATGTGATCAGTAATTATGTTTTCAGTGGTGGAAATAAAATGAACCTGAATAAAAAAATATTGTGGGTAAGAATGTTTTGCCCCTATATTTAAAACATTAATGTATATAATTAAGTCAGAAATTGGGTAATTGAAGAACTAATACCAGGTATTCATACATAACTCAGATGTGGGTTTCGTAATGACTCAACAATTAACATGATTCATGCAGTAGGTGATAAAGGTTCATATTTGGTCTTTTAAAGACGCGTGTGGTAAACCAGTGCCTCCAGCTCGTATTTGCTGCTGTGTCACATTCTGCTCTTAACCCTCATGAGAGTTTCTGTCTTCTTTCTGTCCAAGCAGAGTGCTCAGGGACTCATAATCTGTGTTCAGCTGTCAAAACAATTTATCCAACCAACTGAAAAAAGAAAGAAAAAGCATGTGCCACTGAGTGTGCAGTACACTTCCTGCGCTCCATCTTTCCTATACTGTGTTGTGAAGTCAGTGCAATTTTTAAAAAAAATGAAGAAGCTTGCAGCCAGCGGTGCCGTCACATAAGCACGACTGTAATTTCAAGCCTCTCAGAGAGTCGTCATGTGGCGCATTGACTGAGCAGAGATAACTGGCCGAGGCAAACGCTCACACATCCAATCTATCTTCCTTTTTTCAGCCTGCTGTTCCCATTTTTGTGTGTGCGAGTTGCGTTTGCATGTTCAGAGACAACAAAACAGAAGCGAACGTAAGTAGAGGAGCTCATGGCTTTGAGTGTTGTGTGCACTGCTCGTGATGACACATCTCGCCCCACTAGTAGGTACCTGCTGTCACATCTTTGGAGAGTGTGCACACAGAGATCTGGCCGACTCACAGCAGAGCCAGCTAAACCAGGTGTCCCTGCTCCCAAAGATAAACCCCCTAAAGCTTGAATGGCAAGTTCAGCACTTTGAGACCGCACACACTCACTTTGTTTAACTTTTTTGTCTTCTCTTATTCTCTTTGAGTTAACAATGGTCACTTTTGCCTCCCTTAATGTAGCAGAAACACAGATGTCATGGTGTCACATGCAGCTTTTCTCCATATTTATGCTTAACAGCTGGTGTGTGTGTGTGTTTTCTGATTATCCAGAATAACTGAATAATGTGAATGCTAATAGGAGCTTCAGAGAATTTTCTTCCGCAGCCCACTGAGGGTTTAAGATTGATAGAAGAAGTGAAAAGGAAGGAAGCAGCGCTCAGAGCTGAGAAATCTCACAGTTTACGGACTGTGAGAGATAGCTGTGAGAACTGGCTGAAAAAGACTGCCAGGTTGAACGTGTTATCAAGGGAAACTTCAGAACCAGTAAGAAGAAACTGAACCTCTTGATGATACCAAACACATGATTACAGTGATTATATTTACCAATACTGTAGTCCCTTGTTTATTGTGGGGGTTCCGTACCCTGAAGTCCCACGATAAGTGAAAAATCACTAAGTAGGGATACAGTAGTCCAAGTTCAAGTTTAAGTTCAAGTTCAGTAAACGTTATATTAAGGCTTTATAAACCCTTCCCACACTCTTGCAATGTTCTGAACTCTTAAACCTACATAATTTTAACAACGTACGTTACTAAATTTTACTTACTAGCTCGGTTCGTTTCTGCAGACCTATCCTGCAGCGATGAAGCCCACAAATCAGTCTTCTAAACTCTTAAACCTACTAATTTTAACTACAAGCTACATATAAGTGTATATAAAGCTACTAAATTTTACTTACCAGGCTCTGCAGAATGGTTCCAGTCCGACCTGATAGATGAAAAAAGACCCAGTGCAGCATGATGAAACCCCATCCAGCTTGATGTGTTCATGCTGCTGCCCAGAATATCGTCCACCACCTCTGGCCCGGTCCAGACCAGCACCGTGCGACCAGAAGCTGACTGAACCCCACAGCCGTTTGTCGCCTGCAGCTCCCAGGATCCGGGTCACACTGAGTCCAGATCAGCTAAAGCTCAGCCACTCAGCAGTGAAGATACAACTTGAAGGATGAGTTCAGCTTCAGGATTGTTTGTGACTTTCCTGCCAGTCCTGTGAGCTGATCCTTACAGAACTTCTGACTTTGCTCCAAAACTTTCCCTCCATTTGCAGAAAGCAGCGGTTGGAAGCAGTGTTGACTTCTGGGAAGTGAACTGATGGCTTCTAGGTAATGTAGTTCTTTAGACTGGCAAAACAGCGAAGGCTTAATGAAAGAAAACTACAAAATGGCAGCGCATTTTTATTTTTTAATTACATTTTATTGTATTTATTTAAATTTTTTAGGGGGGGAAATATTACGTACAATACTGTACGTACACAAACCACGATAGAGAGATATCCTGATGCATGCTCAATAATCCAGGTAGAAAAATCAAAAAAAGTTCAATCTGGTCCTCTGGACATTCAAAAAAGCAAAAAACAAAACAAAGCAAAAAAATCTAGAAACGTTTCGTCTCTCATCCAAGAGACTTCCTCAGTCTGAGGTGCTGTTTTCAGCTCAGTCTCCTAAATAGCACCTTCTCAGAGTGGATCAACCAGTTTGCTGCTGACAACCAAAACCACTGGTTTCTATTTAGGAGACTGAGCTGAAAACAGCACCTCAGACTGAGGAAGTCTCTTGGATGAGAGACGAAACGTTTCTAGATTATTTTGCTTTGTTTTGTTTTTTGCTTTTTTGAATATCCAGAGGACCAGATTGAACTTTTTTGCACGATAGAGAGAGTCCGTGAAAGTCGAACCGCGAAGTAGCGAGGGACTACCGCATCTACTTTTACATGTAACTAAGGACCAAGTCTTCCATGAAGTGATGCTTATCACCTGTCACCTTTCATGCCAGCATTTTAAACTAAGATCATGAGAAGGGATGAAGATTTAGACATCCTGGTTAAAAGGAGGTTATGAGCTCTCTCATGCAATATTGTGACATCTAATTGAGTTTTTGTTCCAAGTGTGTGTTGAGGAAGAGTCTCAGTTACTACCACAAGAAACTTCAGCTTTTTATCTGTAAACATGATGACTTATAGTCATTTTTGTATTGGCTAATACAGATGTACACCCACCAATTACTTTCTGAAAGTTTTTTAATAAAATGTGTTCAATGGTTAACAAGATATTTTGCTAACAGAGAGGCAAAGTTGACTGTAACAGTTAATGTGAAAAATTGGAAAACAAAACTTGAGCATTTACTTAACATTCAAAATATAATTTGGGGATGATTCTCGGCTTTTACACCAAATCTCAGCTCATTATCTGTAAAAGTTGACAGATTTAAAGCCATTTGTTGTTTTCCTAATGTTGATTAGGTGGGGCAGCCATCTTGAATGTTGTTTGCTCTGAAAGAACATCAGTTGTAGATGTAAATCCAGTGGTGACTTTATGAGGGTTTCAATAATATTCATCCACTGGTTCAGGAGATATTTTCCTAAAAGACCAAAATGAACATGTGCAATCACACACACACAAAAACAGGTAAATGAAACCATAAAATAACACTTTCCTGTTGCTTAGTTTGAATAGTATCAGTATTGTTCACATTTACCCTCTACATGCTCCCTGGGATTTGCTGATAGAAGCCTGTAGCTAAAGCTGGGAGTAATTGCATCCTCACATTTCCTCCTGTAGGAACAGCTCTATGACATTCCAGATTGGCATTATATGAATGAAAATGTCTTAATCTGCAGTAGAATGACACAAGAAAATTGATATGGAAAGTGTTAGTACCAGCTCACAATTCATAACAAATATAACTCCAGTTGAAGTTTTAGGAGCAGTTAGTCAGTTTCAGCTAAATGTAGCATCATCTATCAGATAAACCTTCTTGTTACAGTTTGGCAGTAGTTATGTGAACATGCACAATAATATTCAAACTTGTGAATACTCTAAAAATGTTGCTATTCAAGTAAAAGTGCTTTAGCTAAAAAAAACATTCCCTATGTTGAATCAGAGTCCTTGGCAACAGTGTAAGTACAATTTGAATATCTGAATAACATGTTCCAGGAAAACTCTAAATATATACATGGCTCTGGGCTCTATTCTGTGTTTCAGCTAAGGTGCATTTTGTTAAATGATACCTATGTTTCATCACAGTACCAGCACATGTTTGATTTACCTCAAATTGAGGCAGAAAATAAAAACACTCAGTGCAGAGAAAGTCGAAGCAAACAGCAGTTGGTTGATGAGATCGGGACAGAACTCCATAGGAGTCACACAAAACTCCAAACAAGCAAAAACAGCCAACTTGAACAAGAGCAACAAAACTCCTCAAATCTTGACAGCACTTGATCTACATGAATCAAGGTTTAATCATAGAGCCCTGCTGTGATTAAGAGGACGTTCGAATGAGCCTAAAAATGTCTGAAATGAGCGTTTATGGAACAAGCATGTCATCAACATGTCTCTGACATCCTTACTCTGGTGGTTTCACATCAGTTCACACCTCCATTCAAGCATTCATGTGAGTCTGATTATTTTGTTACGTGAGTCCTATGTGCGTGCTCAACTAATCCCATCTGATAATGAGCTGCAGATCCTTCGCAGTTTAAAAAATGTCAATCAACCAGCCATGGGTGTTCCAGATCTCTTAAATTTTGCCTAATGATTGATTTATTAAACACTTGTCCTCAGTGTGCAGCATCATGTATCTGCTTTATAGTAAATTAAAAAATACTTGATAAATTATTGTTGTGCTGTAAAGGGTAAATAATGTTATAGACCTATTCCATATTAACATGGTTATTTTTGATAGCACTTCTTCTCTAGCTGCATTTTTTTCTGACAAAAAAAAAAAAAAAAGATAATTTAAACACAGGCCATGATTCATTAATGGACTGTGTGGCTTTTTCAACAACTGAACAAGAGAGATTGCAAATCCGCACAATGTCCTCTCAAAAGGCAACATGTGCCTTAAACTGTGCTGCCAACCAAACATTGTTTCTTGTCGCTTACGCAGGTTCCCCTTTTTTAAATGAGATTTTAGCATCCCAAGCCTATCATACTGTTAAAACCTGCTACATCATACTTTATCTATTAGGGCTGCAACAACGAATTGATAAAATCAATAAAAATCGATGATTAAAAGCGTTGGCAACGAATTTCATTATCGATTCGTTGTGTCGCGCGATTATGCATCTTTCACGGCACTGCGGAGCCGTTTCGTTTTGTTCACGGGCAGTTCATTGTCAATGCTGACTGACTGAATAAAGTTTGAAAAAAAAACTGCAGCACGAGTTGAACAGAGCAGGGGGGAGCAAAGCAGAGGCTGTTTTTAAAGGAAATTTAAGTAAATTTTACAAATGACCGACGCAGCAAAAACTGTTTGACCCAAGTCCTCCAAAGAGTGGGAGAACTTAACAAAGATAAAAAATGAGAAACATGCCGCTTTGAAAATCGCCGACACGACACGGGAGAACCACGGAGATGAACGTAAACATGTCGGAGTCACGAGCTGCAGCTGATACAACATGTCTCACTCCCAACTCGTGTTGCAGGTGAGTCTCTACAATTTAACACATTGTTCTGTTTCAAGAGAGAAAACGTAACGTCAGTCTGTCTGTAGCTGAAGCTGCTGCTTGTTACAGGGATAGAGAACGTGTGTTACTTTTTATTTAATTTATTTGGAACAAGCAGTGTTTAAATGTGATTTTAAAATAAATCTAACACAAAGATAATAATTTAATGATTAAGCTTCAACTTTTAATTTGCTGGCAAAGACTGAAGACACTCCAGGTATGGCAGGATGAATTGCATTTAAACAGGAATTAAAGTAATTTATTACATCTACTCAAATGTGTGTAATTAAGTATT
>NC_056501.1:30398189-30415696 GCF_014905685.2 Nematolebias whitei | reverse complement strand
TGCCCATGTCCAGCAATCACTGTGCGAGGGGCGGGGTACACCCTGGACGGGTCGCAAGTCCATCACAGGGCCACACAGAGACAAATGAGACAAACAACCATTCACTCTCTCACTCACACCTAGGGACAATTTAGAGTTACCAATCAGCCTAACATACATGTTTTTGGACTGTGGGAGGAAACCGGAGTACCTGGAGAAAACCCACACATGCACGGAGAGAACATGCAAACTCCACCCAGAAAGGCCCCTGGACCGGGGTTTGAACCAGGGACCTGCTCGCTGAGAGGCAGCAGCTCAACCAGTTGCGCCACCGTGCTGCCCTCTTTTTGTGTCATGTTTCTTCAAATGTTACATCAAGTTTATGCACCTTTGCTCATATTTGCATGGTCTGATGTTTGTTTGTGTGTGTGTGTGTGTGTGTGTGTGTGTGTTTAATTGCTCTTTTAGCTACTTTTGCCTGAACCTAACGCTGTAAGTGAAACAAGGCATGTCTTGAGTTGCTGTAAATTATGTTATAATACATATTTACTGTCTCATTCCAGAAAAACAACAACAGCCTTCATGATGGACAGACATCATGTCCAAAAAAGTTCAATCTGGTCCTCTGGACATTCAAAAAAACAAAAGCAAAAAAATATAGAAACGTTTTGTCTCTCATCCGAGAGACTTCCTCAGTCTGAGGTGCTGTATTCAGCTCAGTCTCTTAAATAGCACCTTCTCAGAGTGGATCAACCAGTGAGAAGGTGCTATTTAAGAGACTGAGCTGAATACAGCACCTCAGACTGAGGAAGTATCTCGGATGAGAGACGAAACGTTTCTATATTTTTTTGCTTTATTTTGTTGTTTTGGTTTTTTTGAATGTCCAGAGGACCAGATTAAACTTTTTTGGATTTTTCTACCTGGATTATTGAGCATGCATCAGGACAGACATCATGGAAACCACAGCAGCAGCTGTCTTCACTGAAATCATCCTGAACATGATCGTCACTGACATGAGGCCTCTGTCGATGGTTGAAGACAAAGGCTTCACTACAATAATCCACACTTTTAATCCAGGTTACAATAATCCACACTTTTAATCCAGGTTACACTCTCCCCTTGTAAGGAACTCTCGTGAGGGTTTGGACGAAGATCACAACACAACAGAATGACGAAAAATAATAAGTGTTTATTGTTTCTAGGGAGGAAGTGACAGCTGGTCTTGGTGCTGGTCTGGGTTCTGGTTCTGGTGTCGGTTAATGGCAGGAACAGTTCTAAGAAGCAGAGAACGGTTAGTGGTCGTGCGGGTAATCAGAACGAGGAAAACAGTCAACCAGAGAAAGCCACTAACCGTCTCAGATGATCTTAGGGGTCCTGAAGGGTTGAGGTGGTCAGGTCTGCAGTTGCTGGAGGAGCTGAGTCCGGTGAAGGACGCCAGTCGGCCGCAGCTGTCTGCGTGGCCAGAGTCCGTAATCCAAGAGGGGAGGTCAGGCTTTCCTAGGTCCAGTAACGTGAGGCAGATGTCAGGCAGTACCAGAGAGACAGGCAGATCGGTGGTCGTGCAGGCGTGGGTCGGTACCAAGAGCAGAGGCAGAAACAAATCCAAAAGGGAAATCCAAAGAGACGTGGTCGAGGCAGGCGGAGGGTCCAGGAACCAAGAGATCAGGCCAAACAAGAAGGGGAGGACAACCAGAAAGAGGGACAGGTAGCATGGTGGGCAAGACAAGGAGCGAGGAGCGAGGACTTGAACAGGGACAAGAGAGGGGAACAAGGACTACAGGCATGAACGCGAGATACCTACTAACTACAAAGAGTGTTCAACTATCGGGCACCGAAGAGTTGACAGGGTGCTGCTTATAAAGGGTGGAGAGAACAGGTGCAGCCAGTCTGAGATAATCAGGCCAGCTGACTGCAGTGCAGACAATTAGTGCAGTCAACCTTCACCAACATGCAGAGTGGATAGACTGGTTCTCCACATACACACACATGAGAACCAGGTAGAAGTAGATAAGGAGTGAAGAGGAAAAAACCAGAACAGGACTGAGAAACCAGAACTAGTGAACAGAGTGATAAAGATCTAAATACAGGGACGTGATTCATGACACCCCTCAAGGACACATTTTACAAAGCAACTACATATTGTGCAGGTATAAAGACACATTTGTATATATTTTTGTGTACATTTATTTTTTTAAACTATTTGACTAACTTTTATTTTTTATTATTCAATATTTTACCAACAGAATAGTCAAATAGCAACCTGTTTTTTGTGTGAATTCCTATGTCAGTCAAATGTTCAATTTTGGAATAAAGGGGTGGAAATTAAAATGTCGTTTGTTTGTTTTTTTGCCGATTCATCGATTAATCGAAAAAATAATCGGCCAATGAATCGATTATTGACATAATCGTTAGTTGCAGCCCTATTATCTATATTTGTCCTCACGCTGCTTTTACCATCATTTTAACCTTCTGTTACTTTGAGTATGTTGCTACTTTGAGCTATCATTCTGTTTTAGCATCTAGCTAGCCTTTTGCTGCATGACATAGCTTTTTGCCATTTTAATTTTAGCTAAACATTTGCTACTTTTTTTTGCAAGCTTTTTTTTCACTTGTGGCTACACTTGGCTTTTAGGCAGCCTTTTACCACTTTAAACTTTAAACTTTTGTTTTGCCTTTTTTTTAGCTAGTTTTCTGCTTCTTGTACTTTTAACAACTCAGTTTCAGCCTTTTCAGCAATTTGCAGCAAATTTATTCAGAACTCAACATTCACACTGCATTTTCTGCACAAATGCAATTTCTCAAGTTTATACTTGTGAACCTTGGCTAAATGTAGATGTAAACTTAACATCTAAGAACTGTCTACACTAGCTTGGATTTTTTTTAAAAATATATGTTGCGTTTGCATCTTTCATCCACACAAAAGCTTACAAAAAAGCTTTTTTAAAATAAATAAATAACTGTTCTTGATGACATGTCATCGCGTGGGGCCTTCAAGGATTTTTTTTTTTTTCCAAATGCAGATAAAACATCCATCCATTATTGTAACCCACTTCTTCTTTTTTAGGTCACAGGGTCACTGGTGCCCATGTCCAGCCATCACTGTGCGAGAGGTTGGGTACACCCTGGACAGGTCTCCAGTCCATCACAGGGACACAGAGAGAAAAACAACCATTCACTCTCTCACTCACACCTAGGGACAATTTAGACCTACCAATCAGCCTAACATGCATGTTTTTGGTCTGTGGGAGGAAAGTACCCAGAGAAAACCCACGCATGCATGGAGAGAACATGCAAACTCCACCCAGAAAGTTCCCCGGACGGGATTTGAACCAGCGACCTTTTCCCTGAGAGGCAACAGCTATACCCACTGTGCCAGCGTGTCACCCCAGTTAAAACATTTGTTTGTAAAAAATATGTAGACAACTGTAGTTCGTGCTTAAAGCTCAAAGATGCAAATTAATACTTAATCAGTATGAGAAAATGAAGACTGGAGAAAAGTATGCAATCGTATATCATTGTTCTGCTCCGCCATCCTGTAAATGAGCCAGCATGACCGGGGAGATGAAGCAAAGTGGGAGAACGTAAGAGGGAGGAGTGGTGACCCATTCCATGGGTCGTGCATGGATTCACACCCTCTAGCATTTTCTACAGAAAACACTGCTAATCTGACCAGAGTAGGTCATGTCAAATATGTGTGCACGGTCTCAGGCAAGCCCTACACACACACACACACACAAAATGTAACAACTAAAAAGACACACATACCGCAGAAGCCCACACAGAGCTTACTCATAGATTTGGCAAAGGTACACAAGCTGCTCAAAGCTTTGGCAAAACGACATGTTCAGGCGTGAAAAGATGGGGGAAGAGTTGCAGATGGGGAGGGGAATTTATCAAAGGATCATTTAGAAACATCTGGGCTCATAATCACTACCCCCTCCCCCTTCTAATTAACTTCCCCTGCATCCTCATTTCTGCCCTCCATCCTGTCCTTTTTCAGCTTATGTCTCTCCTTCCATCGACAAATCTCTCCTCTGCTCCTCGTTTCGTCAGCATCCTCCTACAAGTGCTGTTTTTTTTGTGTTTTTTTTATCACACCAGCAGGCACATTTTTTTTTCCCCAGTTAGTCTTTAATGGAAGAAAATGCAAAAGTGTGTGCGCACATGTACGCAAACATGAAAAATAAAATATAGAGCGCAAGCAGAAGACACGAATACGCGCACACTTGTGGTTTGATGCAAGGTTGGTTTCTAATGCCATCGTCATGGTAACACTCCCTTGCTCCTTTGTTTGCACAGACGAACAGAGAGCATATCCCAGGAATCTGTGAGGATTCTTATGTAACTACGCAACCCCACACACAAAATAAAGAGACCCACAGACAGACAGATAAATAGATGGATGGATAGGACTGAGTCAGCGCTACACCACATAATAGGAGCATCTGTCATCAACGTTATACCTTTCACTGTGACAAGAACAGCATGTACTGCTGTGTTACTTCAGGCTCATTGTAAGACACATTCTAACACACACACACTCACACACATCAGAGTCTTCTTCAGTGCACTGGAACGGAGCAGGAGGTGAAAATATCTGTTCAACTAGTTATGGCAACACCACTCATGTATCAGCATACTAATTACTTTGTTTCCTCCACGAGAGCGCTCAGCAGAGAAGTGGCATTGGGTAAGAGGGGGAGAGAAGAGCTGGACAAATGAGAATGGGGTCAACAAAGGCATCTCTATAGATATAATTTGTTGTGGCCGAGCAACACAGGAGGAAACCATGTTGGAAACAGAAGGGAAGTTGGGGAAGAGGGATAAGAGCCCTTTTTAGATTATTGGAGATTGAAGAATAGAGGGATGAGCAAAGGCCAAGTGTGAACGCAGATGCCATCTTGTATCCTGACAGGAAGGGGATGGAGTGTTGCAGGATGCTGCACCTTACCCCCACTGCATGAATCTGTTTGTTTAACACCGTTGGCACCATACACGATTAAATCTCCGTGTACTAGAGTTATTAGGTATGATTTAAAAACTATGAATTACCAATAAAAATAATGATTCAAAGAATAGTTGAGATGTTTTAAATAGAGTTTTGTGTAAAGATTCTGAACAATTTGTATTTTACTTGTTGTAGGTAACGCTTTATAAGACAAGTTTACCATATCATACCTTACCACTTTATTTATAGAGCACTTAAAACAGCATCAAGGCCAACCAAAGTGCTGTACAGCAGAAAACGAACAAGCAAAGCACACAGCAAAACATAAAATAAAGTAAAATACAAATATAGACATGAATAGCAGAAGATAATAACTAAATGGTTAACACTGTAGAATACAGACAGGTTCAAAACAGATCACTCAGTGTCAAAAGTCAGGGAATAAAAGTGGGTTTTTAAGCGAGACTTAAAAACAGTGAGAGAGGGAGCCTGCCTGACAAGAAGTGGTAACTCATTCCAAAGTCTTGGACCTGCAACAGAGAAAGCCCTGTCACCTCTGAGCTTACGTCGGGTTCCTGGAACTGAAAGAAGCATCTGATCTGCTGACCTCAGAGAGTGCGGTGGGACATATGGCTGCAGCAGATCAATAAGATAAGAGGGGGCAGAACTGCTCGGGAGTATTTTGAACTGAAGTTTAGAGAAACATGGTTAATTTCTGACTGAACTAAAGAGCTAACAACTAGTTTAAGCAGGGCCCAAAACAAAGTGAATTACTTCCATCCTAAAAGCACCCCAGTCTCAAACAATACATAGCTATTAATACAAATGTTATTTTATAAACCTTCACACTACGAGCGGGAGTGGTGCCGTAAAGGTTAGAGAAGGTGAGCTTGTGATCGGAAGATGGCTGATTCAATTCCCAGTATCGACAACATAAATTTTTTTGTGGGATCGGTGAAGCACCCGCACCTGTTTCCACTCTCATTTGCCCCACTCTGGGCCCTTGAGCAAGGCCCTTAACCCCCACCATCAGCTCCCCCGGGCACCATAGATAGCAGCTCTCTGCTCCACACAGAGGGCTGTGGAAGGACATCCGGTGTAAAAAAAAAATAAAAATTGCCAAGTCTTCATGCAACTTAGTTCGCTGTGGTGACTCCTGATGAAGGGAGAAGCTGAAAAAATACAATTAAAAATAAAAAAAACCCACTATGAGCAATTTCACATACTGTTATTCCAGCAGAAACTTTATGATGTTCCTACCAGAAGGAACAGTTTTAGCTTACAGCTGCTGTGTTATGCTTGTAAATAACCATACAATTCAATAGAAATGGGTATATAATGCAAAATTATTGGTACTGTAAAAGCTTATAAAATGACATTTATATAAAGTGCTAGGAAATATGAGACTGGAGCTGTTAGAGGACAGCAGTAATCTGCTTTGCTCGAGGTCCCACTCAGAATAGCCATTAGCTTGTCAGTCCAGTCAGAACTATTTTATTCTCCAAACCGATTTTTTTCAAAGATAACTTAATTATGCTGCTACAACATGAAAAGTCTTAATTATTCATTATCTTTCCACAGAACAACAGTTATAACAAACAAATCATAACATTTAACAATCATTTAAGGAAAAAAAAGTTTTTTTTTGTATTATTAATATTACCTTATGTGCACTGACATGAAGATAACTCCAGTTTTCCCTGTTTTAATCAAAATGCCATTTGAATGTTATCAAAAGTTCATCTTTACTGCAAAAAGGCAGCTGTTTTGTTGTGAGACCAACTCTAAGCTGGTCAGCCAAGTTGTACAGCCAAGAGAGTTAGCCCCTTTAACAGCCAAAATGTCTAGAATTTTAAAATGTATCTTCATAAAATCATTAGTTTTGTTTTGTTTTTTTTTAAACTGCAAGTAGAGAATAATTGCTTTGCAAACTAGACACCAGCACAGAGGCCATTTCATTATTACTCAGCAGTAACAAAAAAAAAAATACATCCTGTGACAACTCGGAACCTCATGAAACAATAAAGACTCTCGCTGTTGCACAGCAGTTCAGCTGAAAGAACAAAAACATAGTGCCTGAACCACAAGGAATATAAGTAAAACATGACACAGATTGTTGTGCATCTGGCTATTGTTAGAAGTGCAGCAGCTGTAAAAAAAAAAAAAAAAAAAAAAACATACTGCTATCGTTGAACTTCTCTAGTCACAAAAATGTTAGAACAAAATCTACTCTAAATCTTTTCAAAGCTGTCAAACTTGATTTACAGAAATTTCCCAGGAGAAATATTATATCCATTGTATTCCTGCCGTAAGTACCACAGATTACATAGGCTAGCTTGCTCTATTTACACTTGCAAGTAACAGCATAATTTGAAATAACCAGAGGTGGAAAGAGTATTGAAAATTTGTACTCAGGTACTGTTACACTGCTTAAATTGTACTCAATTACAAGTAAAAGTGCTGGTGTTACAAAAAAAAATACTTAAGTAAAAGTACAAAGTACTCCTCAAAAGCTACTCAGAGTATTAATTACTTTATAATCCATGTTTTATTGTGTTGTCAATAGAAGTCATTCAGTTTGATTCACTGTATATAATAAATATAAATATAATAGCTACGTTCAGAGCTCATTTCTCAGACGCTCAGAAGCTTCGTCTTATTTTAGTACCAGACAAACTGATGGCAGTGACAGTATCCAAGATCTTTGAATACTTAACCAAACTAATAACCCACACATACAAACCACAAAAAGCAATACGGACCACATGCACTCGTCCTCAGCCTTTACCTCGTCACTTTCTCTGTTGACAGTTTGTCCTCTGTCTCCATTTTGGCTTTTTCTCCAAATCTTCGGTCCATAAATGACTCTCTACTCTACGGAGTTGTCCTTTGCTTATGTCATAGGTAGTTGGTGTGTTCATGATCTCATAGCCTTATTGGCTACACAGATGCAGATGAACGGTTTGAGAATTAATTCAAATTGCAGCTGTATTCAGTAGCGATTTCTGATTTTTAAAATAGCGAAATAGATTACATGATCTAAACTGTACTTAAGTATGAGTAAAATTACACACTTGAAAAAAATACTCATAAAAGTACAAGTACCAAAAAAAAATCAGCTTAATTACAGTAATGTGAGTATTTGTAATTCATTACTTCCACCCCTGGAAACACCCATGGAACATGAAATCAACTGGAATGTAAAAGGTTTATTAAATAGTTTGTCAAACTTCATGCTCAATAATCCAGGTAAAAAAATCCAACAAAGTTAAGTCAGGTTCTCTGTATGGTTACTTTTTCTTGAAACGTTTCGTCTCGGCCATGGCGGCCTCAAACGTGTCAGCGATAAAGTTATGCTTTCTGACCCAAACCCGAGCCCAAGCCCGTGTCCGTGTCCGACCTGACCGGACCCGAAAATCGGGATTGGTCAGGTCAAGCCAAAATTATATGCTTGATGGGCAGGCCGGGTTGGTCTCAGGCTTTTGATACAAATTAGACAGCACAAATAAAACTAAATAAGAATGCACAATATAAATTGTGTTACTCTACTTGTAGAGGAGGAAGCAGTAAGTTTACTATGCTGAGAGGATGAAGAAAGAAAGAAGAGTGCAGAAGTTGATCAGACTGTGAAGAGAGTAGTGCTGGCGCATTGTACAACAATTGTGCATGTGGTTCTGCCCACCCTGCTTTTATCACACATCTGAGGATTTGCAATTGACCCACAACAAGCAACATAATGGAGCAGGAAAGTACTAAAGAAAAGTTAAAAACAGGAGAACTCACTCTACAAAGCCAGCAAAGTGAAACCTGCTGATGTGTGTCAGATCAGGTGCACACTCAGGTCTGACCGGCATTTGAATTAGGTTTTAAAAAAAGTCCCATTAAGCTACCGATGGATCACCGGATCATCGGCTGTGCACGTCCCGCTCCGCACCCTGCTGTCATCTGCAGTGGAAGAAGTTGCAGAACTTGAAGCTACAAAAGCCGAAACGAGCAGAGCGTTCAATTAAAATAGCTTTGTTCTAAACTTTTCCCAAATAATTTAACTCTAAAAATATTTTTGTTCATCTGTATAATAGCCTATCTTTAGAGTAGATTTTTTAGGCTATTTGTTTTGTATGTTAGTATCCATTTGTTGTTTTGTTAATAAACAAGAAATTTTATATCTTCCTTTTTTTTGAAGTACAGTTTTAAAACTATCATCAAAATTATTTGCTTACAAAAGCAGCAAAAGCTTAATTATTTTTTTTTTTCAGGTTTGGGCCTCTAATTACAGTTAATTAGTCGGGTTGCACTCGGAAAAAATGCCTATGGGCTCGGGCGGGGTCGGGTCGGATTTTTTTAGGCCTGAATGCAACTCTAGTCAGCGGGGGACTGGGTGGACTCCAGAAACCATCTTAGCACCATCAAACTGGGTGACCCGCAATGTGAAGGTGCTTTTAAGGATGCATTCACATCAGCCCTGTTTAGTCCACTTTAATCAAACTCTTGTCCGTTTGCCTAGAAAGTCCAGTTCGTTTGGGGAGGCGTGAATGTGCAATCGACCTCTGATGCGGACCTAAAAAGCAAACTCTGGTTTCCCTAAATACCTAGGTCTTTGTTCAGTTGATGTGAACTCTAGCGCAGTTCGAATGCATTGTGGATGCAAGCAGACCGGAGACCGCTCCAAAAACAGGAAGTGGACTACAGCGCAGGGCAACTAAACACACATTTCTCATACCTCATACGGAGCCGTCAGCCGCCTTGTGTGAAAAAAACATGCTCCATGGTCTTCTGCCTCATGTTGAGTCCATTGTTGAAAAATTACAAAACAGAAATCCTAAAACTGCTCAAAATTGACGCCATTCCATTTTTTTTTTTTTTTTTTTTTTTTTTTCCAGAAGAAGTGCCTTCTTCAGAGTTTTTTGTGTAATTTCCTTCAGTAGTCATTGGTGCAGCACCTCCACAGGCGAGGAGGGGAACATTTGGCTAAACTGATTCAGTGCAGTGTGAAAGCAAACTGCATCAGCTGAAAATGTAAAGAAATGTTCTGAATTTTGGTCCCCAATCGAACCGAGTCTACCGGACTATCAGGTGTGAAAACAACCTCGACTGACTTTGTCGTGGCTCCTCGGACTGATGAAATCTTTTGGATGAAAGACGAAATATTTCAACAAAAATAAAACGTACAGAGGACTTGGCTTAACTTTGTTGGATTTATAGAATATCATTTGCAGAAACTGCTCTGAAATTTTTGAGGTAAGAGTTATTCTAAAATGGCAACAATCTCTTTGGGTCTTGGCCTCGTTCAGACTAGCTGCTAATGAATGTGGTCAGAGTTAAAATGAGGTTGTCCAAAAAGCACCTTGTAACAGGAAAGATAAAAGAAGTGCTTTAATCACATGCAAAAAAAAAAAAAAAATACTTGTCACTTTTTATTCTTTAAAAAAGAAAAAAGTTTC
This sequence comes from Nematolebias whitei, assembly GCF_014905685.2. Taxonomy (NCBI): domain Eukaryota; kingdom Metazoa; phylum Chordata; class Actinopteri; order Cyprinodontiformes; family Rivulidae; genus Nematolebias; species Nematolebias whitei. The sequence goes on along the minus strand of NC_056501.1, from coordinate 30,405,328 downwards.
ACTTCAAACAGGAAAAAAATGACTTTAAACTTAAATATTGTTGTAGATTGTGAAGGTGTTAACCTGATTCTTCATGTGTTCTACAGTATATAGTGATAGTTTGTGGTCTATTTTCTGTTTCAACTTACTGACAGGATGCAAACTAACAAGCTGTTCAATCCTTTGGTACAACCTGCCTCAATCGATTGGTACAACCTGCCTGGAGGTTACTGGGTGAAGTGGTATGGTAATTGGTGGCCGCTGGCTCACACCCAATTGACTCCTCAAGTCTGAGGAAGCCTCCTGGAAGATCCAATCATCTCCGTAACTCTGAGACAGAGTGTGTCTGTTTGAGGCGTTGCCTGTGGTGCATGAAATCTGACAGTCAGGGTCTGCTGACGTACCTGTCTGCAGGCATGCACCAACGCATCCACACACACAAATACACACACTCTGAAGCAGGTAATTGGACTCATGAAGCCAAAGCACAAAAACAGCTAAACTTCCTCGTCTGTTTTTGTGCTGTGAGTGTGCGTTTGGTGGGTTTGTGTGTGTTTTAGTTCAAATGCCCGTTGACTTCCTGAAGAAAAACAGGCAATTTCCTGTGAAGCCATCCAAGTGTGACAACTGGATGTACCTAATGGGCAAGGCTTAGGAAACAGGGCATTACCACAATCCAGCAAACTCAATTGTATTAATCCTTGAGATTAACAGTTTTAATTCTCAACATATTTCCAGCGTAAAAAGCCTTACTTCCTTGCAGAAAATGGGAGCAGGACGTGAGGTGGATATCCAAATTTTTCAAATAGTATAGACGGACACTTTCTTACTTTTCTTTAGATTTGTAAATGACGACTTAAACACACCTTTGTGTCACTCAGAAGTTTAAAGAATAGAATTTAGAGAAGGAATGCATGAGGTCTGCCACCTTTCATGCCAGAGTTTTATACTAAGATAATATAGAAGAGACCAAATTATAGTCCGTTGGGTCAAGGTTTATAAATTATGTTTTGCCTAATTGTGTGAAATTTCTTGAGAGCATGCAAGAAGTGTTAGTGCTCAGAGAATGCTGAGGAAGACTCTCAGCCACTAAAAACTATAGCCCAGATTTCTTAAAACAATTTTTGTGTTTGCTAATCTAGATTAGCTGTGGGGGCCATCTTGAGTTGACTCCAAAAGTTGATGAAAATCCAGTGATTACTTTCTGGGAGTTTCACTGAAATCTACCCAGTGGTCCATGAGTTGTTTTTTTTAACAAACATGAATAATTCTGTTAATGACCATTTAAACACAGATCCCTAACTTGTACTTTAAGAAGATCGAGGCAAAAAGCCATCTTGAATAGGCCTGACTCCAATAGTTAATCAGTTGAAGATTATTATTTTCTGAACATTTCATGAGTCCATCCAGTGGTTTCATACATATTTTACTAATTCTACAAACGCACACTGGCAAAAACATTATTGCATTTCAGTTTTGGCAGGCAATAAAGAGAGGAGATGCATTGCCACAAATCACTGACTTAAAATATGAGATTTTTTTTTAATGTGCTTTCAAAGCCCTGGTTTACCTGTCAGTTCCTTGATGAGCTCTGTTCTTGTTAATTAACTCTGCTATCAATCCTCTGCTGATGCTAAACACCTACTGTCTTAACCTTCCTGCGCACTTTGCCCCTGAGACAGCTGAAAACTGTCAGTTTTAATCTTTTGCCTTGCCAACGTCCTTCCACCTCACGCACGCACCACACACATTCACACAAAGCTTTCAAATGAGGGATTTAGATTACAGTGAGCAGTGCTATAGCCCCGTCATGATGAAGCATGGGTACTCTGAGGGTGAGCCTTATTGGAATTCATATGATGTTTGTTGACTCCCTTCATATAAACAGGTGGCTGTGTGGAGATAAGCCCACATTCTGCCGACGATGATGCTCCTGAACACACACACATGCGCAGTCATCCAGTGTTGTGTCATGATGGTGTAGATATTTTTCCTTTAATCCCAATGCAGTCAGAGGGACATTTATTAATCTATCTGTTTCAGAGGATGAGCGACACGGCCTTTCAGGTGTTTGAGCAGGGAATTCCTGGCAGGATATCACTTTGTATCCACCCAACTCTGAGTTGTGACAACACGGCATAACCTGCTTTGTTTTGCTGCCGTCGCTGCAGAAAGGTGCATAATAAGAGGCTCTGTATTTGCTGCCTTTTGCACATCCCTGGCTTTACTTTGTTACAAAGACTCGGTTCCACCGAGTCAGGTCATACGAGTGGCCTGGATACGCCTGATAGATGAGTACAGTTTTGAGAAAAGCTTTGTGTTTCGAAAACACATGCAATCACACAAACAGCAATCCTTTATCCAGCTCCTCATTGCTGGTTCTGGATCTGTGGATCAAAAGAAAATCAAACCACTAATATTTGTGTTTGTGTGCCATTTGGACAGCAGCATGTGTGCAGCAGGACTTGGATCCTAATAAAGGTTTTGATGTCTCTTCACCGTACCTTCACTTTACCTGCATTTAAACATGCTAACCCTTTTACTCCATATCTGTTGGTCTTTAAATTGATCTTGTCCTTCCAATGCCATAGATGAGACTAGTTAAAAACCTGATCCAGCGTTGTGGATGTTAGAAAGCAACACTCCATGCAAGTATTATAAATCTTCTAAACAGAATTCCTTGAAGGAATGAATAGCTCTTTAGGCAAACTTTAATTTCCTTTTGAAAAACAAATCAAACCATACTTTATTTGAATGTCACATATTATGCATAAAATTCTGTTCAATGTTTTAGATGACTCAAAATTCCAAAAATATTGGGGCATTGTGTAAATTGTAAAGAAAAACAAAATTAAATGAGTTGCAAATTTAAAAAAAATACATTTTATGCACAGTGTAACACAGTAAACATGTCAGATATTTAAACCAAGAAAGTGTATCATTAAAAAATACATAATTTGTAATTTTAGGCAGCAACACATCTCAAAATGTTGGAACAAGAGCAACAAAATATTGTAACTGTAAGTTATATGGATAAGAAACAGTTGAAGCATTTTACATTGTATTAGCTTAATAAGAAGAGGACTGGGTACTAAAAAAAAATCTTTATAAAGAGGCTGATTCACTTCAAAGTAAAAATGGGCAGAAGTAAACCAGTTTGCAAAAAACTGTGTTCAAATAAGATTGAATAATAGTGGTGTGCAATTCTGCAAAATTTGGCATTGATCCGATACCAAGTAAATACAGGCCCAGTGTTGTCGATACCGATATTGATACGTTTTACAGTGAATTTTGATGATGTTTAAGTGTTTTGTGATTTTTTTTCCCTTTGGATAATTTATTAGTTAAAACACAGGGTAGAATTAGACAAAGATTATAGGTTAATAAAAAATACTTTATTATAATAAAGTTTTTTTTTTAAGTTTTTTTTATAGAACTGAGTCACGTGAAGGTATAACATCAAAACGCTGTGGGTAGGGGCGGAGCAAAGTTGCTTTGTGCTGTGACAGGAGTGGTACTTACACAGACGGTCGGCTCGCTTCTTTGATGAAACCGCAGCAGCGCATACAGGAGAGAAACTGAAGCTAAAGTATCGATCTCATTACACTGTTATTGATCAATATCAATCCCAATGTTGGTATCCATATTATCAATAATTGGATTGATCTGCCCACCACTACTGAATAACGCAACCCAGGAAGGAAGAAGCAGGTAAAGATAATGGATGGATGGTTCTCTATAGAAAATTGGCTAAACTTTGTCAATCCCATCACCTACAGCGCATAATATCATTAAAAGCTTTCAATAGCCAGATCTTTTGCACTAAATCATACTCAGCCTCCTCTCAGTGAACAGTTCATATGCCTACCTCAGTGGTAGTGCATTAGTGCCTATGGCAATGTCAATAAAGAAAAGAATAAGCATATATTTTACACTGTATATAATCTATCTGTTGCATAATTCAGCAACACAAGGATAGACTGCATTCATTCCCCAGCATGGCTTCATAGTAGAAGAGTTCAGGTGCTGAACCAGCCTGCCGGCACTCCAGACCTCTCACAGTTTAAACACATTTGTAGCATCATGAAATGAGTAAATCTGCCACAGACCCAGGACTGTTGAACAGTAAATATTCTACATTAGAGAAAAAATGGGACAACGTTGCCACTTAAAACTTGAGAAACTGGACGCCTCAGTTCCTAGACATTTACAGACTTGTTTAAATTCAATTCAATTCAGTTTATTTATATAGCACCAATTCACAACAAATTTGTCTCAGGGCACTTTACAGGAACATTCACATACATACATCCATTCATCCATCCATTATCTTTACCCGTTTATTCCATTTTGGGTCACGGGGGTCACTGGTGCCCATGTCCAGCAATCACTGTGCGAGGGGCGGGGTACATATATATATATATATATAGCACACAACAAACATATACTACACAGGTTGTGTGACAGGTTATTGCACAGGTAGTGAGTAACACTGAGATTGAATTATGATAGTAAGGTAGATACATAGATACTTCATCAAACATGATACAGCCACATAGTGCAACAGCAATAAACAATAAACATATCAGCTGTCACAAGCTAATATTAGTCATATTAGTTATCACAGATGTGGCTCGGTGCAAAGTTATTGCCAGCTGTTCAGTGTTATATAACAAGAGTTCAGTAATCTGGCAGCTTGTGGGTAATAGTTGTCCTTTAGTCTTTTTGTACGTGATGGCAGACTCCTGTATCATCTGCCTGAGAGTAGTAGATGAAAGAGTCCTTGTGCTGGGTGGGTGTGGTCCTTAATGATGCTGCGTGCTTTGTGCAGACATCGGCTGTGGTAAATGTCCTGGATGGTGTGGAGACTGCTACCAGTGATGATTCCTGTAGCACCCTGTGATGCAGCCTGTCAGCAGGCTCCCCATGGTGCACCTATAAAAGTTGTTGAGGATGCTGGTGTTCATACCAAACTTCTTTAGTCTTCTTAGGAAATAGAGTTTCATTTGTTGGGCTTTCTTGACCACAGTTTCTGTATGTAATGTCCAGGACAGATCCTCAATAATGTGAATGCCTTGAAGCTGCTGACCTGCTCCACCTCAGCGTTGTTTATGTAGATGGTGGAGTGCTGACCTCCACTCTGTTTCCTGAAGTCCACTATCATCTCCTTGGTTTTGCTGACATTAAGGGTGAGGTTCTGTTAACCCTCATTTGTTTAAAACCAAACTGAGAGTTGGAGCAGAGAATCCTACTACTATCGCAATCTGTGAGGATGGACCAAGATGTAGGCAGACACAGAGAGCTCAAATTTAAAAATAACAACTTTATTTTATATAAATGAAAACAAAGGTTGATGTGGCAGCAAAAACTTACAAAAAACTCAAGAGGAAATCACAGGGCAGCACGAGGAGACACGAGAGGGAGGACAGAGATGTTTGGCCTTTTTCCAAAATCATGAACTGCTGCTGGGATTAGTGGTCAGAAAAGATTTAAATGGAGCTGAGGGCGAGAGGAAAGTGACAGCACCTGGGATGATGGCTAATTAGAAACGGGTGTGAGTGATTACTGACTAAAGACCTGTTGAAGCTGACAGGGTGAGAGTGAAACAGAAGCACACACGAAGCAGAAACAAAACACAAAGGACAGAAACATAGAATAAAAGCACGAGGAGAAATTAACTAAAATGAGCAGAAAGGAACAGACCAGAACAACTCACTGCGGGCCAAAGTTAAAAATAAAGAGGTTACACATTAGCAATTGCGGTACTTAATGAAGCTACCTCTCAGCTACACCCACAGCTGTTTTAGCTTAATTTATATTTTGCTGCAGTAATCATATTGAATCAGATTCCAATAATTTATCAACGGTTGTCGATGTACATCCTGTGAATTCTTTCTGAAAGTTTCATTAAAATCTATTTAGTTTATGAGTCTTGTCTGTGAAAGGAAACTGGAAAAGCAAAATCTATTTTTTTGTATAACACAAGTTAAACCCTAATTATTATTAAAGTGTCTGTCTTAAATGTTATGAAAGAAAAAGTGTCAGAGGCCACGGCGATGAGCTGTACCAGAGTCGGAAACGAGATGGCATTTCAGTTTGTTGGTCACCAGCAGATGTTTGCACAATAACTTATAAATAACCAGGTTTGTGTTGATCAAATAAGTCTCTGAGAAGCCTGACTCACTCAGCCCACTCAAGCAGCATTAATCCAAATAATACAGTAAAGCACTAAAAGCTCTTTTTACTGTATAGATGTCACAAAGGACCACCATAGATTCAAGGGACTTGCAGACGAACATAAATACCATCATCTGTCGAGTTTTATAGAACATGCGAATAAAACGCTTTTAGTACTGACATGATGATGGAGAGGACTTAACAACAAAACATGGCAACCAGCAGTATTTTTCAGAAATGTACCTTGAGTATGACCCATTTATACAAGTAATGTTTTTAGTGAGTGTTCTTCTTTTAGGCTTTTTAAGTTTTTAAAAACGATCCTTACAGTTTGCATTCATCTCAACTTTTCCTTTGTCTTTTAAATCAGAGTTAAGTTTGCTCTTCTGTTTCTAAAGACGCCTTCAAAAGTTAACAGCATTTTCTCAGAATCGTACAGACTATACATCCATCCATCGATTATCTTTACCCACTTCCTCGTTTTCGAGTCATGAAAGTAACTGGTGTCCATATCCAACTGTCACGAGAGGTGTGGGACACCCTGGACATGTCTCCAGTCCATCAGCGGGACACATAGAGACAAACGAGACAAACAACCATTCACTCTCTCACTCACACCTAGGGACAATTTAGAGTTACCAATCAGCCTAACATGTATGTTTTTGGCCTGGAAACTGGAGTACTTAGAGACAACCCACGCATGAACGGAGCAAACATGTTGGGATTTGATCCAGCAACCTTCTCACTGAGAGGCGACAGCTCTACCAACTGTGCCACCGTGCCACCAATTATGCAGATTACATACTTAAAAGAATATGACACAATAATAGCCAAAATTAATCTCATGCAATCTGGGGAGTGATGGCGCAGTGTTTAGAGAAGGTGGGCCTGTGATCGGAAGCTCACCAGTTCAATTCCCTGGACCGACAAGATCAAAAGAATGTGGGTGGGAAAGGTGAAGCACATGTTTCCACCCTCAATTG
>NC_056501.1:30387339-30397789 GCF_014905685.2 Nematolebias whitei | reverse complement strand
CCAAAAAAAAAAAAAAAAAAAATAACATAGGAGGATCTGTGGTGGAAGTGGTCTCCAGCTACAAGTACAACAACCTCATCTGGAGCAACAACACTTCCAGCCTGATCAAGAAAGCTCATCAGAGACTCTACTTCCTCAGGAGGTTGAGACGAGCTGGTCTGGGAAGCTCAGTCCTCACCTTCTTCTACAGGTGTGCAGTGGAGAGCATCCTGTGCTCCAGCATCAACGTGTGGCATTGAGGCTGCACAGCTGCAAAAAGAAAAGCTTTGCAGAGAGTGGTGAAGGCTGCACAGAAATCTGTTGGAGTCAGTCTCTCCACCATCACAGACATCTACACCTCTAGATGCAGGAAAAGGGCCACCTGCATCATGAAGGACCTCACTCACCCAGCACACACACATTTTGCCCCACTCCCCTCAGGAAGGAGGTTGAGGAGCATTAAGTGTAGAACCACTAGACTGAGGAACAGCTTCTACCCTGAAGCTGTTAGACTCATGAATCTCTAACCAGAATAAAAACTGTGGAAAAAAATATATATATAAAGCATGATCACCCGCCTCCTGTGGTGGAAGACAATAATAATTGTAACTGCACTCATAATGCTGATTTATATATGTGTATATATATATATATATATATATATATATAGATATATATATATATAGTGACTTTAACAAAAAAAACCAACTAATTTAAATAAGATTTCCATGATTTGTATTTCTAATTTTAATGTGAGTTAGTTTTTTTTAAACAGTCATTAAAAAGACTAATAAACATGATGTTGTTGCCCTGTGCTTGCTCCTGGCTGATCTAGCCCACACATTCAAACTCACCAAGAGAAATTTAAATAAGAACATTTCATCATTTATTATGTATTTCTGAACATGAGCATCGCTAATGCCCCACTGCTAGTCTGCAAAGACTACATGAAAACATAAAGACACAACAGTTTTAACGAGGACACATTAAGCTCAGATTAGTCCTCACATGCTCCTCATATAAGACGAAGTCTTCAATAACTGACAGTCCTAATCTCTGATATTTTATCTTCCTTCATTTAGTGAAACAGATTTTATTTCCTGCTTGTCTGATCGTTATCAGTGACAGCGAGCTCAGAGTTTTGTGTCATTTCAGCTCCCTCTTCTGTTCATTTACATGTTTTCCTGCTTTTGCTCTTCATTTGAGGTGGATTTTCCCGTTAACGGTCAAAGGTTTGTCTGCACAGCATCTAAACAGGATATAGTAATCTATCAGCAATAATCACTGTGTAAATGTGCTGAGTTGTTCATCTGTTTGTCTAATTTATAGAAGCATGGATCGATTGTTTGATCAGTTAAAGCCTTTATTTGTGATGGGTTCGGTTTAGAGAAATGAGAACGGATGCTGAAGGTGAAGAAGGGTGAAGAGGATGTTGACTTTGTTGTGTCTGCAAACACATTAAGCACATGAATGTTTCAGGAGGACGGATGTTATACACACTCACATTATGTGACATTCAATGAGCATTATACTCACTGATGGACATGATTCCTCATTAGCCTGATAAGACGTATTAACAACATGATGTCCATAAGAACCTGTAGGTCAGGAGATTGTATCTCTGTCCCTCTCCCGCTTTTTTCCCCATCTCTTCTTCCATCTTCTTTCCTCCCTCTCTGCTGTTTTCTTCCCATTTTCATCTTTGTCACTGTCCTCAAGCTGGCTAGGTGAGATAACTCCTCCACACTTTGATGCTTTCCGCTCATTGGCCGGATGATGGAACACGTGGCTTCAGTATAACTCTCCATTGTTAGTCGTGGAGCTCATGAGACTGGGGTAGGCCGCTTATCTGCTTCTCACTGATCCTGCAGTGTGTCCTACAGCACACCCAACAACTGCCTTTAAAAGCACAGAGGTTTGGGTTGTTCCTCGCCGATTTTACTTGGATTATTCAAACTAGGAGAGTCGGTTTAGTTTTGTAAGGTTTCTGACGGGAGTTCTTTCACTATTGTTATTGTTATTAAACTTAGGGACTAAAAAAATCCATTCAAAACTACAAGTACTTGCATACATAAAACTACTCCCATAAGTCTCAGAAAGACCAAGACATTGACAGTTTAATACTTTGTAAGGTTACAATTCATTCCTCTTTCCTTCAACATTTTAACAATACACAGAATAATGTCTGCCTTTACCTGCTTCTTCCTTTCAGGGTGCCCATTTCATGCTCTATTCACACAAGGAGAGCTGTTGGTCAGGATACGTCTAGTTGTTTCATTAATTCTAAAATAGTTACTGAATCAAGTGTTTACATATGTAGGTAAATTTAGATGTTTAACAACCTGTTAAAATACAGCAGAATGCAGGAAATGTCATGCATTTTATTCAAAATTTTATGGGGAAGGACCCCCAGACCTCCCCACCAGTGTGTCTCCCACACATTCCAAATGCTTCTGACACCAGTGAGCCTAACATGCATGTTTTTTGTCTGTGGGAGGAAACCGAAGTACCCGGAGAAAACCCACACATGCACGGAGAGAACATGCAAACTCCACCCAGAAAGGTCCCTGGCCAGGATTTGGCTCGGCATCCTTCTCGCTGGGAGATAACACCTTTAGCAACTTGCTCCATTATGTCATCATAGAAATACAGTAAATGCAAACATTTGGGGAATGTTATTTCTTCCTATTCTTAAATCCTCATAAGGTCATCATATTGTTTTAATTTATTTCATTCATTCATTTAGAAACAATCATTTTATATACAATAATTAAAAACACAAGATGCATCAAACCGTGAATGAAAGGGAGCAGCGAGATGAAAAAAAATGTTTAGCTCATCGTTCATCTCTATTGTGAATCTGTCAGAAGAGCAGAGAGGCCGCTGCTGTGTCTGCAGTGGTGCAGTTTATAATCTGTGCAGAGTGCTGCGTTCTATTGCCTTATCCGATTTTGACAAAACTCTCTGAAAGCGGCATGGCGTTTTTGTTTCGGATGCCCCTTTCTGCAGGCATCACCACAACAAGCGGGCTTACTAAATAATTTGGACTTTGCTTTACAGCAGAAGCTCATCCTGACTCCACCTGGGTTCAAACCTGCAGCCGCAGGATTACAAAACCGCAGCACGGACTGCCGAGCTCTGCAGGCAACATATGCTGCTCAAAACTGCACTTTTCTGTCTTAATGCTGCCATCACAGAAGTGTAAATTACCTGTGCCAAGGGCACTGTTACAAGCCCACACCATCACAGAGACTGGCTTTTAGAGCCGTTACTGATCACTGGGAGATCCTCCTCACTCGCCTCTGAGCAGAAAATGGCTTTAGCTTAAAAAAGGAGAAAAGGTTGTCATCGTGGCTTATTTTTGTTGGCTTTGAATCCCGAGACATCTGTTCCACCTGTGCCCAAAATTCACTTTTGGATTCATTGTTTGCACTTTTTTTTTCTTTCTTTTTTTTTTTGTGGCATTTATAATTTCTATACCATTTTGTTTTGTTTAACAAAGTGTCTCTAAAGCAGTCGTGCGGTTGGTTTGTGGTCTAAGTAAATGTCTAACTACTTTATATATCGCTTGAAAACCACTTGATTCAAAAATAATGTGATGTCGAAACCAATAAACGTTATATCTATCAGGCCTCTCTTGTAAATGAGTCCTCGAGGCTCAATGGGATTACCTGTCTAAATAAAGGTTGAATGAATATAGTCAGACAAAGTTAGGTTTTATTGAAGTTTTCCTTCTTTTCTATCAAATGCATTTAACATCTTTCGGTTTGCAACAGAAGAATCTCAGAACATAACCAGTAAAACCAGCAGACAACAAGGCCGTCAGTGTAACAAACAACTACTGCAAAACGGACGAGAAATTAAAGGTTTATGAACAGCATTCATATGAACCAACAAAACAGCTGCTTCATCCTTAACCGAGTCAGAATTAGACACTTCCTGTAGCACTCCTTGAAATGCTTATCACCCGCCACCTTTCATGCCAGAGTTTTAGAATTAACTTGCGCTGATAAGTGATTCAATAGTAAAACCTTGAAAATATGGTGATACATAAAGTTGTGGGGCGTCACCAACTCTTTCAGACTATTTCACTAAACTGTTATTCAGTGTCATCTACAGCATGTAAGACGCTTTCTACTCATAACCTTTCACACAAGCCCATTTGAATAAAACATCTGAAGTATTCAATTAAGTGTGATTTAACGTGTGTTTGACTCAGACTCAGCAGTAAGAGTTGGAGTCGTCTCCTCTCCAGATGTGATTTACTGTCAGGCTGAAATGGTTTGGATTACTCGTTGAACACTCTCATACTGCATCAAAACACACGAATGGACTTAACTATGTTTGGAAAAGTTGGAGGATTTTTATTTTTATCACTTTAGTGACAGAAAACTTGAAGCTGTTTGAAGTGGTTGTTTTGAGTTGGGGGCAGGAGTGCACTCTGGTGGTCCCTGACAAAACCTGCAAACAGTCCTGTGCTGCCATCCTGTGTTTGTCTGCAGCAGAACATCTGGCTAAACCTCCCTCAGCTGCACAGACTTGGTGTGGTAGTAGCTGTGACTGACTCCCAGCACAAATCCTGAGATGACACATTAAGTAAGATCTATGTTTAGATTTTTGCTATGCACTGTTTGGAGCCAGTTATGTCTGTCTGTTAGCAAAATATCTCATGGACCACCAAAGTGATGTAAATGGAACTTTCAGGAAATATTCAGATGTACATCTATAAGTGATTAACCTGCAGCTAAAGATGGCTGCCTTAGAAAACTGGATTTAAAAAACACAATGATTGCTATAATTCAGCCAGTTTTGCAGATAATAAGCTAAAAAATTGTTTTGAACTTTAGCAATAACTGTTAGAATCAACATCCACGCTCCGTTAATTGAATATTTCCTGAACCACTGATTGGATTTTAATGAATCTTGCAGGAAGTAATTATTGGATGTGCAAATACAACTGAATAACTTTTGGAGTTGATCTATTTCAAGATGGCTGCTAGAGCTAATTAACACTATCCAACCCAAAATTACTATTTCTCAATGTTAAAACAATTTGACAGATATTGAGCTACAGTTTGATGTTGTAAAAGGTGAGAGCCTTTCACAACAAATACTCTGCGCATGTTAATTTCAAGGATTTTCCAAATTGGTTATAACTCCATTATTTGGGGCATTATGAATTATTTAAGGAGTGCTGGGTGTTTAATTTTCCTGTTTACTATCTGTGGTTTCTACAATTCTCCTCAGTTGACGTTCTTCATCTAGAGCTGCTCAAACAGTGCAGAGAAGGTCCTGATCCAAGTTTCTCTGGTCCATCCTCCACAGCAGGCCGTCACATTTTCCTGACAGGTTGTTGTAAGTCTGACCTTTGTCAGTGAGCATCTCGTCTGTGACCTTCAAACATGGTAACATTTTAAACAGAAAGGTAAATAAGAAGGCCAAGCCCAAATCAGAGAAGGTCAAAGATGTTTTCCACAAAAAAAAAAAAAAAAAAAAACAAGTGAGTGGAAATGTGCCCAAAAATGCTGAATCAGGGTTTAATTTAAAACTCTTAATGCAAAACTAATACAATGGGTTTATGTTCCTTCTGTCATAATCAAATTGTAACACTGCTTTAATCTGTTTTATTCATTCTTTAAACATTTTGTTATACAGGCTGTTAAATGAAGCACCTGAATCTGTCCAGCAGGGGGAGCTACAGAGTCTCCATGGAAGTTTTATTGCTGTCATTATGAGGCTGATGTAATCCTAAAAAAAAAGCTAAGTCATTCAGTATGATGTCACATATGATAGCACAGAGCTCATACACTGTTTGACTCATTGTTTTATTCTGAAGGAGCAAAATGAAACATGTCCTCGTGTTTTTTTTTTTTTTAATTCAATTCAGTTTATTTATATAGTGCCAGAAGTCATTCAGGACACTGAACAGAAACATTCATATATAAAAGACGGTTAGTAAAAGTCCTCTATCTAATGACGACAGCAGATTGTGTTAAATCTTCACTTTATCACAGTCTCCCATCCTGAACAAGCAGAGTGGTAACAGTGGAAAGGAAAAACTCATTTTTTTAGCAGGAACAAACCTCCAGCAGGACGAGCAGCCGTCTGCTTCGACCGGCTGGGTTTGAGAGGACAGGAAGTAGAAACAAGCAAACGTAGAATTACACGATTTTCACAATAAATCCTTTCAAAGTTTTTACTTTTTTGTGTCTTTTGGTTGATGATTACAATAATCAGTTAAAATAAAGGCAGGGCATCCCTTGAGATAATGTTTATCACCCGCCATCTTTCACGCAAAACTTTTAAACTACGATCATCAAATTATGAGGAGAGTTGTTTGGTCCAACCTTGTAAATTATTTTAGTTGCAAACTCATGTAGAAAATGTGATACATCATTCAATTGAATTCAGTTCATTATATACAGCCAAGTCACAACAGAAGTCATCTCAGGAAAGTGAACAGAAACATTCATAAATATAAAAAAATAAGTTAATAATACATGCTCTTTTTTACGCTCAGAGTAACTTTAGACTTCTACCAGGCAAAACATTAGCTAATAATCTGTCAAATTAGCCTCCCTGCAAGTTTCATTAAAATCAGTCCAGTGGTTGATTAAATATTTTGCTAACAGACAAATTAATACACAGACAGAGAAAAAGACATAGTATCATTCCACCTTCACTTTCAGAGGTGGGCAATGAAAAGCACGATCATTTAAAACTCAGCTGCTAATTTAGCTAACACTTCTATTCATGGAGGACTTGGTAAAAGGGGAATACTGTCTGATTACTGCTAGAGTGCTTCTTGGTAACTGAGGTCATGATGAGTCATTCTATTCTCAGACGAGGAGTCTTTTCTGAGGTGGATTTCCTCAGCAGTTGTAACTGTACCCCTGGGAAGATTAGAAGTCAAAGATGGCAGCAAAGGGCTTTGCAATGATGTCATGGCTTCATTAGTGTATATGATGTTATTCAGAAAGGTCTCGGCAGGCTTTCACAGATGGGAGGGCTTACTGTCTTCATTTATCTGCTGATTATTTACTCACACTGGACATGAACAGCCTACTAATGTTTGATTTTAGATCATTTGTGAAGCATGAAACATTACAATGAAACTATTTTAGCTTAGTAATGATGTATTCACATCGATCAGAGGTTATCAATAAGCTTAAAAATAGGCTATCTTTGATTTTATCCAATTTAGAAAAGTTCGGCTCTTGTTTTCAAACACAAATTAACATTGTAGGAAGATGGAAATATATATATATATATATATATATATATATATATATATATATACATATAATTTAAGATGCTTTTCCCTGTGGATGTGAATTTTCTTGCATTTATTTCAAGCAACAGCAATTTATAATGTCATTTTTTGTTTGTTTTTTAATTGAAACAATTGTCTTCTGAAATGAAATAAAACACTTCATAAAAACCTAAAGGAATTGCCTTTTCTGCTCAAATGAATGCTAAACGCTGAGCTCTGAGTGACAGCTAAAATTTGCTGCAGAAGCTGAAACTGACTTGGTAAATTTATAAGTAGCAGAACACGAGTTAGTGTGTAGGTGTGGTGTCAAATCATGCAGTGTCACTTTGTTGGTAACAAAAGGCCAGCTAGAAGCTAAAGTAGCAAAAAGGGTAACCAAATTCTAAAAGTAGCAAAAGCAAAATGAAATTAAAACAAATGGCTTACTAAGAGTGGCAAAAAGCTAGACACAAAATGAAGCAGCCAAAAGCTAATAAAACCTCAAAGTAACAAAAATCTGAATAACAGCTAAAGATCATGAAAGGCTGACTAAATAATCAAAATAAGCTAAATGGGAGCTAAAAATACCTAAAAACTTAGTTAAAAGACCAAAGTAGCAGAACCGTTGCTGATAGCATAAGACAAAAACAGAGCAAATAGGCTGAAAAAGATTTCAATAAAAACAAAGTTTTTGAAAACAATGAGAAGAGTCCGACCTATTTCTACACAGAAGATAAGTGTAAATAGAGTTAAATATGCTGAAAATTATAAAAGTTACAAAAACCAAGCATCTCCACACTTTTCGCCTTAATGAGCTAATATTGAATTTACTGTCCATTATGAGTGATCTCCTTAGTTATACTAGTTATAGGGTAATAAAGTATATTGCCAGGTTAATATACACACATATATATATATATATATATAATGGGTTTATATGGATAATATTATTGCTGCACATGTTTTATTTAAATTCTTAACTTTGTCAAACCATCTGTCACATCTGGATAAATACTCTGATTTGTGTATTTTGCATCTGGACCATTAAAATTAGAGCTGACAAACAATATCCTCGGCTATAAACTCCTAAATTATCAGCAGTATGTAAGTTTAAAATAGGAATAGTATTTTTGTTATTTTATAATCACTTGTAAGCTTCTCATAGAAATTATAATTATTGTCATAGTCATGCTCCCATATTGCATATTAACTATTATAACCCTATTATTGTGTTGTTGTATTGTATTATTGGTTTTAGGTCTGTTTATATTCCTGTATAAGATTTTTTTTTTTTTCAGTCAAAATGTGTATTCTTATGAACTCCCTCAAGACAAGCGTCCCAAATAATTTTAGGCTATTCGTATTGTGTTTGCTTTATTATAAATAAAATCATATTAACATTAATGCCTTGTTGTATGAGTTTGTTTTTTAAATTTTATTTTGGACTATTAAGTACAATTTAAACAATGATTTATAAGTTTATAGATGTTTCCAGCATGCATTCATCCTCAGGAAGGCAGAGTTGACTCTAAAATCTTACACAGCTTTATAAATCACTAGTCCCGCTGCATGTGAGTCAAATAATCTATATTTTATCAAACATACATAAATTGTAAATAATTGATCATGATCAGACCCACATCTTTTACAGTAAACTGCTCTCTGGTATTTTTCCCTGAGAACGTTAATATTAATGTGGAGGAAGGGCTGAACGAGCTTCCCTCCTCCCTCCCTTCCTCTTATATTCCTCACCCTGGATGCTGGACGCCTCACTAACACACACACTCATACAAACACACACACACACACCGGCAGACTGTCTCAGCTTCGCTCTCCATCTTGCCGCCTCATCCCTCCCTGGACTCTCCGTCACAGGATCTTAGCCCACTGCTGAGAGGAACATCGGTAAGTAAGACTCATCTGTCCTTCATTTGTCGTTACGTGTCTCTTTGTGGCTGCTGATCTTCAGTTTTCTCCTTTAACTGGGACTCAAACAAAGGAGTGGGGTGTGGCTGGATGGTGGACAAGCAGGCAGAGAAATGGAAACATGTTGAGGCTGATGATGGCGACAAAGGAACAAAAGGCATTAAACTTGTATAATTAGGATTATTGTTGGATTATATAGGATTGGAAATGGACTACTGCTAATATTGATGTAGCACAGTGGTGGTTAAAGGCAAGATCCATGCTGGTTTGCTTGTCATGTCTTCAGAAAGTCGTTAATCAGTTTTATTTAAGAGTCCAGATCAATAAGGTTACAGTAGTTTGGCTTCCTTTACATTTCTGCCAGAACAGCAGATCAAACAGGCATGACTAGGCTAAAGACTGTTAAAGGCCGGGCCTTTCTGCTGCAGAGGACCACCTGCGTCCACAAGACTACAGGGCTGGATGCAGAAGGAGCAAAACAGCCAGAGGGCGGATGTTAAAAATGGAGAACAAAGACTAATAGGTTTTGAGGAGGGGGACGATAAAGAAAGAAGGCAGCTTTGGTTAGCTGTCAGGATGAAGCAGACGTGAGCGCAACACTCCCTGTTAAGCATTTCCAGAGATTATGATACATTACATGGCAGACAAGTGGAGCTGGACTGTATATAACAATGCTTGTGTGTCATGGAATGTGTGTTACCGATGCGATGCTCGACAGGAACGATCAAACGCGTGGGTTTTTGTGTGTCGTCCTCTGCAGCCAAAATGTCGGACAAGCCTGACATGACTGAGATCGCCCGCTTTGACAAGACAAAGCTGAAGAAGACGGAGACAAAAGAGAAAAACCCTCTGCCTACCAAAGAGAGTGAGTGGCCGCCCCTTCCTTCCTTCCAAGTGTGCATGTTGGAGGAGAGTCCTCCATCCCTCCCTGCAGCAATTATTTTTCCTGTCAACTCATCATCACTTTCACACACGCTCAGCAAACGGAGCAGCTCAAACAAATGGTTGCAGCAGGCTGCACCGAGCAGATCATGGAGCGCCGCAGCCTGCTAACAGCTTTGTGTGTGTGTGTTTCCGTCGCAGCCATCGAGCAGGAGAGGAAAGGCGACGCCACACCTTAACTCCAGCACAAGACGAGAAGGAGCCGAAGATGCCACAAGAAAAATGAAGCACTTTCTTTTCATTATCACAGTGTTTGAATCTCTTACAATGTCTTAAGACAAAGGGGTTGCCTCGAGCTCCCTGAGGTGCTGTCTATACATCTTTACATCATGTGGGGGGGGGGGGGGGGGG
>NC_056501.1:30370793-30382339 GCF_014905685.2 Nematolebias whitei | reverse complement strand
AAAACCTCTCACACACACTAGTGAAAACCTCTCACACACACTAGTGAAAACCTCTCACACACACTAGTGAAAACCTCTCACACACACTAGTGAAAACCTCTCACAAACACTAGTGAAAACCTCTCACACACACTTAGGGAAATTGTCCAGATGACCTGACTGAAAAAATGTTGGATTGTATACCTGGATTATTGAGCATGGCCTTTGTTATTAATAATAATAATAATAATAATAATAACATTAACATCATCAATGCTATTATTAATTATTATTGTTATATTATTATTTATATTATTATAATTATCATTAGTAGTAGTAGTAATAGTACAACAAATAGAACAACTTTAAGTTTATCCTGTTCATTCATTAGTTAATCAATGTCATTAAAACCAGTGTTTACCCACTTTTTAAATTTGTTATAACTAAACAATTTATTATTGTTCTCATTATTATTATTATTATTATTATTATTATTATTATTATTATATTATTATTAGTAGTAGTAGTAGTAATAGTAGTAGTAGTAATAGTATCAATATTAATATTATTATTATTGTTGTTAATATTACAAAAACAAAATTTTAAAAGGTAATAATTTTACCAGCAGCTTTGTTGTTAAATGACGACGTGTTGGCTCCTGCAGAAAAATAAATAGATTAAAATCCGTGTCCAATTAAAAACCCAGTCTTGGTGCTGCCCAAACAAAACTTTAACCGTTTCAGTGAAATCTTCCAGTTGAATAAAGTATTTTTTTTCTTGTTTTTCTCACCTACCAGTCGACTTTAATTGGAATAACATGAAACGGATTGTAGCTCTAGATTGGTGGCGTCTCCTCTCCTGGCACCTCCTGCTGTCCTCACCACACAAGTCCACACTCCTCAGGACCTCCTGCTGTGTCTGAGGTGGCTTTTAATACTGTCCATAAACGACACTGCAAGGATCCTTTATTAACAATGTATTTAGAAAGTGTAGCTTAATTTAGGCTCTTTTGAGAGACATGATGTGATGCTAACTCAACACGTGCCACTTAACTTATCATCACCTTTAACAGTTTCAATGAGAGTGATCAGACAGATTAAAAAGCATTGTCTGCCATTAACAAGCACTTCATGTTGATTTAAACTGCAGCAGCTCTGAGCCTGCTCAGGAGCACCTCTGCTTTCAGTCTTGCCTGAAAACGAATGTGGGAAATAATAAATATCTATCTTAGTGAGGATTATCCTCACCCCTACACACACACACACACACACACACACACACACACACACACACACACACCTTTGTGTGGCGGACCTCAGCGCTGAGTGGATCTGTTGTTTTAAGGGATTTGACAAGTGAATGAAATGTGATTTAAAACATGGAACAACAATTGGACGCCACGTGAAATCAAGCTCATCCACAGGATCACGCGTGATTTTAATTGAATTAGCTGCGCTATTTTTTTTTTTAACCTTTTTAGTTTAAAAAAAATCAAATAAAAATCAGAACCATCACGTCGTTGCGCTTTCACAGTTTATGTTCTTGTAAATTCCGGACTCTCTTCACACCAGCTTGTTTCCCAGGAAAACATCCATTATCCTATTATCATGGCCGTGCCAATTTCCCCAACGTGTGAGGCGATATTTACATGACTATGTGTCAAACATGAAGAAGAAGAAGAAGGAAAAAAAAAAGGCTTGGGGGCTTTGTAGTTGATTTGTGGCCCCGGTGGGACACCGGTGCCATTTCCCAAACAGAGAAGCCTCTGCTGTCCTCATCATGGATGATTCATATAATATCCACCTGGATAATCTGATGTCCCTGTGTGTGAACAGAACTGTCTTTAAACAAACTTGGTAAATTTAACAGCATATAGGGAGGAGGAGCTGGGCGCGACAGGTGAATGGAGCAGACTTTGAAGTGCACCAACAGAGCCGCTCCTGCTGGTCAGTGGGGACGCAGACAATATGTCGTCATTGATGCGTTTTCACGGCGCCATGTTAACCTGCGGGACAAAGATCTGCCTGTCAAAGAGGCACGGCCATATCACCAGCTTGAAATAGGGTGGGGGTGGAGAAGAGGTCCTCCTGAACCTCTGGAAAGGAGCAAACGGGCCTCCACTCAGACTGCAGCTATGGAACCACAGAACGTCCTCCAAGCCCTGGCTGTGTCCGCCTTCATGCAGTTGGCATCAGCTTGGTGTGTTGTTGGCAAAAGGATGAATTCACTTTAAAAGTGTGTCTCTGCCAGTTTCGTTCATTTTGTCTTTTTTTCCCTCTCAACAGGACAGTGAATAACTTCCTGATGACTGGCCCAAAGGTAACCACAGTGGTGATTATGGAAAAAATGTCGCGCGTAATATTTTATCCAACTGCTCGTAATTTATATCCAGTTCACCAGAGTTCATGGATATGTTTTTATTTCTAAACGCGTGGGGGGAAAAAAAACTTCACATTTTCTTTCCTCTTTCAAGGTGTCTCTGGGTTATCTCAGCAGCGTGCGGGCAGGCGCACAGAATGGAATGAAGGAGTGCAAACACCAATTCGTTTTGGAGAGGTGGAACTGTCCAGAGAGCACGCTCCAGTTATCCACACACAACGGCCTACGAAGTGGTAAGATTTGTTTTCTTGAGCCACGCTGACTCTAAAAGATTTCATGCAACAGTGTTCATGTTAGATTTGTGCGTAATCGCCATCTGAGCCTTTACGCATTTATGCGCCAAAACTGAGCAAATGGAATTTATTTATTTATTTATTTATTTTATTTTTTTTGTAGCCACAAGGGAGACATCTTTTGTCCACGCTATCAGCGCAGCCGGGGTGATGTACACACTCACCAAGAACTGCAGTTTGGGAGACTTTGACAACTGCGGCTGCGATGACTCCAGGACTGGTCAGACAGGTGCGCGTCACCTGGATCCAAGTGTTAACATATGTGCGTACATCGTGTTTACTGTTGTTTGTATTGTCATTATTTCAGGTGGTAGAGGGTGGATTTGGGGAGGCTGCAGTGACAATGTTGCGTTTGGAGAAAAGCTCTCCAGACACTTCGTGGACGGGCTGGAAAATGGACAGGATGCACGCGCAGCAGTCAACCTCCACAACAACGAGGCGGGCAGGCTGGTAAGATACAAATAAGTGATAGTCATAATTTAAAATACATATTTTTACCTAAAATAACTCAGTAGTACTCGTAGTTTATGCGCAAAGCAACTTTTACGCACAAAGTGCGTGCTGAGTGAAACTGACAAGAGCGCACATTCTCAAGTAACACTGCGACTTTCTTGTCAGGCAGTCAAAGCCACCATGAGGAGAAGCTGTAAATGTCACGGGGTGTCAGGGAGCTGCACCATCCAGACTTGCTGGATGCAACTGGCCGGCTTCGGAGAGGTGGGAAACCTCCTGAAGATGAAGCACAAACACGCCAGGAAGCTGGAGCTGGATAAGAAGCCGGCGAGGGCCGGGAACAGCGCGCACAGCAGAGCGGCCACAGCGCTCGCGCTCCGGAGCATCTCGCGAACGGAGCTTGTTTACCTGGAGGACTCTCCAAACTACTGCGTGAAGAACCAGAGCCTGGGGGTGCAGGGCACTGAGGGGCGGGAGTGTCTTAGGGGCGACAGGACCAACGCGTCGCAGTGGGAGAGGAGGAGCTGCAGCAGGCTGTGCCAGCAGTGCGGCCTGGGAGTGGACAGGAAGCGCACCGAGGTCGCCAGCAGCTGCAACTGCAAGTTCTACTGGTGCTGCACCGTCAAGTGCGACAAATGCGCACAGGTGGTCACCAAATATTACTGCGCGCGCGCGCAAAAAAGGCAGCAACATATGTGGAAGCAGCTGGTGCGCCAGGACTGATTAAATATTTTATACTGACTGTTAATGGATGATGAATCTTAAACTGCCAGAACTTTTTATTGCACTTTTTACGCTTTAAGACCGGACTCTATCAACCAGTCATGTTATGTTTGTGTCTCGTTGTTTTTTCCCCCAAGTGATAGCTAATAAATATTTTTTTTCTTACAGCTCGTACGACTCCGTTAGATGTGTCATTTTGATTCCTTCATGTGTCTGTTGGTGCCCGGCGGTGGTTAATCCAGCCGCAGGGGCGCAGAGCTGCGTCCTTTTGAAGTGCGCATATAGGCGTTTCTTCCGCGGCTCACCAATCAGCGCGTCAGGAACAAAAGCACAAGAGCTCCATTAGTTCCTTGCTCACATAAAGGAAGGGAGTTCCAGCTCACGGAGCCAAAGCACCGAAATCAGACCGCAAAAAAAAAAAAAAATTAAAAAAATGATGCGTTCATTGTTTTGTCTCCTGCTGCTGCTGAAAACAGGACACGCTTGGTAAGATCCACTTTGTGCGCATTTTCTTTCCACTTAAAACAAATATAAATGTAATTACTTTTTTTGTCTTCAGGGTGGCCAGCAACTTTCTTATGACAGGACCAAAGGTAACTTACTCGTATTATTTTAGCAGAAATTTGAAGTGATGTTATAAACGCACCTTCCTGTCTGTTTGCAGGCCTACCTCCCCTATGCCAGAAGCGTGCAGGTGGGGACGCAGAGTGGGGCTGCAGAGTGCAAACACCAGTTCTCCTGGGACAGATGGAACTGCCCGGACAGCTCCATGCAGCTCAGAGGACTGAGAAGAGGTTGGAAGTTTTTAGAACTGAAGGACAAACTGAATGCGTTTCCAGTGCGCACAACACATGTAGTGCACCATATGCTTTATTGTTAAGAGCTTCATCAGTGTCTTCCTCATCGTCAGCCACCAGAGAGACGTCTTTTGTCCACGCCATCAGTGCAGCAGGAGTCATGTTCACTCTGACCAGGAACTGCAGTCTGGGAGACCTGCAGAACTGTGGCTGCGACCAGTCAAACCATGGCAGAACTGGTGAGACTGACGCGTTGTTTTTTTGTTTTTTTGTTGTTGTTTTCTTTTTAATCTTCCATCTATACGTTTTATAGATACTTCCCTGTTTATAAGAAAAGGTTAAAGTGATTGATGTTGTGTGCAGGCGGCCGCGGGTGGTTGTGGGGGGGCTGCAGCGATAATGTGGATTTTGGGGAGAGGATTTCCAAACAGTACGTGGACGCGCTGGAGACGGGACAGGACTCCAGGGCCGCAGTCAACCTGCACAACAACGCAGCAGGACGCCATGTAGGAACCTTCTCATCCGAGGGCCCTTTACAGTCACACGGTGTAGCCCAGCTGGGATTAAAGGGACATGTCGATTATTTAAAAATGGGGTTCGGTGCAGGCTTGAAGAATTCACATCTTAGCAACAGGAGGTTCTCAAACTTTTTGGGTTCAGGGACCCCTTACAAGGGAGAAAAAGTTTCAGGAACCCCCTCATTTTTATTAAATAATTTTCTTCAGTTTGTCTCTTTAATGCAATGGAAGTATTTGTGTAACATAAATACTTGAGACCCGTTCTTTAATAGTGTTAATAATTTTTTTTTGTACTTTTAAACGTGGTATTTTTCAATCATGACACAATTAATTAACTTTTTTTTCCAACTTCCACAAATAGTTTTGAGAAAATTAACAGAATCAAAAAACACTTTACAATTTTACCTATTCACATAACAAACATAAATGTATTGCCATGTTTTCAAATTATTACAGAAACTTTTATTACATTAAAAGGAACAGAATCATAACAGCACTAGTCAGACCAAGTAACAGAGCTTAATCTATAAATTGATCCTGGAACACAAATAGGGGGGTGGGGTACTCTCCCAGAAAATTTTGAATAAAGTAAATGTGATTTCCTGCATTTTGGTGCAATTTAATGAGTTGTTAAACATCCATCCATCCATTATCTTTACCCGCTTCATCCATTTTGGGTCACGGGGGTCGCTGGTGTCCATGTCCAGCAATCACTGTGTGAGGGGCGGGGGACACTCTGGACGGGTCGCAAGTCCATCACAGAGACACATAGAGACAAACGAGACAAACAACCATTCACTCTCTCATTCACACCTAGGGACAATTTAGAGTTACCAATCAGCCTAACATGCATGTTTTTGGTCTGTGGGTGGAAACTGGAGTACCCGGAGAAAACCCACGCATGCACGGAGAGAACATGCAAACTCCACCCAGAAAGGCCCCTGGACCGGGGTTTGAACCAAGGACCTGCTCACTGAGAGGCAGCAGCTCTACCAGTTGCGTCGCCGTGCTGCCAGTTGTTAAACATGTGCTTGTAAAATAAAAATATTCACTTTTTTTTTCGGACCCCCAAACACTGGCTCACTGTCCCCCCCCCGGATCCAGGAACCCCCGTTTGAGAACCACAGAGCTAGAAAGTTTTCTGAACGACTTGAGTTTAGAGAAATTGTTCAACTCTGACCAGACTAATGAGCGAACAGCTGTTCTGAACAAGATCAAAGTAGATGGACTTAAAGCAACGCTTGTCAAATAAGAAAAAAAAAAAACTGTTTATTCTATTTGTCAGAAATATTTTAAATTTCCATCAGATCTGACCCCAGGCTGCTGCTAATGCTGCTGTTTGAACTGGAAAATAACCAGTCCTTGTAAATCACATGTCACACGAAACTGATGGCAGTATTATAAAACAGCATAAATTGATATATCACATAAATCGTGTCATCTGGACCAGTTTCTTTCATTGAGAAACGTTCAGTGACATGTCTACGACAGTTAACATGTCAACTGTTCAGAACCTTTTCACAGAACTCCACTTCAGAACATCCTTTTCACTTCTGTTTCCGTCAGGCTGTGAAGGCAACGATGAAGAGGATCTGCAGATGCCACGGCATGTCTGAGAGCTGCAGCATCCAGACCTGCTGGATGCAGCTGTCCAGTTTTAGAGAAATCGGCGATTTCTTAAAAATCAAGTACAATCGCGCTCAAAAACTGAACGTCGACAGAAAGCGGCAGAGGGCCGGAAACAGCGCGGACAGCCGAGGAGGAGCCATCATGGACACGTTCAGCAGCATCGCTCAGACCGAGCTGATCTACTTAGAGAAGTCTCCGGATTACTGCAGGAGGAACGGCAGTCTTGGGCTCCACGGCACGGAGGGCCGGGAGTGTCTGAAGCACGCAGACAGCCTGACCCAGTGGGAGAGAAGGAGCTGCCGCAGGCTGTGCAGTGACTGCGGCCTGAAAGTGGAGACGAAGCGCGTGGAGGTGGTGAGCAGCTGCAACTGCAAGTTCCACTGGTGCTGCAAGGTGAACTGTGACGACTGCGTTCAAGTCAGGGTCCAACACGTGTGTGCCAGGAGGGAGGGCGGGGATGGGCCTGCTTTCACGCGGCGACATCGTGGGCCCAAGTAACAACATTGTGTCTCCTGAGGGCCACACTGAATTCTTTAAAGCAAGTCTTGTGTCATATATTTTTCTACCTGGATTATTGAGCATGCATCAGGATAATTTTTGCATAGTTTACGCAAAAAAAAAAAAAAAAAAACCTCAATGGGCACAGTAATACTGCTTTGAAACAACAGACTTTTTTTTATTCTGTAAACTGAACGTGTTGGCCGTTCTCAGACTTCTCCTTCTCACAGTGGTGCAGTCTACATTTTTGTAGTGGGTATACCGCAGCATTGAAGCCACGGAGCGTGAATCTCCAACGTAAAACTAATTTCACCGCGGTCAGCCCGTATACTGTGCTTCGAAACCAAAGTACACCGGTTAGTACAAAGTAATCCTCAATTTATTTTTTTAAGCATATTGAACATTTCCAAATTTCTCTGATGCCTATATGTGAATAAATGCACAACAAACTTTGTACAACAGTTGACTTTGTATTAAAAACAGGTTATAGAATTTATAAAACAGTATCAAAGCAAAACATGTTCAAGCATTAAGTAGTAAGTACAGAAGTATACAATAATTCGCTGGATAAGTGGATGTAATAAACAAGCGCTGCATACAGATTGTTATGGAAGCATTTAACTACTGTTTAACATATCAATGACACGTGTCTAATATGTCATGTATCATTGGGCACTTTTAAGTGGATATACTAAACTTCTTAAGCTTTTTTAGTGGATACACTCCATATGGCCACGTATCACGTAGACTACACTGCCTTTTGAGCAACAACATAGACGTTGCAGACTCTAGTTCAAAAATAATCAACTTTGCTAACAGACCATGCTAATCTTTTTTAGGTAGCACTAAATATGTGATTGGCAGTTGTTGCTGAAGTTGCTTTGATTTCAGAAGACTGTTACCTCGTCGTTTCGCAATCCAAAGAGGAGTCCCGATGACCCACTGACTTAATGAATATAAAGTTTAAATGTATTTATCTTCCTGAAGCGTTTTATGTTCTTTCTGGTTCTGCATGACACACTGACCACATGGGCATCTTAGTGGGCTGTAGGTGATTGGTTGACAAACAGCATCCGTGCTGGGAGTCTCCAAAATGTCCTATAACAATTGTTATTGTTGAGAGTCGAAAAGACTTTCAGTCTCATCACTTGAATTTTGAGCAGGTTCAAACAAAAATTGCGCAACATGTTTTCCCTTCAAACAGTAATTTGTAGCTTTATCTCAACCCTGCACAATTTAACTTCTGTATATAGAGTCGTATTTGGAAATGGGAGCTCTTTTGGCAGAAATCACTCGAGGCGTAAGTCTCAAATGTTCAGGTCTAAAAATCACACCGATTATAATCTAAATGTTCTCCAGTAGATTCAATCATAAACATCATAAACTGCCAAGCTGGATGCAAAGCGAGCCGATGTGGGTGCCAAACCAAATCAATTTTGGTGCCAAAAATAACGTGTAAGAAAATGTTTGCAAGCTATGCACAATAAATATAGTGACTTTTATAAATTGGTCCAGATGCGTGCAGCCATGTGGCTCTCTGGTCACTATCAGTTCAATGAGATTGCAGCAAAGTAATCACCTATTTTTTTTTTAATTTTGGGGTAAAAATTTTAAATTGCAAACGTTTCATTTAGACTTTTTATGTCATTGCAAGATTCATTAATCTGCTGTTTATTATTCATTTGTTGTAAAGTTGATTACACGTATTTTAGGAGCACAGGCCAGATGTAAACCGTCCAGAGGCCACATCTGGTCATTTGTAAACTAGATTCTGTCTATATTCTGTGTAAATAGTTGCACTTTTCATTCACTGTCTCCTTGTATAAACACAAATGTATATTTGTTTCTTGCTTAATAAAAAAAAAAGTGAAACTTGTTGAGTCAACGCAGTCTGCTTCTTTAGATCGATAACTTTTACTAATCGACTTGTGTGAATGTGTTTGTTCAGTGTTCTGAGACAACTTCTGTTGTGACTTGGTGCTATATAAATAAACTGAATTGAATATTTTACGCAATAAACGTCACTGGGTTTGCGATAAATCAGAACAAATTAGAATAAAACTGAGCTAAATGCCCTTAACATGGGATTACACTGTTAACATGGGTCAGATCACACCTAACCGAGGTGTTGATCCTCTGCTGATCCACCACCACAGTGATAAGTGTGTATTGACTTTACTCAAAGAGCAGAGGGGAAACATTCCTGAAGCTACAAGTATTGTATTTGGTAATGCTGAGCAGGGCTGACCCTTGTTCTTTGGTGGGGGCTGACGTCTGAAAGATAATGGCTAAAGTAGTCCTATACATCAAAGCTGACAGGAAAGTGTTATGATAAACTCATAAATTGGTGTTTCATTCTTGCTAAAGTTCAATTAGGAGGCAAGTAGTAGTGATTCACCTTTCACAAATGTATCTTATAATTTAAAAGCAATTAGCTTTTAGAAGACACTCATCTCCACCCACTGACCTGAAAGAGCCTTTTGATTTGCTTCCTTCTCTCTACCCCCTGCATCTCCAAAAGTCTTCCCCTCAGCTGGATGTGTCATAAATCTGCCAGGATTCCAGCTAAATGGGTGATGGAGAGGATATTACCTTCTTTAGGGGTCCATGCCTGAGGGGCGTTGGTGGGGTGTTTACCAGACATGACTCTTTACACACCAGTAACTGCAGACGCAGTAAATAAATATGACGTCACCATTACAGATAAGCTGGTACCACAGTTCTGAAGATCCGCAAAAAGATTGGTGGCTGCAAGATAATGTCATTCATTTCAGTTCATGTCTCTTTCTCTTTTTTTTTTGTGCAAACGTATTTAGTATTTAAAACATTACTAGAACTGCCTTCTTCCACCTGCGTAATATCGCTAAAATGAGAAACACCTAAAATGGTTGTAGAAACACGGGTTCATGCATTTGTCACGTCTAGACTGGACTATTGCAGTGGTTTATCTGAGTGTCCAAAAACTTCTTTAAAACGTCTTCAGTTGATCCAAAATGCTGCTGCCAGAGTCTTAACTGGAGTTAGTGGGAGAGATCTTATCTCTCCAGTTTTAGCTTCTCTGCACTGGCTCCCTGTCAATTTCAAAATTGAATTCAAAACATTACTTCTAACCTACAAAGCTCTCAACAACCTAGCTCCGTCTTATATACAAATGTTTTTGTTCCATATTTTCTTAACAGAGCACTTTGCTGTCAGACTGCAGGCTTACTTGTGGTTCCTAGAGTTTCCAAAAGCAGAATGGGAGGAAGATCTTTCAGTTCTCAGGCTCCTCTCTTGTGGAACCAACTTCCAGTTTCTGTCCGTGAAGCTGACACATTATCCAGTTGTGAGACTGGACTTAAGACGTTCCTTTTGATAAATCCTATAGTTAGGGTTGGCTTGTTATAATGCTATACTGAAAGTTTAGACTACTGGAGGACAAATTGATCTAATTTCCTTAAATGAATTGTTAAAATTGAATAGTTTGCATTTGATACTATTTCTATCTTAACATGTGATTCTTGACCTGCCATTGTGTATCTGTTCTTCTCAAACTGAGCCAGTTGAAGCAGATGTTCGCTTGTCCTGGGCCTGGTGCTGCAAGAGAAGACGTGGGCAACTTAAGGCCCAAAGGCCAAAAGTGGCCCTTGGACAATTTCCATTAGGCCCCCAATATCTTTAGTTTAAAATTAAACTACTTTAAAAAAAATTGATTGATAAAAAAAACAACAATTTATTAACAAGACTTATAGAAACTGAAATTAAACATCTTACACAAAACTTTTATTAAAACATTTTTAAGTCATTATGTTTCCAGAACTAGACTGAACCTCAAAGACTTAGAAACACAAATGCATACGTTAATTTTGCATATTTCTGCTAACATGGTGTAAAACATGTATTACCGGTATATATTGCCACGAGTCAGATTACAGAATATGTCTTGTATTACTAAAACAAATTGGAAAGACTTGTTTTATAAACCATGCTAACTATGCTAAAACAAGAAAAAGCCTGAAACAGGTTTTATAGACTATAAAGAAACAATTTCAATTTTCTATGTGGCCCTTTGGTTGATTTAAATGTCTTGATATGGCCCTTTGGAAAAAAATGCTGTCCTCCTCTGTGTTAAAGGGTTCTTCCTCATGAGGGAGTTTTTCCTTCCCACTGTCGCCTTCATTTTTGCTCAATATGAACGTCTGTGATGAAGTTAAATTCACAGCAGACTGCTCCTCAGATAAATAATGTTAAATGATATATATATATATATATATATATATATATATATATATATATAT
>NC_056501.1:30366985-30370693 GCF_014905685.2 Nematolebias whitei | reverse complement strand
TATATATATATGAATGTTTCTGTTCAGTGTCCTGAGATGACTTCTGTTGTGACTATATGAATAAACTGAACGGAATTATTTACAGGCACCCTCAAACATCAAAAACCCTGAAACAGACACACAACCTGATAAAATGGGTCAAATACCAAATATGTGAATTTTCAGGTAGAAAAATCCAAATCACTTCTGTGGACGGAGCATTTGTCAAAAACTAAACCAACAAAAAGATCAGTGCTAAGTGTCCTCATTTGTTGACTTGTGGGGATGCTGTGTGTTTCCCAGTTTCCCAAGCTGCCCTTCTGTGTGTTAATGAACGTTCATAATACACCGGAGACCCTCGGAGATGCACCCCAACACGAACTGGTTCCATGAAGCTTGCTCTAGAGACCCTGCTTCTTCAGAGGGTTGCAAATGCAAGAAGGAAAGAAAAGGAAAATGGGGAGGAGCTCCCACTAGGACCCCCCAGAGATACTCATGTATTCAACCAGACAGGCCCTGAGGGTCTGTGAGAATCTGAAGGTGATTGATCACTGCTTCTCCCAGCATCCCTCCTCTGTCACCTGGGTGTGAGATACCAGGAGGTCTGACCAGAGACCCGGACTGCAGCTGCAAACAAGGTCAGACATGTTCCAAATCTGGAGAGAAAGATGTTTCATATTTCTGATTCATGCACACAGTTACAATATTAATTTTAAAATTCTACACGTCAGGAAATAATACAAACAGTGACCTGAAAAGGAAGAAGTGGGTCAAACATTATAGATGGATGGATAATATTCTGATCACCAAGTTGTAGATCAGTCGGCCTCAATAGGACATTACAGATGTTGATAGATCTTTTACAGCTCAGAAGAACAATGCTTCACATCTTGTGAAAAGTGATTTAGACGAAAGAATTTGTCATTTAGTTATTATGACCTTTAGATGTGATAAAGTAAACAAAAAAATGTGAAAGGGATGATTTGTTGTTGTTACAAAGACATGCTAAAGTAGCAGAATGAATGTAAACAAAGAGGCAAAAGGTTGCAACGGCTCGGTCAAATTCAGACCTTAATGCCCCTTTTCCATTAGTACCTTTAGTACCGGTCCAGCACGGCTCTACTTTACTCGGTACGGTATTATGCCCCATTTGCACTGTCCCTAATAAGCCCCAATTCTGGGCAGCCCGCTACAGAAAGAACCTTTTGCACCAGTACTTTAGCTAGTATTTTTAGCGGATATGAGGCTGATTCAGGACCTCTTTTCGTCCCTGCTTCTCTGGTGGGACCGAGTGAGCTCAGTCGAGCTGAGTCCTGACCAAATGTGAACGCAGGACTCTGATTGGTCAGGGGGAGGAGTCACTGGATCTCAGAAACTTTTCACCCATCCGCCATTTGCAATTTCTCTGGATGCGGAGCAGCGGCTGGATCTATTTTTAAGATTTTAAAAACAATAATGACAACGCCGTGTTTAATTCTGAAGACCAGGCGTTTGTTGTGTTTGGTGACCAACGACAGCTGCAGACCTGTTGAAGTCTGCGAGGCCGGACCCCAAGCACTGGCCTCGCCTGCTCCCACAGGCCAGGACGACGGGTGGAAACGTTTTTTAAAAAACATTTTATGTATAAAAAAATTAGTTATTTTTATCAGTGAAGATTAAAAATAAATAAACGGTGCCAGCTTTATCATGAAATCCTGTTTTCCCTTTGACTGCCTTAAATAATCTGTTAATTAAAGTTAATTCAGCTGAAAAATCATAAAAACACTAAACTATTGGATCTCTCAGGAATATTTCCGTCAGACATGTTTAAAGATGAGACACAACCTTTGGTTCAACATTATTCTAACCCACAGATGTACAAATCACGAAACAAGCATTATACTTTAAATTAAAGCTTTAAATCAAAGCTAAACTTTTATTCAAAGCTAAAAAATAATCTGTATACAAGAAAAAAATAATCTGTATACAAGAAAAAAATAATCTGTATACAAGAAAAAAATAATCTGTATACAAGAAACAAAACCACAATGAGTGCAAATACATGAAGTGATGAAGAAAAATATAGAATTTTAAATATAGATATCCTGATGCATGCTCAATAATCCAGGTAGAAAAATCTAAAAAAGTTAAGTCTGGTCCTCTGGACATTCAAAAACTAACAAACAAAAACAAAAACGTAGGAACATTTCTTCTTTCATGCAAAAGGCTTCTTCAGTGTGAGGAGCTGTGTTCAGCTCAGACTTATAAATAACTATTTATGAGCTGAATACAGCTCCTCACACTGAAGAAAAAGAAGAGGAATGAAAGTCAGCCTTAGTAAGACAGAGTACATGTGTGTGAATGAGAGGGAGGCCGGTGGAACAGTGAGGCTACGAGGAGCAGAGGTCACAAAGGTGCAGGACTTCATGTACTTGGGGTCCACTGTCCAGGAAACTGGAGAATGTGGTAAAGAGGTGAAGAAGAGAGTCCCGGCAGGATGGAGTGGATGGAGAAAAGTTTCAGGAGTGATTTGTGACAAAAGGGTGTCAGCAAAGGTCAAAGGAAAAGTTTACAAGACAGTGGTGAGACCAGCTATGTTGTATGGTCTGGAGACAGAGACATGGACAAAAAGACAGGAGAAAGAACTGGAAGTGGCAGAAATTAAGATGTTGAGGTTCTCCTTTGGAGTGACAAGGATGGATGAGATTAGGAATGAGATCATCAGAGGTACAGCACAGGTTGAACAGCTGGGAGATAAAGTTAGAGAGACCACACTGAGATGGTTTGGACATGTCCAGAGGAGGGACAGTGGGTATATTGGTAGAAGGATGTTAGAAATGCAGCTGCCAGGAAAAAGACAAAGAGGAGACATATGGATGCAGTTAGAGAGGACATGGAGGAAGTTGGAGTGAGGACAGAGGATGCAGAGGACAGAGTGAGGTGGAGGAGGATGACTCTGTGGAGACCCCTGAAGATGGAAAAGCCAAAAAAAGAAGAAGACTGAAGAAGTCTTTTGGATGAAAGAAGAAATGTTCCTACATGTTTTTTGTTTGTTTGTTTTTTGAATGTCCAGAGGACCAGACTTAACTTTTTTAGATTCAAATATAAATGTTTTTGTAGAATCTGGTTCACCAGATTTAATTCAGTTCAGTTTATTTATACAGCGCCAAGTCATAACAGAAGTTGTCTCAGGGCACTGAACAGAAACATTCATATATAAAAATATCAATTTAATATTATTTATCTGAGGAGCAGACTGCTTTGAGTAACTCATGGCAGAACTCTCATTAGCAGGATTTGGATTCTGGACACGTCTTCAGAATTGGGCCTAAAGTGCAGGTGCAAATCCAGGCTGAGCAGAGTTGGGGCTGATTAGGAGCTGTGCAAATGGGGCATAAGAGAGCTGTGCTAAAATCAACAACAATATAAAGCAACACAGAAGGAACAAAACAAAACATTAATCATAAATACAGTTTTATTATTATTTTAAGACATTCCTTTCAAAATAAGTTAAGGCTACTAAATTACAAAATGTATTTCATTTTGAAACACTGCTTTTGTATTTTATGATGGAGCTTTAGGGTCACGGTAAGAGGAAAAAAATACATTACAAGCAAGAATAAAGTCATAGTATTACAAGAATAAATTTGTATGAGATAAAGTCATAGTATTACAAAAATAAATTTGTATGAGATAAAGTCATAGTATTACAAGAATAAATTTGTATGAGATAAAGTCATAGTATTACAA
>NC_056501.1:30366188-30366975 GCF_014905685.2 Nematolebias whitei | reverse complement strand
AGTATTACAAGAATAAATTTGTATGAGATAAAGTCATAGTATTACAAAAATAAATTTGTATGAGATAAAGTCATAGTATTACGAGGATATAGTCGTAGGATTACAAGAATGAAGTTGTAAGAGAATAATGTAGAAATATTATGAGAATAAATTTGTAATATTACAAGAATAAAGTTGTAAGAGAATAATGTTGAAATATTACAAGAATAAAGTCATAGTATTATGAGAATAAAGTCAAAAGAATAATGTTGAAATATGAGAATAATATCATAATATTATAATAAAGTTGAAATAATACAAAAATAAAGTCATAGTATTACGAGAATAAAGTTGTAGTATTACGAGAGTAAACTCATAATATTACCAGAATAAAGTCGTAGTATTATCAGAACTCCAACATGAAAAAGCAGTCTTACAACTGCGGTAAAATTATGAATATTGATGTCGGCAGTACAATAGTAAGGGATACAACACACTGTGGCTTATGGATTCTTATGATAAACTGAAGCTGTATGGCATTACAATTAATGGCTGCATTGATGGATTTAGTCATGACATAATGTGGATGGAAGAATATTTCACAAACTGTGACCCAAAAGTGATCGTGGACTACTTCATAAACACAGTGACTCACATTGGAGGCTGTCCACACACAGCAGGTGCAAGCTGACCCAGGGCGTATTATAAGTTTATTCTCATGATATTACAACTTCATTCTCGTAATAGTATGACTTTATTCTCGTAATATTATGACTTTATTTTCATAATTTCATTACTTTTTTCTTGT
>NC_056501.1:30349912-30365788 GCF_014905685.2 Nematolebias whitei | reverse complement strand
ATATACTTTTTCATAGCATGGCCCTAAAGCTCCATTGTAGTATTTGACTGACATTAGTCATATTTTTTGTCTTAGATTTTGTTAACCCGGTAAGGACCAGATGACGATCATTCTAAATGTTTTGGTATGTAAAACCCACAATTCAGCTTTTATTTTTTTCAAGATGTATATAAATATATATGTGTTTGTGTGTCTGTGAGAGGCTGAGTCATAAATAGTAACTCACACATGAAGCAAACCTGAGTGTTTGCCGTTGTGTGACAGGAAATAAGCAGCTTTAATTTTAGAAGAAAAAAAAAACGTGCGAGTTTCTGCTCTAATAAAAGTCACTGGGGTGGTTAGAAAATGAACACAAAATGTTCTTTCTCAAAGAGGCTGCTCTCCATCTTGGTTATAAAGTGTCATCTGCGACTATTCAGCAAACTGCTCTTTACTTCTGCTGATCTGTTCTCAAGGAACAAGAATGAGTATTTCAGATGCACCCTCCAAAGAAGAGGTGATGAGGTGGAGCACACAAACTCTAGCTGACTACATGAGGCAGGTGAGTCAAGTTCCTTTTTTTTTTTTTTTGTCCTCATTTGTTGAGAAATTAGTTAAAACTGTTTGAAGCAAATCTTGAAAAAAACAATTAACAATATTGTATATCGGGATCTGTCAGTGGGAGTGTTGTGAATGACTCTTAGCAACTACTACCTTAAATATTAGCACAATCTAAGTACGTTTGATTGAGTTATATTCATTTTTGTGTTGGCTTATAGCTGTAGCAGCTACCTTGAATTAAGATGGACTCCAAAATGTCATCTGTACAAGAGGGGATGACTTTATAGGTTTCATTAAAATCTGTCATGGGAATATGACATTTTCTTAGACTAACAGGGTTGATGCTAAATGTTTTAAGCAAAGCTCTTGTGCAATGCAACAAAGTTCAGTCAGGTCATTTGGATGGTTTCTTTTTTTGTTGAAACATTACGTCCTTCATCCAAAGGACTTTTTCAGACCAAAGGAGCCACAAACAATCTCAGTCCCAAAAGCAGTACTCCCATAGTGGACTAAGCAGTTTGCTGGTGATAAGATGGTTTCTGGAGCCTGCCATCTCCCCTGTCGACTCCTCTGAGAAAACCATAGCCAAACTGTTGAAGTTCTTTGGATGAAATCTCTAAAATAAAAGAAAGAAAAGAAACAGATTATTAACGATCGCGCATGAACTTTGATATCTTGTGCAGTGAGTAGCACATGAAGTAAGTGTTATGCATAATTTAGCTACACCAAACTTTAGCACGATATCTGAAAAACTGAGTTACAGCTGTTTCTGTGTTTTCTGTCAGTTGGCTGTGGTGGCCATCTTGAATTGGATTGGCTCCAAACGTTAAACAGTTGTAGATGTTTGTAAAATGATAATTTCAAGAATGTTTCATTCAAATCCCTCAAGTAGTTCATAATCTAGTGTTTGACAACAG
Organism: Nematolebias whitei; assembly: GCF_014905685.2. NCBI lineage: Eukaryota > Metazoa > Chordata > Actinopteri > Cyprinodontiformes > Rivulidae > Nematolebias > Nematolebias whitei. The sequence goes on along the minus strand of NC_056501.1, from coordinate 30,364,331 downwards.
ACACATGAACGCACACATGCAGACAAAAACATTTCAGCCCCCCTGCATGGTAACAAAGTGTGTGTGTGTGTGTGTGTGTGTGTGTGTGTGTGGGGGGGGGGGGGGGGGGTTACTGCTATGATCTCCTTTTCTTAAGTTAGTTGAAACTTTTTGGGTTGATACAATAAATGTTAAAAAGCCCAGGAGCTTCTTCTCTTTAAGCAGCTGCAGTATTTTTCAGGTACTCTTTCAGCTGATATATATTTTAAGTTTTGTACTGTCGGTCTGACCAGAACGACAACTAACAATATCCGACTCATGTCGTAAGGCTGCCGTACACTTTGAAGTTATAGTAGTGAAAGAGGTAAAAGGTGGCACTCTCACTTTTCAGCCTCGGCTTTTATGCACGATGACCGTAAAAAGTCACCTGGTCATTTCCAGGTTTTAAAGTTAGGTAACAGCACAACATCCTGGTGGCCCTTTGTTTGAGTCATTTCAAACAAAGCCAAGCTGCAGATGCAGCATGTAAAAACAAATAAACAACAACACAGAAAGTACACAGAATCTGTGGAACCACCTTCAGCAGAAATAATTTGGGCTAATTGTTTCTCAATGACTTTACTGCTCTCGCACGTTGTTGTGGAATTTTAGTCCGGTCTTTGTTGCGATGTTGCTTCAGTTCTTTGAGCTTTGCAGGTAGTTGTTAATGCTCAGCTGTCTCATTCATCCCAACGCAACCCTCCCCTCCCAGGAATGTACAAGGTCTGAACCTTAACGTGACATTAGTTCATCTTAGGGTATTTTAAACATTTGATAATGTCAACAGAAAAATCAAAGCAAATATGTTCTTGTTTCGAGTATTTTACCTTATTTTACAGCACCCTGATTTACTGTTTAATAACACTACTTTTATTTTAACTGCATTTTTACTGTAGTTTATTGTTATTGTTGTCTGTACTTTATATGTTCTGTCTGGAACAAGTCCCTCTTGTAAATGAGTCAATGTGGATCAACGAAACAAGCCTGTATAAATAAAGGTTGAATGAATGATGGGGGAAAGCGGACCTGGTAACCTTTTTAATGTGGGGGTTGGTTAAAAGACATATCCTGATGAAAAATAACACCAAGATTTTTTACATTAGAACTTGAGGCCAAATTAATGCCATCCAGAGGAAGTGAAAAGCTGCGAAGCTCATTCCTATGATGCTCAGGTCCAAAAACCATAATGTGTCTAAGTTTAAAAGCAGAAAAAAAACCAAGGGTCTTGTAGGTAACTGATTGGATTTATCAGTTTTTATGGACAAATATAACTATCATCAGCATGACAATGAAAATTTATCCCATGCTGTTTAATAACTTTACCTAATGTAAATTTAATACATATTAATTGTTATATAATGTATATATAAATTAAAGAATACTGGTCCAAGCACGGAACTCCATGACTAACTTTGGTGTATGAAGAAGATTCATTATTTACATTTACAAATTGGAATATATTAAATAAAACTTATTTAAATCATTTTAGAGCTGTTTCTGTAATCCCAATATCATATTCAAGTTCTAGTTGTTTTTGTTACTTTTCTTTTTTTCAGCCATCCTGTTCGTTAAAAATAAAAATAAAAATCTGTATGCCTTTTTTATAACTGTCTATTGTCGCTGTTGTCCATTGTTTTTCATCATTCTTTGTTGAACTCAGGTCTCTCTTGTAAATGAGTCCTCGAGGCTCAATGGGATTTACCTGTCTAAATAAAGGTTGATTGATTGATACCTGTCTAAATAAAGGTTGAACGAATGGAAAAAAGTCTCTGTAGTAAAATAGGGTGATCAACTGTATCAAATGCAGCACTGAGTTCTAACAGGACCAGTATAGACACAAGTCCATTGTCTCAGGCCATGAGAATATCATTAGTAACTTTCACCAGCGCTGATTCTGTGATACGATGAGCTCTAAACTGACTGAAACTCCTCAGATTGTTTCTGTTCAGATGTTCAGGCTGATTTGCAAATATTTCCTCAAAAATATTTGAGATGAATGTTACATATATAGGTCTATAATTGGCCAAAATTTTTGAATCAAGGTCAGACTTCTTAATTAAAGGTTTAATTACAGCAACCTGAAAGTGCCGTGGTACATGACATTCATTAGAGACAAATTTAGCAGATCCAAAACGGGGCTAGTAATTAGGGGAAATACCTCTTTAAACAGTCTGGTTGGGATGGGATCTAGCAGATATGATGATGGAATGGATGAAGCCATTTCTTTTGACAATTCAGAGAGCTCAACAGGACAAAAACAGTCCAAGCCTAAATCAGGGTAGTGACATTTCTGAAGTTGCCTCGTTTAACAGGGAATCAGAGGCAATAGTAGAGAAGATGGTGTGAATTTTCCCACTAATTGAAATAATTGTATCTATAAAGAATCTCATGAAGTCATCACTGTTTATAGTTGTAGGGATACACGGTTCAACAAAGATGGCTTTTCATTAGTCTAGCTTTGGGGGCCGAGATGGGGTAGAGGCAAGGCAGCCGACTCGGGACCAGAAAGTTGCGGTTCGACTCACAGCCATTCCCACATGTCGTGGTGTCCCTGAGCAAGACATCCAATCCCCAATTGCTCCCCGGGTGCTTACATAGCTACCCACTGCTCCACCTGGGTATATCTCACGTGTGATGGGTTATATGCAAAGAACTTTCGCCACTGTATAGGAACATACAACGATGACAATCTCAAACGTCCCTTCTCTTCCCTATAGTATTGAACATAAACCTAGGTTATTCTCATCTTTTAAAGATGAATAATATACAGTTCTAGCTTTAGAGAGCTTTCTTATATATTAGCTGGCTATTTCTCCAATTTAAATAAAATTCTTCCACGTTACTGAAGCATCATTTTCCTTCCAGCCGTCTAGATGACTGTTTTAAAGTACATAACTCAGCAAGGAGCCAACTTCTTTTGATTAATTACTTTCTTTGTCAGCAGAGCAATTTTATCAAGTGAAGTTTGACGTTTTAAAATTATCAACAAGATCATCTAAGTCACTGCTCTCTATAACATTTCTCTGCAAGACAGAGAAAAACAGCAAAGGAAGAGCTTTTTCTTTAAAAAAAATTTGGTAAGTGTTCTCTATAAAACACCTGCTATAATTAAATTTACTCTCAGTGGCTGAGTAGTCAGTTAATGTAAACTCAAAGGTTATTAAAAATGGTCAAACAGGATATTGAGGCTGTATTAATAAGTACTTTCTATGCCGCATGCCAGAACCAGATCAAGTGTGTTGATGAGAATGAATACCGTGTGGATATTTTGGGTAAAACCAATTGACTATTAAATTATTAAAGGCTATACTTAAGCTATCACTTTCAACATCTACATGAACATTTAAATTACTCTTTATTATTCAAGGATTCAAGATTCTTTGTCATTTGCATCGCATGTGGTACATGAGATGGAATGAAATTGTGTACACAAGGTCCCAGTTACATCCAACAATAGCAAAAATATAAATTGTAAAACGAAGCAGTAAAAAAGGATCTAAGATTTAAACTAAGATATACGCTAAATAAATGCTCAACAGTACGCTAAAAGATCGAAGATATATGCCAGTCACTAATAGTGCAAAACAATACACCGAAGAGCAGCAGCACGATTCTCATCTGTTCTGTTCGGCTATCATTCACACGCTCATGTGAGCGAAGTCCCCAAAACTAACATAAACTGGGATGTATTCAAAGGATGCAACAAAATACAGAAACAAGGTGCCAAAATTGAAAAGGAAATAAATCTACAGCAGCATGGTCCTATTAGTAGAGTGGTTCTGATGACAGTGAGGTTATATTAGCAACATGGTCCCATTGGCACCACGGTACTGTTAGCGGTGTGGTACTGTTAGCAGCGTTAGCAGGTCTTGGTAGCAGATCCCGTCAGCAGCTTGATGATAAGAAGGACTGCAGCAGCTGCCTCCCTGACTGGCCTCCAGAACTGGGTCTGGCAGACAGAGAACATCCAAGGATCCCCCGCGGAACCCAACCGGACCGTAGAGTTCGGTCCATGCCTGCAGGTGGAGCATCATAGAGACAGCCGCCATGACAGGCCTGATTCCGAGGCTGGAAGGACTGAACCACGATGGCACGATGGCAAGGCAGTGACACAGAAATCTCCAGTGTGTCGCGAACATACCCATAGCGTGGATGTGAAATTTAGGCGCAAAAAAATGTTAAAACAAAAGCAACAGGAAGATAAAAAGACCGGGAGTCTGTGACGCTGTGGCTTGATAGGCTTTTCTGATTTTTATTTTGGATGAGAAAGACTGAGGGACTAATAAATGGTTTAGCATTAATCAATAATCCTGACTGAAAGATGCTCCTCAACCTCGACCTGTTGGTTTAAGAACATGAAAACTGTAATGATTAGCAGGAGTGGATGCATCTATATGCAGCATGGTGGCTTAGTTCGTAGCTATTGCCTCTCAGCGAGAAGGTTCCTGGATCGAATCCCGGTCAGGGGCCTTTCTGGGTGGAGTTTGCATGTTCTTTCCGTGCATTAGTGGGTTTTCTTCGGGTACTCCGGTTTCCTCCCACAGACCAACAGCATGCCAGTTTAACCAACATTACCAATTTAGAGCTGATTGGTAACTCTAAATTGTCCCTAGGTGTGAGAGAGAATGATTGTTTGTCTCGTTTGTCTCTATGTGTCCCTGTAATGGACACATGGCACAGCGATGGCTGGACATGGGCACCAGTGACCTCCGTGACCGAAAAAGGAAGAAGCTGGTAAAAATAATGGATGTATGGATAGATTTGAAAAGTTACACACCAATATTGATTTTTTTCTTCTTCTTCAGATTAGTGCCCGTTTTAAGTATAAAATAAAACTTATCTAGACTGTTACAAACATTTGACATTTTTGCTTTTCCCCCCCAGCTTAATTTATCCAGTTGTGACAATGTGGTGTTAAAGAACAGTATAACTGGAACACAGTTCATGGTAAGTTAACAACATATTCCCATTCATCAGACTGTATTTTACATTTTATAACATTTACTTCATTTAGCACATGACAAAGTCTCAGCTTAAGGTGTTCCCTAGCCTCCATCTCCCGTAAGTCTGACAGAAAATATAATGATTTGAAGCCAAGAGAAAACAGTCCATTTACTGTATATACATATTGTGGATGTTTATATCTTAAGAATTGTTTGGTTCTTACAGAATACTGGCAAATATCCAAAGACAAATCAACATAGGAGAGCAGAGGACCTTTGAGCTAAAGTAAATATATTTTTAGTGTCCGCAGAAAGCGTGGCTAACCTCAGAACATTTAGCACGTCATCTGTTTTGTGTGTATACAGATCAATGGCACAGAACACTCATAAAGCAGGTAACCAACTCTTCTTTTGTTATCGGTCTCTGAAATTAAGTTTAGACAGTGAATTTGTCTATATTTTATTTTTACAAAGTATTTATACAGGATGAAGAAGTCTGGAATTCTGATGAGTTTGTGAGTGAAATATTACATTGTGATGATTGACTTTGGCCACATTCATTACTACGAACCAGCCCAAACTGAACCATTCCAGGCAATACTTGTAGAGAGGGAACACAATCAAGAAGTATTTTGTGTTGTACTTGCCTCTTTTGCCATGCTCAGAGCAGTGATGATGATCAAGATTATGAGTCCTTGGAAAAGAAGACAAAACAGAAAAACTGCATCTGTCCGGTCTTTGAGCTGCAAACAGCTGAGGAACAAAGCAGTGAGAAGACGGGTGAAGAAAACTACACGATCCCAGCCTGGGAGGTCCCAGCGAAGCCACCTAGACCCTTCAGAGTTCAAGATTGTCACAGAGGTAACTGAACTGATCACAGACTTACCGTATTTTCCGCCGTACCCAACGCACCGCCCTATAAGTCAAATCAGTCCAAATATGTCTAAAAAAGTGGAAAAATCCATAAATATGTCGCTTCGCCGTATACGTCGCATCTATTATGTGTCACTGCTGACGCATCGCGTCTGTTACGTTACCACTGACAACCCGGAAATGTGGGCTGGTGTTGTGGCAAAAATCAACGGGCTGCCAAATGGTGGCCACGGGACTGTGCACAGGAGGACTTTAACAAGAATTTAACAAGATTAACACTTAAAAACAATCAATTGTTTGCTCAAAATTATAGTAAAGGTGTCTCAGTCTAACATTTGCTTAATAAAAGGACCTTAACAATCAAATCAACGGCTCTGGCTGCCTCGGTGCTCCGGGAGCGTGCAGAGGGAGGAAAAAGGAAGGAGGAACGCTGCTCGTTTCTTCAAAATTTAACAAGAAAAGCACCTAAAAACAATTATTTGTTTGCTCGAAATTATAGCAAAGGTGTGTCTCAGTTGAACTTTTACTTGATAAATGCACTTTAATGGTCAAATTAGCTGCATTACGCAAGTGTGGTGCAGCTGGTTTGACGGTTGCTCCAAGCAGCGAGCAGATCGAAGGTGGGAGGACTGTGGCAGGCCGATTGAGTCATTAATAGCTGGTGAAGATTCTCAGTCATCCAGGACATGGTAAATTAAAAACAGTTCAAGACAAAAACAATAAAGTATAAAGTAAAACATAATCAATAAAGTCCAGTTGTTTTTGTCTTGAACTTTTTTGAATTTGTCATTATAGCCACGTTTACCTATTACATGATACAACGGCATACCATACAATATTACTACTCTGCTACCATCTAGTGGCTGAAAATGTCACTGTTCATTTTTTTTTTCAGTTAAAATGAATGAAAACGGTCATATTTCAGCCAAACATTGATTTATAAATATGGGGAAAAATCCATAAATGCGTTGCTTCGGCCTGTAAGTCGCAGGGCATGTAACTTACGCAAAAAAAACGCGACTTATAGGTTGAAAAATACGGTATTACACACAGAAATTAAAATTAACAAAAAAAAAAAAAAAACTAACCTCTGAATATATTTGATGATAGTGTCTGTGCTTTGAAGATAGAACAGATGTTTGTGTTTCCTGCATTAGGAAGTAAAATGTGTAAAACCTGTTCATTATTCTTTGTTTTCTGCAGCAAACAGCTCAGAAACTCCACACCTTCACTCAACAAGGAAACAACCTACTAAAATACCTTCAAAATCACCTGGTGAAAGTACCGGTAGTAGTGTTGGATTCCAGAAGTGCCTGATTTATGAATGACAATTTTTTGTTGTTGTTTTTTTCATATTACTTATGGTAACACTTGATTGCAAAAGTCTTTAAATCATAGCACATTTTCTCATTTCTCATGACAGCTTACTACTCTGATTTAAAAAAGGGCAATGACAGAAGCAAGAGGCCTGGACAGTGTGGTCCATCACAAAAACCTTCTTCACAAAAAGGTATTTATTTTTATTAATATGTGACTTCTGGAGGCTACAAAACGAGTACACATTTAAATTATATATAATCAATATGTCCACCAGATGGCAGTACTGCCATGGCTCTGGGTTCATCTGCCAGTCGTTTCCCTCAACAGAGAGCCCCTCTGCCTACAAATGTGTCCAACAGGTAAAACTTTCTGAAAATGTCTAACAAGTTTGGGTCGTTGTAAATATTTTTCTGTTCGTTAATTTTGCTTTATTTTTTCAGATCATATCCAGTTCCTCCCGTGCCATCACAACCTCCTAAGTTCAACAAAGCAATACCAGAACCCAAAAAGGTGAAAATTAAAATATGTGACGTTAAAACGATGCCACAGTCTGCCCACCTTCTTATATAAGAACACTAAGTTAAACTACTGTTAGTTGTACACCAAGAGCACATGCAGATTCAAAACAGCAGATGGCGAAGTTGTTAAAAAAATATCAGGAAGTCCTGCAGTTTGTTCAAGAAGTTGCTTTTTATTAACAAGTCTGAAACCTGTAATTATGTGCTACATTTGTCAGCTGTACTTATTTAGGAACCACCTCAGCTACCGCAACATAACAAGGAGGAAAAAGAAATACATTTCTTTAAGTCTCTTACTTTAACGTTTCTATTTTGGTGGTCAGTGTTTGGATCCCAGCTGGTATGGAGGAAATGTGGCTCGACATGAAGCCGAAGCTGCTCTCAGAGCGGTGAACAAGGTTAGACCATGCATCTTCTCTTTCTGGATTCAAAATGGAAATAGAAATAAAAATAAATAAACACTGAATTATTTACATTTTAACAGATACATAGTGTTACATGTCAACCAAAGGAAAAACATACTGTATTACAACACTGGCCTGGTAGCCAAAGACTTAATGTGCGAGCAGTTGATATTTTACAGATTCCTACAGGAGTTGTGTGATTGGTGTGTTTCTATGATTTTCCATGTCGAAGGATGGAGCGTTCATCGTGAGGGACAGCTCAAAGGCCTCAGCTGAGCACCCCTACACTCTGATGCTGCTGAATAAAGGCAAGGTTTACAACATTAGGATCCGTCGCCACGGCAACTCCTACTTGCTTGGCAATGGCTTTAACAGCACTAAGGTAAACTAAAACTGGCAATACGCTTCAAATAAACAAATCAACAACGACAAAATATTCAGTGTGCTCGCTCAGATGAAACTGAAAAGTTCACATGTTGCGGCACACCTCGGGGAATGTTTGATGCCGACTTGTGGTGCGCTGCGTCATTAGGTCCTTGTCATCTTTAATGCGTGCTGTTGTTTTTGTAGAGTTTCCCCGGGGTAACGGAGGTGATTATCCATCACATGAACACTCCGCTGGTGCTCATCGATGCCGCAGACCAGAGCTCTGCAGAAAAGCCCAAGTGTTGCCTGCTGCATCCTGCAGGACTCTGAGCAGCAGCAGAGCCTAACATGGGTGTTAACATCTGCTCCTCCATGATAATCTGTGCACACACACACACACACACACACACACACACACACACGTGGCTCTTTTAAGGGAGCTTTTTAAGAACCTCTAAACAAATGTCATAATTTCCACAATCGGAAAAAGGTCATGGTTATGCAATTCCTCTCACTGCTGCTTTCACTATTTTTAGTAAAAACGAGACAAAAAAGAATAATTTTCCTGTGGCTGATGTTTGAAATATCTTTCTACGGGGTGCAGACTCGCCGCGTTACCTTCTGCGCTCGTGCTCCAGTTTCGGTTTAAGTTCGAGGCTGCTGCTTCACTGCTTCCGGGAGTTTTTTGAGCAACGCCAGCTTGTCAGGGTGGCCAACACACAGGATCAGATCGCATTGCTTCAAATGGGTTTGCACTGCCAGCAGTAAGAGAAAATTGGTTGTTACATAATCGCCTCAGAGCTCCAGCAACTGTTATTAGACACAAAAATCAAACACCCCTTAGTGCACAACAAGTCATAGTATACACCACATCCCTTTAGTTTCAAACATGTTGTTTTTAATAATGCTGTGACTCAAATTGACTGGATTTTATATGAATTATGACATCATGTCGACTTTAACTTTGTCAGAAAGACTTAGTTTGTTTCTTAGACAAAGCTAAGATCAGCTTATATTAAAACAGAACTGTGGTATAGCTGCTTTTGTTAACAAATTATATGCAATATCTTTTAATATCTCTTGTGATCTTTTAAACTTCAGTGATCTGTGAAATATTTTGATAGCAGTACGGACAAATGGTAAATGGACGGTACTTACAGAGCACCTTTCTATCTTTTAAGATACTTAAAACTCTTTACACTACAATCTGTGCCCTCATTTACCCATTCATACAGCACTCTACTAGATCTGTACGAAGAATAATCAGAGCTTTATCACATTCATGCACCGATGGGACACACATCGGAGATAATGAGGGGTTCAGTATCTTTCCCAGGGACACTGGTTGAATCAAACCAACTCTCCCAGTGGAGGACGACTGCTCGAACCACTCAGCCACAGCTGCCCAAACTACCACACACATACATTAAAACATTATCGCCTTTTCGACTTTGGCAGCAGGTGATAATAAATGTTTCTGTAAATATGAGGTTAAAATTCAATTTCACAAAGTGCATGCGTATCCTGATAACAAGGTTAAGTCAGGTGCTGAGAAGAGTTAGAATCTGTCCACAGGACCTGACTTGACCTTGTTAGAGTAGGCACACGTGCATTTACAGATTAGCATGAATGTTTAAAGTGTGAAAGTTTGAAAAATTATGCATACGCAAAAACTTAAGATGCAAATTTGTCTCAATCACAAATCCTACCATCGAATAAGTTTAAATAAAATATCAAAAGGTGAGACAGCAAACCAATATAAGTTTAACATGATGGCAGCTTACTCTGATGCCTTCTTTACCCACAACTGTCCCCTGTGGCAGAATAAAGGTTGCAACAACCTGACTCACATCAGAAGCACTGATAATCTGTGCCAAAGCCTTCAGTTATTCCTAAATAACTTTCAGCAGTCATATTCTGACAGACATTGCATAGCACCATGTAAATTTAGACTGCTGACGTACAAAGCTGCGCTGCGTTTGTGCCATAAATCCACTTTTTATCTATCACGTTTCAAATCTGTGAGAGCAGTTGATGCCTTCAAAACATCTCGGACAGACATACGGGAGTCAAACGCACAAGCCAGATGATCCATGCTGCTGGACAAGGAGTCCAGCCCTCTCAGGATGTTTCCCAGATCCATGCAGGAGGTGGTGGCAGCGAGTTCTGTGACCTTCTCTGTGTTTTCCATCTGAAACATAATTACACAGAACAAAAGGTCTGTGCCAGAAGTCATTATAAACAACTGGAAATAAAACTGAGACAGCATCTGTTGTGAATTGTGCTTGTATAATTTGATCTGGTGTGTGTCTACAAAAAAACATACGGCACACCTTTTTAATTTTAACATCTTTATTCAACTTGGAGAGCCGTTTAAACAATAAAAACAAACAACTTGTGAACATGAGCGCTTTTCATCAGTAAACATGGAAACACTGTTTTCAAGGAGACACAGCAGCTTGAATCATTAACGTATTAACTTGAACAAGGAGGACTTCAATGTCTGGGCCAAGCTCTGAGAATTAACCGAGTGTTGTGGCAGAAAGCTCAGCAGAGTCCAGCTCTGGCTCCAGGTTCGGGTCTCCGCACACCGCAGCTCTGCACCTTTGAAACGCCTCCCGCAGCTCCCGCATGGAGGCTTCCACCGCGGGACTGGTCCGCAGAGTCACCATGCCATAAACCATACAGGTCAGCTGCACTACAAGAGGACAACAGACTAATGTTTAATACCTTTACTAATGATGTGATGCTGCAACTATATCCCGCAGCTGAATTCAACATGGCTACCTGTCATGTTCTCCACATTTTCTATCATCCTCTCCAAATCCTTGTTCATCTCCAACATGTCGCTGCTCGGCGGAAGCTCGGCGGTTGAAGACGACTCTGCCATCTAATTACAAACGGGTAACTACATTAACCTGTCTAAATAATGGTTGAATTAACTAGTATCACGTCTTTATCAAATCACTCACGTTTACTAATGTGACATTAACAAGCCTCCCTCTTTCACCTGTAAAGGTCACGAAGTAGCGTTAGCATTAGCATGCTAGCTGCGTCAGAAGAAACAGACTGTTTGACGGTTTGACAAGAAGAAGAAACAAAACATTAATTTATTCACTGGTTTAAAATGTGCTACCATGGCGGCAGTGGTGAGGAGGAAGCATGTTTGCGTCGTTAAGTTGTTATTTTACTCAATTCGTGTGTAAAATTTAGCAATGGCTAATCACTCACCGTCAGTTGGTTCCGCGCTGAGCAGTTAATGCACGCGCCGGTTCAGAGCAGCGCGTGAGTCAGTCTTTGATGAAGCCCGCCACACTGCTGATAATGCTTTCCTGTGTGTCTGTGTGACTGTTAGTAAAATATCTCATGACTCACTGGATGGATTTTTTTGAAACGTCCAAGAAATAGTCATTGGATGAACATCTGTAACGTTATTAACTTTTAAAGTCAGCACAGCCAGCTGACATAAAAAAAAAAATTTTAAAAAAAGATATTGTTCAGCCATGTTAAAATATATTGAGCTAACAACAAAGTCCATGCTCAATAATCCAGGTATAAAATCCAACATTTTTCAGTCAGGTCATCTGGATAGTTTCTTTTTTTTTGTGCTGAAACGTTTCGCCTTCGATCCAGAAGGTTTCATCAGTCAAGGAAACACACAACAAAACTGATTCTTCCCCCAACAGCTTACTCCAAAGTGGAACAAACCAGTTCTGCTTGTGATAAGATGGTCTCTTTGGTACGCCCCTCCTCCATTGCCGGCCCTCTTCCTTGTTGACAGTCTTGTCAAACTGGTTGATAACAAACAAGAAACTGTCCAGATGACATGACTGAAAAATGTTGGATTTTATACCTGGATTATTGAGCATGGACTTGTTGTTTTCAACCAGTTTGACAAGACTGTTAACAAGGAAGAGGGCCGGCAATGGAGGAGGAGCGTACCAAAGAGACCATCTTAGCACAAGCAGAACTGGTTTGTTCCCCTTTGGAGTAAGCTGTTAGGGGAAGAATCAGTTTTGTTGTGTGTTTCCTTGACTGATGAAGCCTTCTGGATCGAAGGCAAAATGTTTCAGCACAAAAAAAGAAACTGTCCAGATGACCTGACTGAAAAATGTTGGATATTGAGCTAAATTTTGGTGTGGTAGTAATTAAGACTGATTCAATGTTTGAGCACTAATTAATCGCTGGACATCTTTATTCAAAATTTAGTCAATAACCAACTTTGTGTTTCTGTTAGCAAAATATCTCCTCAACTACTATGCAGATTTTAAGCAAAATCCCAGGAATTAGGGAAGAAAAGGTTGAGATGTCATCATTGTATAATGTTCCCATATATGAAATTAGTTATTTGCATTTAACCCATTATACCGGAGATACACCCAGGTGGAGCAGTGGGCAGCTATGTGAGCACCCCGGGGATTGTTATGCAATTAGGGATTGGGTGTCTTGCTCAGTGACACCACGAGATAAAGGAATGGCTGGGAGTCAAACTGGGACTTTCTGGTCCCAGGTTGGCTGCACTGCCTATACCCCATCTCGGCCCCCAAATAAAGAATAATAAAAAATAGCAAAAAACAATCAGTTGATGTATAATTACAACTGATCACTTGTTACTGATAACATTTAGATGACACTTCAAGGAAAAAAAAAAAATCCTTCGAGTCAGTTTTCTAGATTTTTAGCTAAAATTTGATGTGGTTTTAGCTGAGAGGGTCACAGCATAGTCTGAGTGATACTCATTACACACAAAGACATTTACTTAAATCTCTGGTATTGGCCTCAACTATGTTTTTCTGTTAGCAAAAAAATCTCATGAAGCACAGGGCAGATATTAATGAGAAAATGTCATTAAAAAGTGTTTTATTTTTATTTTAGCCAGGCACTGCCCAAGGAGCTAAAAGTCACTGCGACAGCTTCAGGGGTCGGTGAGGACAGCAGCTGACGAGAAGGTGTGGGGACAATTGGCATCCTTACACTTTAAGCCGAAAACGTGAGTCTCGCAATGAGAAAAGCAACGTTTCTAACAAAAAATGTTACTGAGCAAATTTGTTGTTTTCTTTGCACAAGAATAAATGAAAGGGACATCAGACATGTCAGGATGGGGGAAACAGATGAACTGAAAAGTGTCACAAAGAAACTTTGTTTGAACGATCAGCTCTAAGAAGTGTTTTGTGGATCTTTGAGACGTCATCTCCTGAACACTTACACGCAGCTATCTTTTAAAGAGTACCTCTTTTCTGAAAAACAGAACAGAGATAAATAAAGTATTACGGTTCAACAAAATATGTTTAAACACATTATAATATTGTGCATAATTTCAATATAATGATTGCAAACAATAATCAACATTATTTATATTCCCGCCTGTCTTGATCAAATAAAACAAACTTCAATGATGATTTTGCTTATATTTTTTTCTTTCTTAAAAGCATAAAAGAGAAGAGCAAACATTAGTCAGCCAGCTGATTCTTAAATCCAAGGACGACGTGTTCAGTGTGTGAAAACGTCAGACACGATTCAAGTCAAATGTGAATTTAAAGAAAATAGTTCATGGTGAGTCTGTGGGAAAGGTGAAACACCCACACCTGCCTCCACCCTCATTTCCTTCACACTAGCCCGTTGCGCCAGGCCCTTAACCCCGACCCTCTTCTCCCGCTGATGCTGTGGCAGCTCTCTGCTCCACACAGAGAGCTGTGGTAGCTCAGTGGTCTGTGGTTGTGTCAGGAAAGGAATCCGGCATAAAAGCAATTGCCAAGTCTGTTTGCTGTCGACCCCTCAGCAAGGGAGCAGCTGAAAAAAGAAGAACAAATTAAACAAATGCTGCTATATATTTTTCTATCTATCTATCTATCTATCTATCTATCTATCTATCTATCTATCTATCTATCTATCTATCTATCTATCTATCTATCTATCTATCTATCTATCTATCTATCTATCTATCTATCTATCTATCTATCTATCTATCTATCTATCA
>NC_056501.1:30243703-30349512 GCF_014905685.2 Nematolebias whitei | reverse complement strand
ATATATACACACACACACATAATGTATATGTGTATATATGTACATGTTAAAGTTTGTGTCTAAACCACCATAGCAACAAATGTAACCAAAAATGAAAAGATTCACAGATGAATCTGTTGCTGGACTAACTAACAGCTTGAATGGAATTTTTTTTTTCTTCAAATTATGGTGAACAAAACCCCTAGGTGGATTGGAATAGCTGACAACAGGAAAAAAAAGGGGTGGGGGTGGGGGGGGACTCTTCACCTGAGAACTTCCAATGACATATTTGGCTGGGGGCGTTACCAAAGCAGAAGATAAAGCAGGTGTAACAGGTGACATCTTGACATAGAGAAAGGGCAAACAGACAAGAAAGGAGCAAAGAAGAGCTGCCTACAATTTGAAGGTTTGAGACCAGCATTTGGTTGCATGCTCATCATCCAAAGCATGACAAGGACTGAAAAAAAGAAAGATCATTGAGCGCTGACAAAAATAAGAAAGACTTTGGCTTACAAAGGAAGGACAACCAAAAACAAGAAGTTAAGAAGAAACTGAGAGGTGAGAAGAAACTTGAAAATGTCTTCGTTTGAGAACCAGAACCAGTCTCCTCCTCGTTGTGGTCCACAGTTTCCAAATCTGGGCCAGGAGCCCCCTGAGCTCAGCATGTACGGAGATTGTTACTACCCTCCCCCTTCGCTGCCGAGCCCTCAGCGCACCACTCCAGCCTCCTACGACCTGAGTGACTACGCCACTTCATCCCCAAACCCATACCTGTGGTTCAACAGCTCTGGAATCAACACGTCGTCATACCTCTCTTCCACCGGCCCACCCGGTAATCCCGGTCCTCCTTTTGTACCTCAGCACTACGGCATGCAGAGGCCTTACCTGGGTCCAGCTGGACCTGGAGGTCCCGGAGGCGAACTAAGCTGGTTCTCTCTTCCCTCACAAGAAGATCTGATGAAGCTGGTCCGCCCACCGTACTCCTACTCTGCTCTCATCGCCATGGCTATCCACGGAGCGCCAGACAAGAGACTAACATTGAGCCAGATTTATCAGTACGTGGCTGACAACTTCCCTTTCTACAACAAGAGTAAAGCAGGCTGGCAGAACTCCATCAGACACAATCTGTCACTTAATGACTGCTTCAAGAAAGTCCCAAGAGATGAGGATGATCCAGGTAATAAATTCAGATCATTTAGTGTGTACTGCTGTAACTTGAGTAATGTATTCACTTAATTCTGAGTCTAACTTGATTTTCACCCAATAGGTAAGGGCAACTACTGGACACTTGACCCAAACTGTGAGAAGATGTTCGACAACGGAAACTTCCGTCGCAAAAGGAAGAGGAAGTCTGATTCCCTAGCTGGTGGTGATGGTGGTCCAGGGGCTCCAGAGTCTGGTGACAGTGAGCGGGGCAGCCCCAAACACCCAGCCCTCAACATGTCCCCACCACCTGACAGAATCCCCTCCCCATCGCTGTCCGGTCCCACACCGTGTCTAAGCAGCTTCTTATCTGAAATGTCGACGGTTTCTGCTGGAGGAGCAAATGAGGTGGGGGGTGATGGGCTTAGCAGACCGCTGCAGATTAACCTTCCATTAGACGGGGCTCACAGACCACAGCCAGGAAGCTTTAGTAACTACTCCCCCAACTCAGGTGTCCCAGAGTGGGTACCACAAGTGCCAGCTCCCCCTGTGCTCACCTCTTCACCGACTCACTCTTCTTTAGGTTACTCCAGCCCCATCGTGAGCCAGTACAATGCTTCTAGTGGGCATTTCTACCCTTCACTGGGCTCCACTGGAATCATCTATCATCGAGAGGGCACAGAAGTTTAAGACGTCATTATGGGGGGAGGGGAACGTTGACGGAAAGACTGTTTAAAGGAAATTTCAAATGTCTGATGTTATTTTTGTTTAGAATAATTCTGCTGTGGAAAAACTACATGGGGGGGGGGGGGGGGGGATGTACGTTTGCGCTGACACAGACAGTTGAGATGGCAGCAGTGTGTGACAGTTGAGTAAAACGGCTTTGATTCCCACAGAAACGGCTGAGTCAGGCGCAGCAGCCTAAGATCGTCGGCCCCAGAAACCGCTTTTAGCCTCACTATCTGATCCTCTGTCAGCTTTTATTCTAACTTACGCTAGTCTCTATCAGATCTGACTCAATATTAACACCGCCTCAGTCTGATCTGCTGACATCAGGCGTGATTCTTTGATGGTATCACTCTTTCAATGCGCATACAGCACATTTACAGGTGTAGTTAAATTACACTGTTGTCAACAATGTGTGAAGTCGTTGCACTAAAAAGAAAAAACGGTATTGGTCAGGGTGTTATAGTTCTACATTTAAACAATGGGATTATTTTACAGTCTGGGAACGTAATAAACAAGTGGTAATTGTATATAGGTTCATGTTTTGTGGCATATATACGATTGTTGGTTCATTGGTCATAATTAATTTGTTAGATGTGCTACGTGCTGTTACATTGTGTTTTGATATGAATAAAAGGTTTTAGAATTACAGTGTCGTGTTCGTGTTTTCACATGGATGTATAGTTTCAAATGTTTCCCGGGACCACCCCATACCCCGATCCCAGGAAAAACAAGGAAGAGAAAGTAAACCAATAAATCCTGGCAGAAAACAGTCCCGTCGCAGTGACCAGTGGTGTGGAACCTGCATGTCACTGTAACCTGATCTTTGTGTGATGGATAGTTAACTGATTTTCCTAAACGTTGGAAAGCCACATTCCCATGCTGTCCTTCTTCCCAAACACTAAAATCCCCGGTGTCCTAAAACGTACACACAGAAAGTGCTGACTGGATGCAGGCAGTTTCAGCAGGGAGATAAACACTCAACTTTTTAAACTCGGAATATGTGATGCTGTATAAAACAAACAAACAAACAAAAAATAACACCACAGTTTAAACGCTGTTTTATTTGTTTATTTTCAATAGGTTTTTAACCATCAACCCAAATAATGTGAGCAATTACACAATTTGGGTTTAAGATTTAAACATTCCTTCAAATGCTAAGAGAAAAATAATACGGTGTAAAAACAATGTATTTATTTCCTTTGTCTGCTATACAAATATACAGAAAATGTCCACTTTAAAAAGACTTCAATTAAAATGCAAACAAATCCTTTAACGAAAGGATATTTAAAACCCATGTAAAAATCTGTGTGCAACTGTTAAAATATTTTGTATTGAAACATTTGATAATATCTTAAAAGGCTTTTATATATCTTGATGTAGCAAAGTATAATAACCAGTAACAAGAACATATTTCAAATGGTGTTTGTTGTACTTTATATAATTACCCAGGCAAATGTGTGCTTTACCTAAACATTTACACAGCTAAACAGGTCAAAAAAAGGGTGGATAAATCTGTTAAATTACAGATAAAGGCTGACTGCAATAAAAAAAAAACCTAATCTTTGTTGTTGTTGTTTTCTATTCTAATCCATGCTTGATTGATATGTATGTTTTTTAAATAAATAGAGACCCTTTTACTGGTGTTCCCCTGAGGCCTTTATTTACCCCGAAACAAAGGGCAGCATGACAGTCATTTACATTCAGCTCGCCAAAAGACAAGGAGCAGAAGAAAGAAGGAAGTGAAGAAGAGAACAAATTGCCCTTCAAGTGTATCAAGTGGAGTTTAACATCTTGGCACTAATGGTAAATATCTCAGGGGGTAGGAGGAGGTCAACCTGTCAACATTTGCATAACTGATTTTAAAACAAGTGATGTGGTTACATTTGGATGGGTCACGGATTCCTGTCTTAGAAGTGTCAGTTGTCGTGTCAGATTTTACTGTGTGGAAAAACCCAGAGTTAAATTACAGCACACTTTTAATAAATTGAGAATCTTGAAGAAAAATGTGTCTAGCTATCGTACTGTTTATGAAAATAAACGATTTATAAGCACATTTATTCTGGTCAATTATAGCACAGGATACTTGAAGTGACAGTTGAGATCTTTTCAATTCAATTCAGTTCAATTTATTTATATAGCGTTTAGAAGTGGGATCCCTAGAGCACTTCCAGTGCGGTCTGAGCCACTGTAAGCAGGAATATGGAGATGTTTCTGCTGGAGCAAGAGGTTAGTGAAAATTAACTCCAGTTAAATGATTTATAAAATATTGATCTCAAGAAACACTGTGAAAGTTTTAGGGTTAGAGTTGTTTTAAAATGACAGCAATCCATATTGTTCTTGCCCCTTAACTCCTCGGTCCAGTCAGAATTAAACTATTTGTCTAAACTGAGGTTGTTCCAAAAGCCACTACAGGTAAGATAATTATTATTCATAGCCTTTCAATAGAACCTCACAATCAAAGATCTAAATGATCGTTTTCTTTAAAAGTCACGCCACAATGCAGTAATTAATTCTTTACGTACAGTGAGGAAAAAGCATGTTATAAAATAACAGTAACAATAACAATAAAAATAGTACAAACAATATCATAAAAAAAAAAATATATATATAAAGCTAGATGAGCATTAAAGTATGAAAGCATAATTTGTAAAACATGTTGACGCATCACCTCTTCCAGGTCAATAGTTCACAAGCTCTGATTGATGGTGAAGAATTGAACTGAAGGTCCTGAGGTTTCTGACAAAATACTCAAAGAAATTCTGGAATATACAAGGGAGAGTTAAAGGAGTAGTCTGGCCATTTAACTGATGCTCTGTCAAAACGTTGGTTAGTACCTTATCAGAAGACAGTATGGAGAAAAAGCAGGTAACTAGTTTGAACTTACTTTATGTTTCTGTTCAGTGCTCTGAGATGACCTGCTGTGACTTGGAGCTATAGAAATAAACTGAACCGAATTGAATTGAAGACTTCCTTCAAGTTATGGCTTGCCAAACAAAGGCCTGTTTCATGTTGTTTCTCAGACTTTAAAAGCTTCTTTTTTTTAAATTTCAAAAATGTCACTCATGTAAAAGAATGCTACATTAGCTATTAAACGTCTACACTTTTACACGGCACAGTTTGTTGCTGTTCTTTCAACCAACTATTTTCCATAGTTTTGCTGAGCATAGTCAAATTTACCGTGCTCCATGAGGCTGCTGAAGGTATCAGTCTGCCTGATCATCTTGTCAGTGAAAACTTTAATTAACTTTCGGTGGACTGATACATTGAAACAGAACATCAATGTTTCCAGGGTATCGGATGCTGTTCTATTGAGAAAACAGCAACAAACTAAACGAACGATATGCCGTGACGATTTAATGTTTGTGATGAATGTAGCATTCTTTTACACCATTATGACACTTTTGAGGGAGAGTTGTTTTTAGTCTGGTAAACAATACAAAGTGGCACTTAGTTTGAATATCCATTATCCTAGCCCAGGGGTGTGCAACCTTTATGATCAAAAGAGCGTCTTTTACGCCTTTGTTCACTAAATTAAAAATGTTCAGAGTCGCAACAACATGCTACAACTGTGATTATCAACTGGTGGCCCATGGGCCACTTTAGTTTGTTGGAGGGGGCTTTTGTGGCCACCAAAGGGGTGACATTATAAAGCTAAAAACGTGTAATCGGTGTTTCCCCTAGATAACTTTCCAGGGCGGGGTGTTCAACTCATCCGTGATTTTTGTTGACAGTGGACAGGGAACGGGGGGGCACGTCTGACTTGTGCGCTGTTTGTACTGACGGTTTTTGAGTGGTGGGGGGGGGGGATGGTTAGCGTGAGGGTTTAGCATGATGGAAGAGGCAGCATGAGCACAGCCTTTGTTTTTTAGCTAGCTTGTCTGTATTGCACACCACTAGCTTTGTGCTACATCACTGCTGACGTGGGAGTGGGTGGGGGGCACATTTCAGTTTGGTAGGTGGGACACTGCCCTGCTTGTATAATAGTAGGGGAAATGCTGCTAATTATTTTTAACATTTATTGATATTTTTACAATTTAAGACAAATGAAAGGACCAATTCTTGGGGAGAGGGGGTAGTTTCTTTAATTAACAAAAAACATGAACTATGCGGAATGTGGGAAAAATGTATAGAAATAAGGCATAAAGTTGAAGTTAGTATGTTTTACTCTTTGTACTTGTTCTAGTCTTCACATATTTGCAAAAGAAATGACAGGAAAACAGCTAAAACTAGTCCGTTTTTTACAACCAATAAAATATGTTAGTTTTAGTCAAAGCTTGAAAGAGCCGCTGCAGAGGAATCAAAGAGCTGCATGTGGCTCCAGAGCCGCAGGTTGCAGACCCATAGCCTAAATTCAGTTCAGCTCAGTTTATTTACCTGTACAAAGCACCAAGTCACAACAGAAGTCATCTCAGGGCACAATAACATTTCCCTTTTCTGTTTGTGTGGAAGTGGATTACTCCATGCTCTATGACTAATGTCATGGCTGATAAGGTACTAGCTATGAATGTATGGAATATCATTTTCAAAGGGATACAGAATAACATTTTCTAAATGACCAGGTTATCCCTTTAAGCCAGCCATTATAGGGATATTATACCATATCACTGTCCTCCAATACATTAACTTCACATCAAGTTGGTTTAGTAGTCTATAAAATACCAAAGTGGCTCAAACAACCTGTCTTTTGTGTTTTCTTTCTGTGTCATGTTCAGACTTTGGGCTGACATGCACAGAAAGGTGTGTTGAAAAACGGAGATGTTGCTCCATGCTAATCACTTATCTGCCAACAGAAACATTTTGGGGGTTTTGTCTGTGTGACTTCATTAACAGCAGGCATCACTTCGAGACATCTTAATCTGACAGTTTCAACCTAAGGCAAATTTACAACTGTTAATCACTGTGGACGACGACAAGTGAGGCAGTGGAATTTTAGATGGAGCTTTAGATACAAGAAACGGTAAAACCAACCAAAAAAAAAAAAAAAAAAGTGTGTTTATTGAAACCCACAATCTATTTGGACCACCCTTGTCTTTGTTTGCCAATTTGTACGTAACACTTATCTTTACACGCACAAGCTCTAAATACAGGTTATCCGTCTCAATATAATTACATTTTTTCCTCCCGTTTTCCTTTTTTAATAGACTCGTTTTGGAAAAAACAAAAACAAATACAGAGCAGCACTTTCACTTGTTTAAAACTGTCATCACCTGTTCAGGTTTATATGGTTCCTTTAGTTGGCAGACAAATATAGTGCTTTGAGCAAGATGTCAGGCAGCTGTAGCGAGTGCTTCTCCTCTTGTATGACTGAGAGAAACCCGGCTCATCGTCCATCAGTCACGAGCTGCTGTAGCTGTGCACGCTGCCTCAGGCACTAGAATTATTGCTCAACATGCTGATACAATTAAAATCTATAAATCCTCATCTCCACCTGCTGCCGGGCTCGTGGCAGTCTTCCACACACCTGTCGAACTAACGGAACGCACACACCCTCACACACGCAGTTTCCGTGCGTGTGCTGTGCATACAAGCGTGCAGTGTTTATAATATAAACTCAGACAGAGAACAATTCTTCTAGAGCTGTTATGCAGGACAGATTTGTGTGCATAGGAACTAAGAACTGTCCTGATTATTGATCTGTGCAATAAATCATACATTGCACTTCTTTGTGCGGCAGATTCAGGTTTTTTTCCAAGTTTCTGTCCTCAAACCCAAAAGGATTCCCTTTTTCACCTTCAGTAGTCACCACCTGAACAGAAAGTGAACTTTCTTGGTACCAGTTCAACCCAAAACACACACACAAGGACGCACACACACACACACACACACACACACGCATGCCCCTCTGTATTTACTAAAACACTGGTGTCCTATCAAGCGCTGTTTAGTAAACGGTAGCAGAGAACCTGGAGACTTGTCGTCATGCCCATTGCCACAGCAAAGCATCACAAGCTCGCTGTTATGTGTAAACATTCATACACACTTCAGACACACGAGCACAGGTGATGAAAGGAGCGAGAGACGTTTCCACCGGTCTGGAAGTCTTTCAACAACCTTCCAGTATTCTTTGCTTGTATAGAGGTCACAGAAAACTGCCAGACTCGCTCCGTTCACAGCACCACGTTCTGTTGGCAGAGGTCTGACATTCACTAAATGCTCTCACATTCGCTCCCCCCACCACCATTATTAACGCCAAGCTTATGTCAGAATAATAGCGTATTTAAAACTGTCTTTTAATGCCGAAATACGCAAACCCCCAACAAGTCGTCTTCATCCAGCAGCCTCAGATGAAAGGAAAATCTCCATTAAAAAGTCCTTGATAATGCAGCAGCGTCTCCTCTGTAAAACAGTGTATTCCAGTGTGTTAGAGTCCAACGAATAAGGCAGTGTGTGATCGCCCTTTTTTAAGCACGGTTTATATACACGATTTGGGGAAAAGTGAAGTTTGAAGACAAACAGAGAACGCAGTGAGACCATGTGTATATATGAATCATTACTATTTCACCCTAAAATATTTTCCATGTCAACATGCAGTAAACATGGAGATATGAACGAGGTTTTTCAGTAAGGGAGGGAGATGGTGAGGCGAGGGCTTATGTATACTGAATGAATTAGAAATCTGAGACAACAAAACAAGATTTTTCTATCTTCCACATCTCTTGTACAACTAGTGGCACACCATGTTGTGGTTTATCCAATAGGGTGGGTTAGAAGCAGATATATAATGTATATAGTGCTGACAGCAAGGTTGACTTGTTGGTAAATTGTCTGATTATAATTAAAGTTTAGCAGAGTTGAGTACATCATTTTGTCCCTTTTTGATCCAAACTGGACACCAACTTTGGGACCGTGTTTCTAAAGGATCCAGCTTCTAATTTTGAGTATCCATTGACTTTATCATTGTTGTTCAGACATATCTTGACAGCAGCATTTTACTGTATTTAATGTTTTAGACAGAAACCAATAATTAAAAAAAAAAGAAACACAACAATTTCAGCTAAAAAACCTTATCTAAAGAGTTTGGACTCACAAATGGAGGCAATTCAAGACCATTGTTACCCTCCCCAGGAGTGATGGACCAGCAAAGATCATTCCAAGATCAAGATGTGGAATAGTCGATGAGGTCACAAAGGGCCCCAGGATAACTTCTAAGCATTGAAGGCCTCTCTCATGTTGGCTGATGTTAATGTTCATGAGTCCACCATCAGGAAAACACTGAACAACAATGGTGTGCATGGCAGGGTTACAAGGAGAAAGCCACAGCCCTCAAAAAATAACATTGCTGCTCATCTGCAGTTTGATAAAGATCATGTGGACAAGCCAGAAGGCTGTTGGAAGAATGTTTTGTGGATGGATGAGACCAAAATAGAACTTTTGGATTTAAATAAAATGTGTAATCTTGGCAACTCACAGGAACTTAGAAGGACAAGGAAAGAGCTGGTTGCTGGTATTAAAAAGGCCAGAGTCACATATACACAGAGGATGCAGGTCAATTCACCTCACAAGACCCACGAAGCATGTGGAAGGGCATTAAGTGTATAACAAATTATAAAGACAGAGGTGCACAATGCCCTAGAGACTCATCACTGCCTGATGTCCTCAACAGGTTTTACACACGCTTTGAAGACCCGAACAGACCACACAGCAACAGACTCACATCATCACCGGAAGAAGTTTCTCAGCATGACCTCAGCCGAAGTGAGGAGTACTTTCAGAAGGATTAATCCTCACAAAGCAACTGGCCCACACAACATCCCAGGGAAGGTGCTGAAAGACTGTGACAATCAGCTCTGCGAGGTGTTGGCCAACGTCTTTAACTCCTCATTCACCCTGGCCACAGTTCCCACCTGCCTGAAGACCACTACCATCATCCCAGTCCCAAAGAGCTCTACAGTGACCGGTCTGAATGACTTTCGGCCAGTAGCCCTCACCCATTTCTTCTTCTTTTGGATTCTCCTTTCTTCAGGGGTCGCCCCAATGAAATAAGTCACACGAAGACTTGGCAAATATTTTTTATGCTGGATGCCCTTCCTGATGCAACCACACACCACCAAGCTACCACAGCCCTCTGTGTGGAGCAGAGAGCTGCTATTCTAGGGCAACCTGGGGAGCAGATTGTGGGGGTTAAGGGCCTTGCTCAAGGGTCCAGAGTGAAGCATATGAGGGTGGAGGGAGGATTGAGTGCTTTACCTATCCCACCCACATTTTGATGTTGTCAGAACTGGGAGTTGAACCAGCAATCTTCCGATCACAGGCCCACCTTCTATAACCACTGCACCACCATTCCCTCACCCCGATCGTCTCTGAATGCTTCGAAAGACTGGTCAAGACCCACATCAAAACAATCAACATCAACAAGGACCCTCACCAGTATGCATACTGCGAGAATTGATCAACAGAAGACTCCATCTCCTCTGTGGTCCACACTGCTGTCACCCACCACGAGCCGAAGGACTCCTATGTCCATATGCTCTTTGTGGACTTCATGTCTGCCTTCAAGACCATGATCCCCCAAACCCTGATGGACAAACTACTCACACTAGGACTAAGCCCCTCCATTTGCAACTAAATCCTAGACTTATTAACAAACAGACCACAGTCTATGAGGATCCACAACTTCTCCTCCTCCACCATAACCCTCAGCACTCTCTCCCCTCAGGGCTGTGTGTTGAGCCCTCTCATGTTCACTCTGCGCATGTATGACTGTGCACCTACCCATCCAGGCTTTCATGTTGTAAAGTTTGCAGACAATACAGCAGTGGTTGGATGTATCACAAACGACAATGACTCCAGATACAGGCAGGAGGTGGAACACCTGGAGAGCTGGTGCAGGAAAAACAACCTTCACATCAATGTGAAGAAGATGAAGGAGATGGTTGTGGACTTCAGACGGAACAAACACACCTACCCCCCGAACGTGGAGGATCTTCGGTGAAAGTGGTCTCCAGCTACAGGTACTTGGGTGTGCACCTGAATGACAACCACAGCTGGGGCAACAACACTACCAGCCTGATCAAGAAAGCTCATCAAAAGACTCTACTTCCTCAGACGACTGAGGCGAGCTGGTCTGGGAAACTCAGTCCTCACCTCCTTCTACAGGTGTGCAGTGGAGAGCATCCTGCGCTCCAGCATCAACGTGTGGTATAGAGGCTGCACAGCTGCAGAAAGAAAAGCTTTGCAGAGAGTGGTGAAGGCTGCACAGAAGTCTGTTGAGTCAGCCTCCCCACCATCACATACATCTACACCTCTAGTTGTAGGAAGAGGGTCATCTGCATCATGAAGGACCCCACTCACCCAGTACAAACACTTTTTGCCCTGCTCCCCTCAGGCAGGAGGTTGGGGAGCATTAAGTGTAGAACCACTAGACTGAGGAACAGCTTCTACCCTGAGGCTGATAGACTCATGAATCTCTAACTAGGATAATCACTGTGGAAAAAAAAAATCCCTGTAATGCCACTTGATTGTATGCGTACTGGTGAGGGTCCTCGTTGATGTTGATAGTTGTTTTGATGTGGGTCATGACCAGTCTTTCGAAGCATTTAGCGACTATCAGGGTGAGGGCTACTGGCTAGTAGTCATTCAGACGAGTCACTCTAGAGCTCTTTGGGACTGGGATGATGGTAGTAATCTTCAGGCAGGTGGGAACTGTTGCCAGGGTGAGTGGGGCATTAAAGATGTTGGCCAGCTCCTCGCAGACCTGATCGTCACAGTCTTTCAGCACCTTCCCGAAGTGTGGGCCAGTTACTTTGTGATAATTAATCCTCCTGAAAGTACTCCTCACTTTGGCTGAGGTCACGCTGAGAAACTCTTCTTCCGGTGGTGAGTGAGTCTAGTGCTGTGTGGTCTGCTCGGGTCTTCAAAGCGTGCATAGAACTTGTTGAGTGCATCAGGCAGTGATGTGTCCTTAGGGCATTGTGACCTTTATAATCTGTTATACACTTAATGCCCCTCCACATGCTCCGTGGGTCTTGTGAGGTGAATTTACCCGTTGATTCTGAATTATACCAAAGAATTCTAAAGGAAAATGTCAGGACATCTGTCCATGAACTGACTCTCAAGAGAAGATGGGTCATGCAACAAGGCAATGATCCTAAACATACAAGTCATTCTACCAAAGAATGGTTAAAGACAAATAAAATTCATGTTTTGGAATGGCCAAGTCAAAGTCCTGACCTTAATCCAATCCAAATGTTGTGGAAGGACCTGAAGCAGCAGTTAATATGAGGAAACCCACCAACATCCCAGAGTTAAAGCTCTTCTCTACAAAGGAATGGGCTAAAATTACTCCAAGCCGGTGTACAGGACTGATCAACAGTTACCAGAAACGTTTAGTTTCAGTTATTTCTGCATGGAGGTAGTGGGTGGGGTGGTGGTGGGGTGTCACACCAGATACTGAAAGCAAAAGTTCACATACTTTTGCCACTCACAGATATGTAATATTGGATCATTTTCCCCAATAAATAAATAAATGACCAATTATAATATTTTTGTCTCATTTGTTTAACTGGGTTCTCTTTATCTTCTTTTAGGACTTTTGTGAAAATCTGTTGTCTTAGGTCCTATTTTTGCAGAAATGTAGAAAAGTCTAAAGGATTTACAAACTTTCAAGCACCACTGTAAGTTCCTTACTTGACCGCAACTATTGCACAAAGCAGTCTCAAAGCAATCTCCTGGCTCGTCAGATAAATAACGTTATTAACTAACTTTTCATATATCCATCAATCCATCCATCCATTTTCCTCCACTTATCCGGGGTCGGGTTGCGGGGGTAGCAGCTTAAGTAGGGAGGCCTAGACTTCCCTTTCCCCAGCCACTTGGGCCAGCTCCTCCGGGGAAATCCCAAGGCGTTCCCAGGACAGCCGAGAAACGTAGTCCCTCCAGCGTGTCCTGGGTCTTCCTCTGGGTCTCCTCCCAGCTAGGAGGACTTTTCATATATATGAATGTTTCTGTTCAGTGCCCTGAGATGACTTGTGTTGAGACTTGGCACTATAAATAAACTGAATCAAACTATTGGAAACTAGCTGGCAACTCAAAAATGTGAGAAAATTGGCACATTTTTGCGTAATGTGGTAGCAAACCTGAAGCAAACTAAAACAAGGTTAACAATATTTTCTTATCACATTTTCAAAAGCATATATAGATTTGTAACAGGTTTGGAGCTTCTCAGTTGTCATTTTGCAATTTCTGGATCACTATTGGAAGTTTAAATGTATGTGAAATGATGCATGTTGAAAAGTTATGTTGTGGACACTATTTTTCCTGTTCTTGCAGCTGTTTTTACCACTGTTTGTTCCTTTAATTTGACTTAAACATTTGGAAAAATGGTCAGATAAAGTGTAGAACAGAGATGCTCACAAGGGTAAAGATGAGAGATAAGCGATAATGCAAAGTTAAAATAAATTGCGCTGTTTAGAAACAAGATAAACAACGGAGCCACAGGTTGTACTGAAGTTCTGACCCCGAGACTACACCATACGAAACGTGTTTTTAGATACCTCAAGTTTAAAAGTTTTAAATCCACAATATTACAGTTGAATACTGACTTGCTTTGGGATTCAAATGTAGTCTTATAAGCTGAGGCAGGAAACAAAGGAGCAACAAAACCTCATTTATTAATTGTAAGGTATTAAAACTGAACAACAGCAAAAACAAAGCGGCAAAAATAAAGAAATGAGGAACTTAATGTCCAAGTCTAGAACACATAATTACTGTAATCCCCAATCCTACCATAAATAACAAAAGTCTTTCACCCATGACACAAAATCCATTAACAATAACACAGATGCACTTGAACCATTTTGCTGTTGCTTTGTGTTAAGATATTCCTATTAAAAATATGGGGTGGTTTGTGCCAAAATTCAAATCAATCCAACCACCTGTTTTGAACCTTTAAAAAAAATAAAAATAAAAATTAAGGTCTTTGATACATACAGGCGCAACTGGTAGAGCTGCTGCCTCTCAGTGAGCAGGTCCTTGGTTCAAACCCCGGTCCAGGGGCCTTCTGGGTGGAGTTTGCATGTTCTCTCCGTGCATGCGTGGGTTTTCTCCGGGTGCTCCGGTTTCCTCCCATAGATCAAAAACATGCATGTTAGGCTGATTGGTAACTCTAAATTGTCCCTAGGTGTGCGTGAGAGAGTGAATGGTTGTTTGTCTCGTTTGTCTCTATGTGTCCCTGTGATGGACTTGCGACCCGTCCAGGGTGTACCCCGCCCCTCGCACAGTGATTGCTGGACATGGGCACCAGCGACCCCCCGTGACCCAAAATGGAATAAGCGGGTAAAGATAATGGATGGATGGATACATACAGCTGTGTGTTACAGTTTTTCGGTCAAAGACAGTTTTATCTGTCCTGGGAAAAAAAAGGAAAAAAAGTATCTATAATCTTAACTTTCCGTTAACAGCTATGCTGTGTGTTTTACATGGGTTAAAACCGACTCATGATTTTAAGGGTTTATTATACATTTCATACTTTAAAACCAAATCCTCAGTATTAGTTTGCAGATCTCATTTGTTCAGTTTATTTGGAAGATGCTAATTCACAGTAAAAGTCCCAGGACAATGTACACTAATGGGTCAAAACAAATCCAGATTAAACTTTATTTCACTTTAATTGTTGTAGTGTTGGATTGCACAATCCTCCATCCAGAGCAGCACACAGGCCACAGTTGAAAGGAACAACTCTCTTTTAATTAGAAAAACCTCCAGCAGAACCAAATTCAGGATGGTTGATCATCTGCCTTGCAAAGAAAGAGTTTCAGACAAACAGAAATATTGACCTAGGTTTAGTTTCTACGGGAAGACACACAGATAAAACAATGCTAATACAAACATGGAGAGTAGAGAGTAAGGTGGCAGAGTGAGGAAATGTGGTCAGTATGTCCTCCAGTAGTCTAACTCTATAGCAGCAGAACTAAGGTACAACTCTGGAAACCCAAGCCAACCCTAACTATAGGATTTATCAAATCATAAGGTATTATCCTGTTCTTAAAAATAGTAATCCCTATGGACCAAAATTGGAATATAGTTCCACAAGAGAGGAGTCTGATAACTGAAAGCTCTGCCTCCTAATCTACTTTTAGAAACACTAGGAAACACAAGTTCAGTTCAATAAGTACAAAGCTGCAAATTGTTCCTAAGATGCTCAAGCACAAAAACCACAATCTCCAACTTGTCTGAGTTTAAAGCAGGATTTGGAGCTTTGGATCAAATAGTACAAACAAGCTTATTTATCAATAAAAGCTATGTATTTTTTTATTTATTGTTAACGTTTTGTGCATAGCAAACATACATTTAAGAGAAGCTTACACTGGCATTTTAAAATGGGCACTCAGGCCATGTTTGCTGAAAAAAGTACTGGTAGTAGAAAATTCCTCTGTGCTCAGATACTTCAATTATCATGTAAAGAATGATACAGCCCTGAGAAAATGCAATAAAACAAGTTCTGCTATTGGTAAACTCAAGGGGGTTTACCTAATGTTCCATCTGGAGTAAGACACAAAATTACTTTCTGGGTTCATGGCCCGACTGATTGCATTCAATTTTGGGGAGATGCTTACTGAATCATAAAGACTTTGGAAGGCTGAAGCTTAGCATGCAGAGTGGGGATTGTGCCTGCAGAGCATTTCATGTTAATGCATTACTGCTTTGCATTTTAAAAGGGGCATTCCTTTAATTCTATTAACTATGCCTGAAACTCTACCAGGTGGCATGAGTTGTGTTTAAATTGAGTTTATTTGGACGATGAATTGCCTAAAAATATCCAAACCAAAATAATATATAACTGGACAAAACTCAAATCAATAATTATTTCCCTTTAAATACTCAAATACAGTAGTTAGGATGCTAGTCTGCAAATGTGACATTTATTTAACCTTCACACATAAAGCTTCAGTAATTTAGCCTCAGGCAGCTACACATTATGAATGTCTATGTTCATTAAAATCTGCAGTAACCTTTTCTTTTTCTAAAACTGTTATTTCAAGTGGTTAATACACAATTGTGATCTGAACCACCTCGCTACTTTCAGCTATAAAAGTGCTGGTACACAAAAAGGTCCTTCTCCTAATTTGTCAGTGCTCAGTACAATCTCTCTGGAAATCAGGAAGAACCTGGAAAATGCCACCCGCTTCGGATGTTATCAGCCACTGAATGGTCGTTATTAGTTGTTATCATCTCCATATGTAGCGGTCAGACTGCCCCTCCTGTACCTCCTAGTGGGTTTAAATGTACGTTGTTAGAATTGTTAGCGCTCATAATAGTTTCACGTGGTTAGGTTTAGAGTAAAGGGTCTGGCGGTTAGGTTTACGGTCTTGGTTAGGTTTAGGCACAAGGGTAAGGGGGTTAAGTTTAGGGTTGGTCCTCAGGTCAGGTGTAAGGTTAGGTTTAGGAAAAGGGTTACATAATCTGGACAAAAAAAAAAGAGACACTTCCTGGTTTACCCCAGTGCAACACTGCCTATTATCAGCAATAATAACGATAATAACGTACCTTTAAACCTACTAGGAGGTAAGTGGGACAGTTTGACCACTACATATGGGGATGATAACAACTAATAACGGCCATTTAATGGACTGATAACATCCGAAGCCGCTCAAAAATGACTTTCCTATTTTCCAGACAAGGAAAACTCAGGAGATTTGAACATGAATCTGCTGATTTTGACATGTACATGTATTAACCTCTACCCCTATACCACCTCTACCCCATCTCGGGGGCCGAGGTGGGGTAGGGCAGCCGACTTGGGACCAGAAAATTGCGATTCAACTCCCGGCCATTCCCACATGTCGTTGTGTCTCTGAGCAAGACACCTAATCCCCAATTGCTCCCCGGGCGCTTACATAACTGCCCACTGCTCCACTTGGGTGTATCTCAGGTGCGATGGGTTAAATGCAGAGAAATAATTGTATATAGGAACATACAATGATGACAATCTCAGCCTTCCCTTCCCTTAATGTTAATATTATATTATTTCTCAGTCATTGTCATCTCCTTCTTCATTGGCTTCCACAGTGTTCGTATTTTGATTGGCTACGGTGGATGATGGTATACAGTGATATCAATTAATAGGAATAATTGCTATATGCACTTACCGTAGCTTACAGTATACTTACCGTCATCTTTGAAAGTGCCTGCCCGCCACCTAAGGTGCTAAGTTCCAAGTGTTTCTTGTGGCTGAAATGTCTCCTGGAATTTCAGGCTTTACAGAGGGAAAAGTCAGAGGAATTAGTTTTTTTTTATAAAATGTGAAATGTTGAGAACTCTGCCAATGTTGCCATTAAAATGTGGGTAATCATGTGACTATGTGTTTGTTAGCAAAACATTCCATGAACCACTGGACATATTTTAATGAACCTCTCAGAAAGTAATATTTAGATGTACATCTACAAATCTTTAACTTTTGAAGCCAAGCCAATTCAACGTGGCTGCCAGAACCAAATGACTTTTGAAATCAAACACAAACTTAATCAAAAATGAAGTCTGTCAGTTTTACAAATTTTAGCTAAACTTTGATGTGGCAGTAGCTGAGAGTCTTCATAGGCTTTTTTAATGTATTCGTTTTTTAATGTGCAGTGCCCTGAGATGTCTTCTGTTGTGACTTGGCACTACATACAGTATACAGTATAAATAAACTGAATTGAATTGAATTGCATGCCTTTAGTGCTACCAAATTGCCAAAAATCTTTTTTTTTGTTTTGTTTATTTGGCACACAAAGCAGTGGAAAATATACAATTGAATAACGCTAGTTATGTTAATGTTGGATTTATTCAAACCTTTTATCTCAGGGCTGCAGTGGCAGCCAAAGTAATGCAGATCAACTGTTTGAGTAATTCTTATTTATCAGTGGTGGAGAAAGTACTCAAACACTATACTTAAGTAAATGTACAAATAAACGGACAAAAATGTACTCTAGTAAAAGTAGAGGTGTTACATTAAAGATTTTACTTAAGCAAAAGTAAATAAGTACTTGCTTTTAAAAATAGTACTTAAAGTATTAAAAGTAATATTACTTGCTGAATATATTACCTAATGCAATGGTCTATACAATCATTAAGTGTGCCTACCGTATCTATATTTTCTGTAATACATTAATAGGTTTACTCCAGAGCTAGCTGACCTCCTGCACAGGAGAGATCATCTTTGGGCCACAGCGAAAAAATCTGACTCAGACACTGATTGGTTGAGTTTTCGACAGATGAGGAGTAAATGCACAACTGCTGTCAAAGCAGCAAAACGCAACTATTTCTTATCTCAGACCTCCAAAAATCTAAATGACCCAAACAGATTCTGGAAAATCATCAAATCTCTCTCAGGCACCCCCCCAATCATCTGACCTCCCATCACAACTTCTCGTTAACTCTGTTCCTGTGTCAAATAAGCAGGAGATCCTGAACTGTTTCAACAAACATTTTGTTGCTTCTAGTTCTTTATTTGACACAGTTACTAATGGAAAATCAGCCACTTCACTTAATAACCAAACTTCTACAAATCAAATCCTTCCTACAAGTCAATCCTCAGTTAATCACAGCTTCTCTTTTTCTCCATTCTCAGTCAGTGAGGTCAATAAACTGTTAAAAGATCTTGACCCTAAAAAATCTGCAGGTCCTGATGAACTTCCACCTTATTTTTTTAAGGCTGGCTGCTCATATCATCACAGTCCCTGTGACCCACATCTTCAATCTCTCCATAAGACAAAACTCCATCCCAGACACTTGGAAAACAGCCTTTGTTCTTCCTTTGCTGAAGGGAGGTGACCCCACCTCACTGAACAACTATCGACCAATCTCTAAACTCTGCATTTTAGCCAAGGTTCTAGAAAAACTGATAAACTCTCAAATCAAAAATTACCTGGACTCATTTAACATCTTACCTCCACATCAATCTGGTTTCAGGAAACAACACAGCACAACCACTGCTTCACTGAAGGTTCTTAATGATGTTGTTGAAGCACTGGATGCTAAGGATTATTGTGCTGCACTTTTCTTAGACCTGTCTAAAGCTTTTGACACTGTGGATCATAACATCTTGTGTCATAAACTCTCAGAAATTGGTTTCTCAGATCACACCATTGGTTGGTTCTCTAACTATCTTTCAGACCGGAGGCAATGTGTTCAACATAATGGTACTTCCTCCAGTTATTTAACAGTCAACAATGGTGTACCACAAGGCTCAGTCTTAGGACCCACCCTCTTTACAATCTACATACATAATGTAGGTAAAAACATCCCTAATGCATCCATACATTTCTATGCTGACGACACAGTTGTTTATTGTCGAGCTAAAACAGTTGCTAAGGCTTTCCAGCTTTTGAAATCTGCATTCAACATCATCCAGACTGATTTGTTCCGCCTCAAACTTGTCCTAAATGCCGACAAAACCAAAGGGATGCTTTTTTCAAATAGGAAGTTGGTCCCAGCAGTTCTTCCTCCGATTTTATCCTCAAATGGTGTCCCCATTGAGTTTGTTGATTCCTATAAGTATTTGGGTATCTTGGTCGACTCACATCTCTCTTTTAAGCTCCATGTGGAAAACTTGATAAAGAAATTGAAAGTTAAACTGGGTTTCTTTTTCAGAAACAAATCCTGTCTAACCCTGAATGCTAGAAAACGCCTTGTATCTGTGACTTTCCTTCCCTCAATTGATTATGGTGATATTATTTACATGAACGCTCCTACAAGAACCCTGCAGATGTTGGATGCTGTCTATCATTGTGCACTAAGATTCATAACTGGCTGTGATTATCGTACCCACCACTGCACCCTGTATTCACTGGTTAACTGGACATCATTAACTTCACGCAGACTCTCTCACTGGTACATTTTCATCTTTAAATCACTTCTTGGTCTGCTGCCTTCATACATCTCCTCCTACATGTCTCTGCGTGAGTGCAGCTACAGCGTGCGCTCTTGGGACATTATTACCTGCAGTGTTCCCTCAATGAGGACTGAACTAGGCAAAAGGGCCTTCTCCTATTCCGCTCCTGTTTCCTGGAATATCTTACAAAAAGATTTGAAGCTCTTGACCTTGACCTCTCTAAGTGTCTTTAAGAATCTGTTGGACACCTGGCAGGGTCCAATGCTGACATGTTCCTGTTTTTAGTTTTCTACATTTGTCTTGGAATCTAGCTGTTTTGTTTTTTTTGTTACCTTTTCCTTTTAGCCATCCTATTTGTTAAAAAGAAAAAAAAAAACTGTAGTATGCTTTTTTATAACTGTTTATTGTTGTTGCTGTTGTCCATTGTTGTCATCTTTCTTTGTTGAAATCAGGTCTCTCTTGTAAATGAGTCCTCGAGGCTCAATGGGATTTACCTGTATAAATAAAGGTTGATTGATTGAATAGTGTTGAGCCATTTTAATGAACAATGCTGC
The DNA here is from genome assembly GCF_014905685.2 of Nematolebias whitei. Lineage (NCBI taxonomy): Eukaryota > Metazoa > Chordata > Actinopteri > Cyprinodontiformes > Rivulidae > Nematolebias > Nematolebias whitei. Next base: position 30,329,298 of record NC_056501.1, on the reverse strand, counting down.
AGATAATACGTTTTTATGGTGTTTACTCTGTGACACCGTTCACACTTGGACTTGTGATTTTGTGCGTCAGAATTTCAGGGATGACCTGCAGAGTTAAATGCCATTAATCAAAATAAGAAAGAGGAGTGATTATACAGTGCCTTGCGAAAGTATTCGGCCCCCTTGAACTTTTCAACCTTTTGCCACGTTTCAGGCTTCAAAAATAAAGATATAAATTTTAATTTTTTGTGAAGAATCATCAACAAGTGGGACACAATCGTGAAGTGGAATGAAATTTATTGGATGTGTCAAACTTTTTTAACAAATAAAAAACTGAAAAGTGGGGCGTCCAATATTATTCGACCCTTTTGCGTTAATACTTTGTAGCGCCGCCTTTTGCTGCAGTTCCAGCTGCAAGTCTCTTGGGGTATGTCTCTATCAGTTTTGCCCATTCTTCTTTGCAAAACAGCTCGAGTTCAGTGAGGTTGGATGGAGAGCGTTTGTGAACAGCAGTCTTCAGCTCTTTCCACAGATTCTCGATTGGATTCAGGTCTGGACTTTGACTTGGCCATTCCAACACCTGGATACGTTTATTTGTGAACCATTCCATTGTAGATTTGTCTTTATGTTTTGGATCATTGTCTTGTTGGAAGATAAATCTCCATCCCAGTCTCAGGTCTCTTGCAGACTCAAACAGGTTTTCTTCCAGAATGGTCTTGTATTTGGCCCCATCCATCTTCCCATCAATTCTGACCATCTTCCCTGTCCCTGCTGATGAAAAGCAGGCCCAAACCATGATGCTGCCACCACCATGTTTGACAGTGGGGATGGTGTGTTCAGGGTGATGAGCTGTGTTGCTTTTACGCCAAACATATCATTTTGCATTGTGGCCAAACAGTTGGATTTTGGTTTCATGTGACCAGAGCACCTTCTTCCACATGTTTGGTGTCTCCCAGGTGCTTGTGGCAAACTTTAAACAACACTTTTTATGGATATCTTTGATAAATGGCTTTTTTCTTGCCACTCTTCCATAAAGGCCAGATTTGTGCAGAGTACGACTGATTGTCGTCCTATGGACAGACTCTCTCACCTCAGCTGTAGATCTCTGCAGTTCATCCAGAGTGATCATGGGCCTCTTGGCTGCATCTCTGATCAGTTGTCTTGTTCGAGATGAAAGTTTAGAGGGACGGCCAGGTCTTGGTAGATTTGCAGTGGTCTGATACTCCTTCCATGTCAATATGATTGTTTGCACAGTGCTCCTTGGGATGTTTAAAGCTTGGGAAATCTTTTTTGTATCCAAATCCAGCTTTAAACTTCTCCACAACAGTATCTCGGACCTGCCTGGTGTGTTCCTTGGTCTTCATGATGCTCTCTGCGCTTTGAACAGAACCCTGAGACTATCACAGAGCAGGTGCATTTGTATGGAGACTTGATTACACACAGGTGGATTCTATTTATCATCATCAGTCATTTGGGACAACATTGGATCATTCATAGATCCTCACTGAACTTCTGGAGTGAGTTTGCTGCACTGAAAGTAAAGGGGCCGAATAATATTGCACGCCCCACTTTTCAGTTTTTTATTTGTTAAAAAAGTTTGACACATCCAATAAATTTCATTCCACTTCTCGATTGTGTCCCACTTGTTGATTCTTCACAAAAAAAATCAAAATTTTATATCTTTATGTTTGAAGCCTGAAATGTGGCAAAAGGTTGAAAAGTTCAAGGGGGCCGAATACTTTAAATATGAATAAATCTAATTTAACCTGCCAAACTGTACCCCCAACTTTGTCCCCCTGACTTTTACTTTAGCATTGCTCCAATCAAACAAAGGTCAGACACAATAAATCTTTCTCACCGTGGCAGGGGACCTCTTGTTGCCATAAAGCATAAGATCATTCTGTTATTGACACTGCCTGAAGGTAACCGGTGATGGATGACGTGTCACATTTACTGTGTGCAAAACAGGAAACATCTCAACCAAACTGAACAGCATAAGATGGGTACGTCTTTCAAACCCCCATAATCTTCGTGTTATGATTCACTGCTCTGACTTCAGAGAAAAAAAAACAAGTGCTGGTCTGGTTGGGTCGGTAGTACTCTGGGGGATTTTCCAATCATTGTTTAGAGGCTTTTAAGTTAAAGTCTTTAATGCAAAGTAGGATCAAGTCCAAACTTTTACCTTTACCAGTTTACTTTTTTTTTCTTCTTTGTCTTCTTCTTACGTGTCAACATGTTCTGACACCTCTCGTGTTAAGGATTAATGCTGAAAATCTGGCTTCTGGCTATTTGACACAAGTGGTGAAGGACCAGCATTTGGATCAGGAGTTTGGCACCGTAACTGCGGATTTATGAGCCCACATGAGACTGAAACTGGTTTAACTGTTAAATGCTCTAAAAGGGATAAAAAAGGAGTAGACAAATAGTCTTCTTGAGTTATTTAAAGTAAAGTAAGAGTTCTTAAAAAAAAAGGTATTTAAAGCTCAACAGTGAATTGAAATAAGTGTCTGCATTGTTTTGCTAGAATCTGTAGAACAATTGTAGGGATTTACGAAAACCTTTTTACCAAAACAAAACCGAAAAAGTTCTTCCAAATGAGGCGTCGCCATTACAGCAAGTGTTTTTTGGAATTGCGTTTTCTCAGAATGCATGGTACATTTGTTGGACGGGGGAGTTGCATCTTTCACAATACAGCTCCTGGTTTGAAACAGTCAACCCAGGACCAGGTGTCAGAACAGGTATCTGAAATGAAAAGATACCATCTAGTGGTCAACATCTAAATGTTTCAGGTTCTAAAAGCATTTGAGGACAATGTCATTTTTTAGGTCACTATGCAAATAACATGCTGCAATATTGTTTAAACACTTTTTTCTTCTTCAAAAGCGTTCAGTATGTGTTTTCTTATGAGTCCATCTGCTACTTCATGACGTTAGAATTTGTGGAGATCGAAGGAAGAATCAATGAAAATAATTTGCCATTTAGTCTTAGTGAAATGAGGATTTAATGCATATCTGATTCAGATACTATGTCCTCTCACAGAATTGATCCTTTCTATGGGGGCAATTTAATGCATCTTTAAACACATTACAAACCACATCAACTAAAGGCCCAAATGGTACAGTAATAATATTAATGTTGGTGGGTAAGGATGAATTAATCTATTTAAATATTAATTTAGTGATTTGTTACTCTCCTGTTAATGTCTTGTTAGCTGTCCTAAGTAAGATTCACGTCTTCTTTATGTCTTCTTTATTATGGATCACCTTTCCCCTTTCATTTGGAGAATTTTCATATAAATTAGTCAAATATGTCGACATCAATAAAAACAGGCCACTGTCCTTGGCTCAGGGTGTTTGAAGTCGGGCGAGATGAACAGAAACGTAAAAGAAGGAGCGTCTTGAGGTTTAATGAGTGTGGGAGGAAGAAAGAAATTTATCACAGGTGTCTATTAGGGTGTAAATGAGAACGTAAAAGTAGAACACAGGACAAAGAAAACGAGGATTTATATTGACTTAAACAGCTGAAGTGTGACTGGGAGAAAACACCAGGGAGCCCGGCAGCACCCATACCTGGAATAAATGAATTTACTACCCACAAAGCAGTTGTTAAAGTAGAATATATTTTCTCAAGACACTAGTTCAGTTAGAACTCCAGTGTGCACTTAGCCAGATTGCGGGTCAGTATTCTGTTGAAACAAAATATGCTGACATCCAATAGAAGTAATCCATAAATATTAGACAGATCCCTCCATAGATATTACATGAAAAGTGTTGGAACATTTTCAACCTTAGTTTTCAGAGTTATAAACCTTGATCATATAAATCAAGTTGCATGCAGATTTATCTTGCCAACTTTTTTTTTTTTTTTTTTTTGATTAAATTAAAGATGAAGATGATGATCATGAAGAGGGTCAGATAAAACTCCATTGTGTTTTTTTGAACTTAGAAAAAGCATATGACAGGGTGCCAAAGGAGGAAGTGTGTTATTGTAGGAAATCTAGAGTTGCAGATAAGTATGTTAGACTGGTGCAGGTCATGTATAAGGACAGCAGGACAGTGGTGAGATGTGCTGTAGGAGTGACAGAGCTTCTAGGTGGAAGTGGGAGTACATCAAGGATCGGCTTTGAGCCCCTTCTTGTTTGCTCTGGTGATGGACTGAGGTCGTTTTCACACTAGATAGTCCGGTAGCCTCGGTTTGGTTCGGGACCAATATTCATGAGCTTTTGTTTACATTAGAGCTGGTGAGTTTGCATTCACACTGCACTGTGCAGTGGAGTCAACCTGTTGAACCAACCTGTTCCCCCGCTCGCCTGTGGGGGTGCTGCACCAAGAACTACTGAAAGAAACGACACAAAAACCTCTGAAGACATGTCTTCTTCTTCTGTAAATAAAAATAAAAACAAAGTGGCACCAAGTTTTAGTAGTTTTAGGAGTTATATTTTGTCATTTTTCAAAAATGGACTTAGCATGAGCAGAAGATGAGACAGAAACCATGGAGAATATTGTTTTTCCACACAAGGCAGCTGACGGCTCCATATAAGGTCAGAGAAATGGTGTTTGTTTACCCTGCAGAGCGGGGCTCGGTCTGTTTACATTCACACTGTACTCGAACCGTGCTGGAGTTCGCTTCTACCGGACCGAGACCTAGGTTTTAGCCCGGACCAGAGTTCGCCTTTGTGTTCCGTGACAGAGTTCGATGGCGCATTCACACCTCCCTAAACGAGCCGGACTTTCAAGGAAAACGAGCTAGAGTTCGATTAAAGCGGACTAAACAGGGCTAGTGTGAATGCACCCTGACTAACAGATGAGGTCAGGCGGGAATCCCCGTGGACTATGACGTTTGCAGATGACATTGTGATCTATTATGAGAGCAGGGAACAGGTGGAAGAGAACATGGAGAGGTGGAGGTATGCATTTGAAAGAAGAGGAATGAAAGTCAGCCGTTGTAAAATAGACTGCATGTGTGTGTGAATGAGAGGGAGACCGGTGGAACAGTGAGACTACAAGGAGCAGAGGTCACAAATTTGCAGGACATCAAGTACATAAGGTCCACTGTCCAGGAAAATGGGGAGTTTGGTAAAGAGGGCAAAAAGAGAGTCCAGACAGGATGGAGTGGATGAAAAAAGTTTCAGGAGTGATTTGTGACAAAAGGGTATCAGAAAAGGTCAAGACCAGGTGAGACCAGCTATGCTATGTCATATGGCCTGAAGACCATGACACCGACAAAAAGACAGGAGGAAGAACTGGAAGTGGCAGAAATAAAGATGTTGAGGTTCTCCTTAGAAGAGCCAAGGATGGATAAGATTAGGAATGAGATCATCAGACGAACAACACAGGTTGAACAACTGGGAGATAGAGCTTAAGAGGCCAGAGTGAGATGGTTTGGACATGTCCAGAGGAGGGACAATGGGTATATTGTTAGATGTTAAAAATGCAGCTGCCAGGAAAAAGACATAGAGGAAGAGGAGATATATGGATCCAGTTAGCTAGGACATGGAGTTAGCTGTAGTGAGGACAGAGGATGCAGAGGACAAATTGAGATGGAGAAGGATTGCTTACTAAGGCAATTCCTGAAGAGAGAAAAGCCGGAAGAAGAAGAAGAGGAGTCCTATGCAGGGCCGAGTTGAGCTGTATATTCAGCGATCATTAAGTGAGAAGCAGCATACACCCTGGGCACGTCATCAGTCCGTCAAAGATTGACAAATAATTTTTTAACCCACACCTAAGGCCATTTTAAAGTTGCCATTTAATCTAATGTGTGTTTTGAATAACCTAGCCAGGAATCAAACCAGGACCTTCCTTTTGCAAGGCAACACTGTTTTAGCCATATATGCAAGTTCAAATAGCACCAGCAGCTATCTGTAGCACTTCTGGCAGGAATATAATATACAGTATTTCTGTTGGAATAACTGTGCCTCAACCAGACAATAACTAGACTAGTTGTTAGCTCATTAATCTGGTTAAAATGACTTTCTATTCCTCCAGACTGTGGTTGTTCAAAGAGCTATCTAAAACAGCTGAGAGTCTAATTGTTCAGAACCATGTCACAGACCCTCTTTCGGGAGAAAGTGTCACACACAAAGGACCCTGCAGGTTTGCTTGGATCATTAAAATAAAGAAATTCAGAAGAACTACTTGCATCTAAAATAATTGTATTAGGTCAAATGAAAAGTGCTCAGAAAGATTCTTGGAAAGTGTCATTTTGGTCAGATAGCAGGGGTTGTTTATTACTCATACCATACTATTTACAAATCCAGTAGTCTAAAGTGGAAGAGCTACCAAGGGAGAATATGTTGGTGTGTGTGTTTGTCTATATCATTAGCAAACAATTTGGTTAATCACTTTATGAATTTTAATGAAACTTACAGATAAATCATTACTATATCGCATGGGATAGCAAATGTTATTTTCTAAATTTGACTTAATGAGCTACAACTTAATTTCCCAACACAAGATAATCTTTGCCTGAAACACTTTCACAAAAGGTTGCAGGCAATATGCATTCATTCAGAGAATGCTACGGCTTTCTTTTAGACTTTTTAATACGTACGTTTTCAGATTTCACCTCTTTGTTGACTTGGAGAAGTTATAGTAAGTAAGAGAAAGAAACAACAGCTACTACGCAAGCTTAATTGCTCACTATTATTGTAACTGGTTGTTTAGCTGAAATTTCCACAAAAGTAATTAAATACTGCAGAAATCTGAATTACCTAATTATTCACAGTGCACATGGAACTCGCCTTATGAACCTTTATCTCCTCGCTAGGCTTCTCTGCTGGTCTGGAGAAACTCAACTGGTGCATACTAATGTGTGTGTCTTAATCCCTGCAGCAAGAGGAGAAATGTGTGTTTGAGTGTTCATGTGTGGGAGGAGGACTCAACTGGACCGTGCAGATGAGTCGGATCCTGCTACAGCCAAGAAAATCCTTCCTGGGATTACATCAGTGCAGTACGTGGATTTAGACGCCATCACCTGGTGAGCAAAACAGACACTTCAGACGTTGAAAATTCCTTGAAATGTGGATGAATAAACAAATATTTTGCAGTTGTTCTAAGAGCACAACACACTGTAATAATGGAACAGTGACTGCTTCCAACTCAGTGAGAAAATATCTTTAAGAATCTGAAAATTGCATTATTAAAAAAAAATAAATCAATATAGTATATATATGGGAAACAAGACTAGTGTTCTTTTAAATACAGTAATGCATTTTGCCTACCACCTGGCATCACAAAATGTAAAACAAAGATTTTACAATTTTTGCTCAATATACACTGCCTGGCCAAAACAAAAGAAAAAAAGTTGCCACCTGGATTTAACTAAGCAAATAGGTACGAGCCTCCTATTGAATAATTACCTCATGGGCGATTATCTTTCAGCTGGCAACAAGTTATTTAACCCCAAATGGTGCAACGAGTTGCTTCTCATTTCTTTAACAGCTGTGTAGCTTTAAGAAAACCACTAATCAGTGAGGCTAACTGAAAAAAAACAACTTAATTTTGCTAGGAAGCATAAAGATTGGACTCTGGAGCAATGGAAGAAGGTCATGTGGTCTGATGAGTCCAGATTTACCCTGTTCCAGAGTGATGGGCGCATCAGGGTAAGAAGGGAGGCAGGTGAAGTGATGCACCCATCATGCCTAGTGCCTACTGTACAGGCCTGTGGAGGCAGTGCTATGATTTGGGCTTGCTGCAGTTGGTCAGGTCCAGGTTCAGCAACAGTATGAGCTCAAAGAATGAGGTCAGTGGACTACCTGAATATACTGAGTGACCAGGTTATTCCATCAATGGATTTTTTTCTTCCCTGATGGCATGGGCATATTCCAAGATGACAATGCCAGGATTCATCGGGCTCGAATTGTGAAAGAGTGGTTCTGGGAGCATGAGACATCATTTTCACACATGGATTGGCCACCACAGAGTCCAAACCTTGACCCCATTGAGATTCTTTGGGATGGGTTGGAGAAGGCTTTGCGCAGTGGTCAGAATATGCCATCATCGATGCAGGATCTTGGTGAAAAATGAATGCAACACTGGATGGAAATAGATCTTGTGACATTGCAGAAGCTTATCGAAACAATACCACAGTGAATGCATGATGTAATTAAAGCTAAAGGCGTTCCAACGAAATATTAGTGTGACCTTTTTTTGGGGAGGCAACTTTTTTTTTTTTTGGCCAGGCAGTATATTTGTGTTTGCTAAGGTTGATCGACTGCAGCAGCCATCTTGAATCAGGCCCCAAAAGTTAATCAGTTGGAGATGTTCATAATACCATAGTTTTAAGCAAAGATCTTGTACATTCTGTTAGCGCTCAGAGAAGGTGGTGAGGATGACTCATGGCTACCACCACAGCAAATATTAGCTCATTGTCTGTTAAATTAACCAAGTAAAAGTCATTTTTGTGTGTGCAGACATCATATAGCTGTGGTGGCAAACTTGAATCAAGTTGACTCCAAAGGTTAATAAGTTGTAGATGCTCATGTACTTATTACTTTCTGAGAATTTCATTAAAAGCCATTTACTGGTTCATGAGATATTTTGCTAACAGACAAAAACCAAACACATACACCTGATCACCTGCCTTTCATGGTACAAGGGGATAAAATGATTGATAACCATAAATTGTATTAACTGCAATATGTTTAGTGGTGTGCTTTTATTATGATTAATTAGGCAGATTTTGAAATGTCTTCTTAACATTTTTGACTAATTCTCTCTTGAAGCTGTGAACAAATCAGAGAAAACAGACTAATCTGTCTATATTTGGTAACTGGTGTAGGTAGCTGGTGATAAAAATGGAAAAGCCGGTTAATGGCTCATTCTATGGCAGCAACATGCAAAAATAAAAATCCAGGAACTATAAATAATTCCAGCGTTGTGCTTTTCAGGAACGCAGGGGTCATTGTAGTTGGGGGGAGAAGAGGGGAGGGGGTGTAAGTGATGAAGGAATAAATTCCTCCCAACTCCCCTTCCTTCTTCACTATCAAATGAAATGGTGCTCATGTCCAGATGGTAACCTCTCCTGACGTTTCACTCATCTGAATTTCAAATAGAAATGCTAAAGCTGCTCTGAGGGTGAAAGAGGGCCATTCTAGAAGGAAGAGAACATGTGACTGACTTGATGGGAGCCACATAGATGAGAAAATGTGCTTCTGGTCCTTGAAAGACAGAAAACACAATTCTGCATTCTGGGCAAAGACACCAGTGAAGGTAGAGCAATAATGTGTTTTGCCTGTGTCTATCATGAACATTTACAACTGGTTACCTTTCAATCCTATTTAAGATGGCCACCACAGCTAAAAGACCCTGGCAAACAACAATGCCTGTAGGTCAGCCAGTTTTACAGATATAGAGCTACAATTTGGTGTGGTGATAGATGAGACTGATAACCAACATACCTTTGCCAACACAGAAATAACTTCTAGTTACTGTTGGAAAAATTATCTCATTCATTAACATTGTTTACTCAAAAGAACCACACACACAGCAGGTGACGATTTATATGAACTTTTAAGGACTTAGGACAAGTTCCACATATAAGATGAATAAGCATGAAGACATGTTTCATGAAATGAGCCATGAACAGTGTTATCAGCTGACTTTTATAACATTAACAACCCCACAGAGTTTGATGTAGTTCAGTGGGCATCCTTGAAGCCAACTGCCATTCATCTCTGCACAACACTCTTTGTCTTCACAAACACGGTTCACAGGCATCAAAGTGACATCACGACCCCTAACCCTAACCCTAACCCTAGCCTTCAGTTAGAGTTAAGACAATGTTTTGGGAGACAGTTCGGGTGTTTTGGGAGACAATTGAGCTGCTTGGTCTTGGAGAAGAGGGGAAGAAATCTTCTCATCCACAATAATAAAACACAATAAAAACATTCATAACTTTTTACCCAAAATTCTCTACCAGTTGCAAATAATGAGGTAAACATTATGTAATCCTCAGCACATACTCTTGAGTATTACATCTCGTGACAAGTGGCTGTAGTAGTCATCTTGATTGAAATCCTCCTACTGAAGGTTGCGGGCAATATGCCATAAACAGTATTCAAGGTTCAAGGTTTTGAACCAGTTTGACATGACTGTCGACGAGGGAGAGGATCGGCACCGGAGGAGGGGGTGTGCCAAAGAAACCATCTTAGCACCAACATAACTGGTTTGTTCCATTTTGGAGTAAGCTGTTGGGGGAAGAATAAGTTTTGTGTTGTGTGTTTCCTTGACAGATGAAGCCTTCTGGATGGAAGGTGAAACATTTCAGCACAAAAAAAAAAGAAACTGTCCAGATGACCTGACTGAAAATTGTTGGATTGTATACCTGGATTATTGAGCATGAACTTTGTTGGTATTCAAGGAGTGCTAGCCCTTCAATTTCAAAATAAAAACTGCAATAAAGTTAGTCGAATTTGAACAAGTTGGGTGGAACAAGTTAATATTGTGGCCCATTAACACTTGGTTCCACAAACCTAACATCCTTCACCGGTCTTGTCCTTCTCCACATGTTGTTGCCAAGGTCATGACTGACTTGATGACAGTAGACATCCCATGAGATCTACCAGGCCATTTGATGGATTCACACTTCAGTTGCTCTGTAAAAACAGATTAGAGCTCTCAGAGCGAGGCGGTGAGGGACTGTGTTTCACTTGACTGGCCAAAGAAGAAGTGACTGATGAACAGATAGTCAACCAAAAAAAGTGAAGCAGATGGAGTGATGGAGATGGAGTCAGAGTGTAGATGATTGTTCTTTTGCTGTGTGACTTCTTGATGCATATTTGGAGAGTCAAGAGAGATCTGAGCAAAGCAACAAAAAAAAAAAGTTAATTATTTCTGTCTGTCCATGGCTGACATCTTGTTTTTGTTCAGAAACACTAAATTGTTCGCCTATGAATAGTACAAAGAGTATAATATACTGCTAATGGTCAATTTAGGACAAAGAGAGAGAGAAAAAAAGATAAACAGAAAAGACCAACTTTGCTAACCAATATCTTTTTCTCTCTCTCTCTCTCTCTCTGTGCTCCAGTGAAGACAGATGTGTCCTCTTCTGCTCCGTCCCCTCACTTCCCTGCTTTGCTCTCTTTCGTCTTGTGAACGCTTTAATGCAGGGGTAGGGAACCTTTTTGGCTGAGAGAGCCATAAACGCCACATATTTTACAATGTAATTCTGTGAGAGCCATACAATATTTTTAAAAACTAAATACAAGTAAATGTGTGCATTTTATGTAAGATTCTGATTCTTTTAGATAAATAATACAGATTTAGCATTCACAATTTTATTTTCACTTTTTTATGTACTGTTTTGTCAATTTAACTATTTTTGCATACTCCGTGCACTTTTTTTTTACCCATTTATATATCAAATCATTCAGCTGATGAGTGCTACGAGTTCAAATTTTTGTAAATTTTACACTTTTACAAAATGTTTAAAATATTTACAAATAATTTCTCAAATAATTTTCCAAATCTGAGGCCATGGTCCTCAATCAGACAATGGTGGATTTCTCTCGTCGGGTCGAGAGTGAGGTTCTGCCTCAAGTGGAGGAGTTTAAGTATCTTGGGGTTTTGTTCACAAGTGAGGGAAGAATGGAGCGTGAGATTGACACAGACAAATTGCTGCAGCGTCTGCAGTATTATGGACTCTGTACCAGTCCGTTGTGGTGAAGTTGAGTTGTCTGGCCTACGTCCTACCCTTACCTATGGTCACGAGCTCTGGGTAGTGACAGAAAAGATGAGATTGCGGATACAGGCAATTGAACAGTTTCTTCCACAGGGTATCTGGACTCTCCTTTAGAGATAGGGTGAGAAGTTCAGTTATCCTCAGAGTAGAACCGCTGCTCCTCCACATCAAAAGGAGACAGTTGAGGTGGTTCGGGCATCTGGTAAGGATGCTCCCTGGGCGCCTTCCTATGGAAGTGCTTTGGGCATGTCAGACTGGGAGGAGACCCCAGGGAAGACCCAGGACACGCTGGAGAGTATGTCCAGGTTGACCTGGGAATGTCTTGGGGCCCTTCCAGAAGAGCCTTCCTGGAGTCTTCTCCAGTCTTCTGAGTCTTCTCGAGTCTTCTCGAGGCTCAGTCTTCTTCAGTCTTTGACCGGAGTTTTCCTGAGTCTTTCTTGGGACTATGGAGTCTTCCTGAGAGTTCCTAAGGAACTTTCAGATTTAATCAATAGCTGATGGATTTGACCGTGAGACAAGGGTCCGTCCATCCCAGCAAAGTTACAGCGCCTCGCTGTGAGCACACCCAGGCGTAATGCCCTACAACTTCGAAGGAAGCTTGTTTGTTGGACGGAGTAAATCGTCACGACTTCTGACGATGCCCAGCCACCCTGACCGGAGACGTTGGAAAGGTAGCGTTGAAATGGACCTCTGTACCGGAGTTGATTTATCTTCTGCAAAGGTAACGAGTCGTCACGCACCGGGTGTACCGGGGGTTTGAGCTGGTGTTGAAAGAAGCGTGCTAATTCTGGTCAACAAACATACATCTTTCCTTCATCCATCTTCCTTTAAACTTATCCATTCCTTCCTTTAAACTTTTTATTTTGCCAGTAATCTAGATGCCTTCAGAAATGTTCTGTTGTCTTGTTAGTAAAGCATGCCAAGTTTTTATTAATCAGAAACAGATCAGCAAATCAATGTGTACATGTCTTGATGTTAAATTTTGATTCTGTTAAATAAATGACCGCATTTATTCTGATGGGTCAAAGAAAAATGGAGTCTCATGTCACTGATTAAACAATCCTCACAGTTATCTCGGTCACATGGCATTAATTTAACTCAAAAAAGAAAGAATCCGTTGTATTTAAATAATTAATATTCTTTGTGCTTGAACTAGCTTTAAGAATAATTAATTAGTAGTGAAGCAACAGATAAGCTGTCCCCTACTTCACTACATTTTGGTGGCTGTGGAAAGAGATGTTTGCGCCTCCCTGCTCAAGCTGCTGCCCCCACAACCTGACTTCGGAACAAGCGGAAGATAATGGATCGAAGGATTATTTCCCCTTAATATATTGCAATCCTTTCAACTCCAAAATGTTATATTTTACATTTGCTTCAGCATACTGACTGTTTTTGTTTTCTTAAGCTACTTTTAGGCTATCATTCAGTTACCTCTAGCTTTAAGCTACTTTTAGCTTTAGCATTTTGATACTCATTTTCCAGATAGCCTTTTGACACATTTAGCCAGTTTGTAATGTAACTAGTGTAGCTTTCAGCTAACATTAGTTAATTTTATCTTATAGTTAGTATTGATTACTTTTAGATTTTAGCTACCATTTGCTACTTTAGTTTTTAGCTAGTATTTTGCTTCCATTACCCTATAGCTACAGTATAATGTTTTGCAGTATTTAGCTACTTGCTACTTTTCCTGACTAACTACAAATTTTCTACTTTTAGCTTTTAGCTAGCTGTTTTTTGCTTTTACATTTAGCTAGGTTTTTGCTAAATTTAGCTTTTAGCTATCATTTTGTAACTTTTTGCTTCTAGGTGTTGTTTTGCCCTTTTTTTTTTTGTTTTGCTTTTAACTAGTGTTCTGCTTTTACCTTTTAATTAATGCTCTGCTCATTTTCAGTTTCAGCCATTCAGCACCTCTGCATTGACATTGCATTTTCACAGAAAATCTAAGTTTCCTCATTTAGGAACTTGTAAATCTTTTTTTTTTCTTGCAAAAGCAGCGTTTATTCACCCCAAAATTCATTTAATGGTCAATGGTCAGCCTATATTTCTACCATCTAAGATTAGACAACACAACATTAGGGAGAAGATAAATGAAATAAAAATAAAAAAGTGATTCCAATTTTTTATTTATCTTGAGAAAAAAAAATTAGGGTTATGCTTGAAAGAAATGTTTCCAGGCACAGCCCTGACAAGGAGGTTGATAAGAGAAACAGGAGGAATATCAGCAGGAAGCAGACGAGTGGAAACCAATCTGTTGGTCATGACAAAGATTCCTCAGCTTACCTAATATTTCCTGAAGCGATGAATCATTTTGTGTGCATGCTTGTGTGTGTGCATGTGTGTATGTGTGTGTGTGTTTTTCTGATCCTGGAAATAGTTCATTTTCTTAATTTTTTTCTTTAAAGAAAAATCAAAGCTTACTTAAATTTCTAGGTTCTTGCGATAGTGGCGTTGCACCCTGACAGGGCAGACGGACTGACAGACAAACTGCAGACTCTGTCTTCCTTTTAGTGTCTCAGGTGATCGGCTTGTGACAGCTTAGGGAAAAACATGAAATCCCACAGCTGTGCATGAGAACGGTAACCCCGGGTTTTCTGTTATGATAGAAAGACTTTGAGTTTAAACGGGTCCATCCTGCCCTTTAAAATGAGTTCAGTCATTTTTGCTGCTGTCAGCTTTAAAAAACTGTCCCCAGCTAACCTAAGGCAGGGCGGGTTTGCTCTCAGAAGAGTGAAAGGTCGGTATGCTTCTTCTTCCCCAAGGGCAAACTCGGTGAATTAAAGACCTAAACCAGAGTTTTAAACTAAAATCATCTTGTGATGAGAAATGACGAAGATGTAACTGTTTTGGTCAAAACTTTATGATCAGTTTCATGCAATACTGTGAGATGTTCCCCTCAGATAATGTGTTATAAATGATTCTCACCAACTACCACACCGGGTGTTAGCTCAATATCTATACAATTGTTTGTATTGAAGCCATGTTTTTCATCCAGTGGTTCATGAGATGTTTTAGTAACAAGCCACACACAAACCCTGGAAAAATAAACTTTGCCTTCTACCAGAGCCCTGTAAAGAGAGAGTTGCGACACTCTTTGAACTCGCCGATACGCGGTCACGTGGTTCATGCAGCTCCCAATAGTTCCAAACAGCTCATCGCTGTCAGTCAGTTTGAGCGGCTGCTGGCGCAACATAACACAAAAATCGACTTTTCTTACTTTACCTGTGTCTTTCAGTAATTATTGAGCAGTAACGAACTGATTACTTAACTGATTATTTCACAAACTATGCATTTTATCAAAGCGTTTTTAGAAGCGGCTGATACATTTATCATTAAATTTTAGAAGGAAACGAGACTGCAAACACATATTTGTTAGAAAAAAAATGTATATGCAATACAGTGATCAATATAGTCATGTCAGTGTTTTATAACGTTACACACGTTAAAAAAAGATCAGAGTGACACCTGTTATAAAGCTGTTTCTGATGTTCTCTGCAGGATAATGCTCCACCTTGTCCTCCATGCAGCAGTTCAGATCTGCTCCAGCTTACCTCAGATCATCTGGATGAATTCTTGATTTCTATAGAAGATATTAATTCAACCTTTATTTAAACAGGTTCGTCCCATTGAGCCACGAGGACTCATTTACAAGAGAGACCTGAATATAATTGTTGTATTTGTCGTTTTTTTTATGGCAACCAAGTACCTGATAACTGAGTTGATTGTAGCCTGACAACTATTGTAAAATTGTAATTCACTGATTAAAATGTTAATTTAAATGAAACTGTTTCTAGTTAAAATCATAACAGATGACAAAATAAGTGTTAATTGTGCAAAAAAAAAAATCTCCAAACAATTTACTATAAAATATGTAAAATGTAAAACAAGCTTTAATAAAGTACTTTTACTGACATTTATGCTGTTTATTAATGACATAATCTCAAGTCAGCAGCAGCACCATCATCATCATCATCACAAAGTGAGAGCTGTAAATTTAATCTGCACAAACATTTTCAATCAGGGCTCAAAATGTTTAACTGTCAAAGAAATGTGCAAGAAAATAAACTGATGTCACTCTACAGGAACATTTAGAGAGAGGACAGTTCACAGAGACACAGTGAGGACGAGTGAGACTGAAGGAGGTTCAACCAGTTGTTCATGGACCAGAACCAGATGAGAAGAACAGCAGAACTTCCACTGACCAGTGATCTGACCAGTGACCTGACCAGTGACCTGACCAGTGA
This sequence comes from Nematolebias whitei, assembly GCF_014905685.2. NCBI lineage: Eukaryota > Metazoa > Chordata > Actinopteri > Cyprinodontiformes > Rivulidae > Nematolebias > Nematolebias whitei. Next base: position 30,313,399 of record NC_056501.1, on the reverse strand, counting down.
CCTGACCAGTGACCTGACCAGTGATCTGACCAGTGATCTGACCAGTGATCACACATGTTGTTCTAAATTAAACTTTGGTACGAACAGTGTTAAATAAGACATGTCATGTTTTTTATTGAACAATAATCTTCATTCTAACAGTGACGTTGTAATTTCAGAGACTGAGGAAGAAACAGAAATGAGGCGAGTGAGATGAGGGAAAGATGAAAATGTGTCCTCAGAGGACGGGGACATGTCAGGATCTGATGATCCAGGATCAACAGGACCAGGAGGATGAATCAACAGGACCAGGAGGATGGATCAACAGGCAGTCAGGGAACAGAGATGAAAAACCTGAGGGACAATTAGAACAAAAAACAACATGAGCAGGACAGAAGAAACTCGCAGACAAGAAAATTAACTCAGTCCTGCGAAGAAAAATGTTAATGGAAAATAAATTGACATATTTTTACAAAAGGTCAGATGAAGACAACTGGCATGAAGAATAACTTCCAGCTCCATCTCAATGTACCTGTGATAGTTTAATAAGTGTTTTGTTACTGTCCTACAGTTTATTGACGCTGATATATTCTTGTAATAATTCTTATTTCTTGTTCTGTCTTGAAAGTCTCATCTCAACTTGACCCATGATTACCAAACACTAAACTAATAATATAAAACTAATGTAAATGAACAGTCCTGCAGTAAATACCAACTTTGTGAAGGTTATGGTGTTAAAGTAATTTTATTCAAACATCTTGATTAAGCTGTTATTGATTAATAGAAGACAGAAAATGAGATCGTGTACCTTTGTGATACTTTGAATGCAACATTCAGTTCATGAAGTCATTCTCCTCTGGTTTATCTGGAAAACATGAAAAACATTGACTCATCTCCACAATCACGATTTTCTTTAATGATAATGTCACAATTTATGCTGCGGTCTTTGACAAATGATCTATAACTTTAACTAAATTACGTCAATCGTGTTGTCATGTTGTCATCTTTCTTTGTTAAATCAGGTCTCTTGTAAATGAGTCCTCGAGGCTCAATGACATTAACCTGTCTAAATAAAGGTTGAATGAATCTCAGGAAAAAAACCCAAATATTTTCTAGTTGAGTTCAGTAACTGGAATTACCATAAATTAAAAAAAGACCACCTTTCAAAATGTAAGCAGTAATAGATATTTTAAAACGCTGAATTAGAAATAGACCCGTTTAAACCATCATGTTGCAGAGCAGCTGCAGTTAAAACACAACTAGCAATTTAACATGTTTCATTAACTAAAACTGGCGACATGAAGTATTAATGTTGATAAATTGAGGTACAGAACAGTCAGATAACGCTTCACAATGGCAAAAAAGTGTCGCATTTTCATCAACTTACCGGGAAAAAAAAAGAATGAACTACGTTCAGTGCTGAACCCACTGCTGTTTGGAACTTTTTGCCGCTGCATGACCCACGTGACTTCCGCATTCCATTCTTTCTATGGGAGTCTATGGGAGTGTCGCAACTCTCTCTTTACAGGGCTCTGCCTTCTACCTTTTGACAGTGAATGATTAATGTAATAGAAAATGATTTTTTTTTTAATTATTATTAAAGCAATAACATATAGTTTTCTTTTTGCCAAAGATCGTCTCGGATAAAAGAAGGCTCAGTGCCAGTTTGATGATCACAGGATGGGAGGCAGATGTGTAATTACTTGTGGTTAGAGATGAAGAAAGCGATAAAATCATGCAAATTTTCACTTTGAACAGATATCTCAGGATAGTGGAAGTATTTCCTTGTCAGTTTATTTTTTCCAAGAAAACCTCATGTCAGTATCTATGATAAAAAATAAACACTCACCAAAAAAGAACAAAATTGTTACTCAATGTTGACATGTTCCTGTTTTGATAGCCAAATAAACTTGCCGTCATTCAAGAGGCAACTGTTCAAAATAACAGCAAAAAGATGCTCAAAGTGAGATAGTAAGCAGCTTCTTTTCTATTGGATTACTATTTTTTTTTCTTCTCCTGTCAAAACTTAAATTTAAACCTCATAGAAAAACAATGGCAAGGGCTTTTAAAAAGTTCTTTATATTCCCAGAGTTGTTCTCACCATCAGAATACTCTAATGTAGCACATTTTTATAGAGCACGCTACTTTTCATTGGATGCTGTTGTTAGTAGACTACATATTACTGTATACTGAAAATACTAATCAATCAGTTTAGGTTTTTAACGTTAATCCTGATACAACCCCACTGACTTTATTCATTGTGTTTTTGCTGCTTTATAACCTGGAATTTGATTAGATTTTCAATCAGATAATGGTGAAATTAAGCAGGAAAGAGCTACCAAGTAAGTGACCACACAAAGAGCAAAAACCTCTCTGTGCAGGCCAGAAACTAAATTTAGAAGAAGTACAGATCAGGGCTGGAATATTGAAAAATATATCAGAAACTCCAAAAAGAAATATCCAACAAAGTGGGATAACATCTACCATTAGAACATGGAAAGAATGTGCCGCCATGTCAAACCTGCAACGAAAGGGTCGACTGATGCTCTGGGGCATTAAACAGCGAAGCAGCGAAAAACCCAATGGTAACCCTGACAGAAGTGGGCAGTTCTTCTGTAGAGATGAGAATATATGTTCATATGTAAAAAAAAATCCTTTCAAATTCTGATTTACAAGGCAACAGAAGCAAGAAAAATGCAAGACAGCAGAATACTTTTACAACCCAATGTACCGGTAGGTAATTTCTCATATTTGGAACGGCTAAGCTGTTCTGCTTCATAAACAAGTTCCCTTCTAAAGCAGAAAAACCCACAACTCAGATACACAATTTATACATTCAGAAAAAAAAAAGAAAGACTGTCAGACTGTCTGAGCTAAAGGTTCCCTCATGATTTTATAAGGGTTTTAATCCTGCGAGGGTTTATTTTTAATCACTGATACATCAGAGTCGTGTCTGGTGGCTGCTCCCAGTCCCAAACAGAATGTTGTGCTCAACAAGCATTTATTTTTTAAGCTTATTAATTATTCTTTTGTGAATAAACCGTTCTTTAGGGACAAAACAGATCAACAAAGAAGAACAAATAAGTTATGTGGAAGTTGGAGTCATTTAAACTAGCCCAAGATCAACATGTGACATGACATGAGACAGATGCTGTGAATTTAGCACATGCATCACAGCATTCCCACACATGTGGAACACTGCCATAAAGTGTTCAATAGGTAGAACTGAAGGCACATGCTAAAAGCTTTTTGTGTTTCATGTCTGACAAGAGACAACAGAAAACACTTTATTCATTTCACAAGTACCGTATACACAACTGATATGGAGAGACAAGGCAGCTGGCTGATGGGAGGAAGTGTTTTTGCCATGCTAATGCGTACATGCTCCTTCTCCAGATGGTAACCGTCACAGTCATTTAGGTGACATTTATCCTTGTCCATTTCATGGGAAGCTCCATAACATATCTGTTTGTCATATTGCAGCAAATCACTGTACAGGATGGAAAGTTTCTATTTACTGGTTCACCAGTAGTGGAACTTTACTTGAAATATGACATCATCAAATTATCTGTTAATCCTGATGGTGAGAACATATTGTACCTACCAGAAATTATGCTTTTAACAGTATATTGAAATTATTGAGTAAAGCTACAAATTTTGTGCAAAAATCTTTTAAGTTATTAGATAGTAGATTTTCTTGGTATTTATAGGGTATATGGTTTTTACTTATTTAATTCTGGTCCAGTGTACTGTTGGTTGTTCCTTTGCATCATAATCTAATCAAGAAGTCTTATTGTGTCTGTCTCACCATGCAAAAAATGTACCCATATGGTGCCCATGTTAGTTGTTCTTGTCCTCTTCACAAAGCTGTAATGCAGCTACAAATATCAAGGTTCATGGTCCTTTATTGTCATTCACATCACATGTGGTACATGAGGTGGAAAGAAATTGTGTACTCAAGGTCCCAGGTACATCCAAAAATAGCAAAAATATAAAGTATACAAAAAAAAAACATTATACAAGGATCTAAGATATATGCTAAACAATAATAATGTAATATAATATGTGTATTAAACAGCAGCCAGAACATGAGTCTGTTGTGAGCAGATATGTATGAATACAGTAGTGTAAAGGCAAGAAAACAGCAGCATGGATAATCAGCAGCACAGATAAAGTACTTGACTTGACTTGACTTCACTTGAGGAAGTAGAGTCTCTGATGAGCTTTCTTGATCAGGCTGGTGGTGTTGTTGCTCCAGCTGAGGTTGGGTTGTTGGTTGTGTTGTGTTGAACTCATTCAACAGACTCATTGGGTGTACACCCAAGTGGTTATAGCTGGAGACCACTTCCACTGCAGATCCTCTTATGTTAGGGGGGTAGGTGAGTTTTCCATCTGAAGTCCGCAACCATCTCCTTTGTCTTCTTCACATTGATGTGAAGGTTATACTCTTTGCACCAGCTCTCCAGGTGTTCCACCTCCTGGCTGTAGCTGGACTCATCATTGTTTGTGATGCATCCCACCACCGCTGTATCATCTGAAAACTTTACAATATGACAGCCTGGATGTGTACGTGCGCAGTCATACATGAGTGGAGTGAACATGACAGGACTAAACACACAGCCCTGGGGAAGCCAGTGCTGAGGGTTATGGTGAAGGAGGAGAAGTTGTGGATTCTCACAGACTGAGGTCTGTTTGTTATGAAGTCTAGGACCCAGTTGCAAATGGGGGGCTTAGTCCTAGTGTGAATAGTTTGTCCATCAGTTTTGGGGGATCATGGTGTTGAAAGCAGAGGTGAAGTCCACAAAGAGCATACAGATGTAGGAGTCCTTCTGCTCCAGGTGGGTGAGAGCAGTGTGGACCACAGAGGAGATGGTGTCTTCTGTTGATCAATTCTTGTGGTATGCATACTGGTGAGTGTCCTCATTGATGTTGATGGTTGTTTTGATGTGGGTCATGATCAGTTTTTCTAAGCATTTAGCGACTATCGGGGTGAGGACTACTGGCCAATAGTCATTCAGACCAGTCACTATAGAGCTCTTTGGGACTGAGATGAAGGTGGCAGTCTTCAGGCAGGTGGGAACTGTCTCCAGGGTAAGTGAGGTGTTAAAGATGTCAGCCAGCACCTCGCAGAGCTGATCGGCACAGTCTTTCAGCACCTTCCCGGGGATGTTGTCTGGGCTGATTGTTTTGTGAGGTTTAATCCTCCTGAATGTACTCCTTACTTCTGCTGAGGTCACGCTGAGAAACTCCTCTTCCAGTGGCGAGGTGAGTCTGGTGCTGGGTGGTCTGTTCGGGTCTTCAAAGCATGCGTAGAACTTGTTGAGGGTATCAGGCAGTGATGAGTCTCTAGGGCATTGTGCACCTCTGTCTTAATAATCTTACACGCCCCTCCACATGCTCCATGGGTCTTGTGAGGTGAATTGACCCTGGATTCTCTGTGCATATGTGGCTTTGGCCCTTTTAATACCAGCAACCAGCTCTTTACTGGTTAATGATTTATAAAGTGTGTATAGAGGAATAAATAATGTATCAATAAACTATTTATTAGCCATCTATAAGGGGGGACTTACTGCAAAGTGGTATCCAATTAACAAACCAATCAAGACAACAAATCAACCAACATCTATTATACTGATGTAGATGAACAGATGCTGGGATGTATTCATCATTTAACGCGAGTTCCTCATTTTTCTGGACTGAATAAAACGTGCACTGAATTTAAGGAAATGCAAAGTGAGACGTCATTTAAATTTGACCCATCAAAATGAATGCGGTCATTTATTTACAGAATCAAATTTAACATCAAACATTTACATTAATTTGGCAAATTATGAAAATAACAACAAAGCAATCAATCAGGAAAAATCATACGGCCATGATTTTTCCGTTGCTGCACCACAGACATTTATAAAACTGTACAACTATGATCTTTTACCCACATGAATGTGGGTAAGCACTTTACACAGACATTTCTAAATATCTGGGAGAATTTCTACTTGATAGAAAAGTTTAAGATGAAAGATGAAGTTTAAAGGGAGTAAAGGATGGTGTGTGAGGGAAATTAAGTGTTTTCCAGAACCGACACTCTCCATCAGAAGCCCAGCTCGCCTCGGTACGCTTGGTAGGAAACTTGACCCATTACCTCTCTGATGATAATCAGCAGATATGGTGTTCCGTTAACGCTACCGGTCCAGCGTCTCCTTAGAATGGCTGTTGCCCGTCAGAAGTAGTGGCGTGGCTCTGTTCGACACACATTCACCTCAGTGGAAAATGTTATAATCCCATGGAACTCGGAAGAGCTTCGTTGTCATGTCAGGAACTCCAACAGCACTCCATCAGAACTCCAGAACTCTGTAACTCCGTGAGTCGTAAGTCACTCTGGGTACCTGTGAGTCTCTCCGTGTCCCTGTGAGTCTCTCCGTGTCCCTGTGAGTCTGTGTCTGTGAGTCCGAGTAGACCAGGAAGTACTGACATTTTAAAGGCTCTTTCCCGGTTCACTTTTTGGGATTTTTCATTGGTCAGAAACGACCAGAAGGGGTGTGTTTTTGTGACGTAAGGGGTTAGAGACAGCGAGAATTGTTATGAGACAGCTCAGAAATGTTCTCACAGACCGAGAGGGTTCTGTTTTGGCGTGCCTTAAGAAACAGGTGCAAAACATCTCTATTTACGTCTGAGAGGATTCTAAAACATGACAGTTTTAACATAACAACTTGTTTTTCGTTTGACTGTAACCTTGTAAACGCACACACTTGCTCATTCAAAAGCAGAAATCAGAAAAATGCATAATTACTCTGCAACAGCTTTTAACATGAGAATAAAATCATTACTCAGTTAATAAAATTGATTAGTTCACTGCAACATCTAAAATGGTTTGAACTAAGACACTTTGATTATCAACATTTGTAAGATAGTAATGATAATAAAAAGAGAGTGTTCTTTTCACTTGAATCTTCAAGAAAGAAAGTCTCAGGATGGGTGAACCTGTATTTATGTATTCAAATACATGAAATGACAGCTTCTATCCCACAAGGTTCTAAAGGTCAAGAGTTTTGACCTTAGACTGGGTTTCGACGTAGGCTTAGTCCACTACACTGACATTTTTTAACAAATTAAGTAATTTACTGTGGAGATTTAGTCCCGTTCTCTTCTGAATTGCAAGGTAACTTCATTCTGAGAAAATATTTATTATTAGTATTATTCAGTCTTGAAAATGAGTCCTCGTGACTCAGTGAGACTACCTGTATAAGTAAAGGTTAAATATATATATATATATTTTAAAATTAGTAAACCAACAGTTCACTGTCTTTCTTACATCTAGTTTGAAGCAGTTTAGTTGTTTGGCATTTCAGATATTTATGGCTCACTTGGGCCTTCAGGCTAAATAAGTCCTTTTTAACAGTTGATTGGATGTTTGGACCTTTTTACACCAACAATCAAATGTGTCCCACGTTGTAAATTTGTGCTTTGAATAGAAAACAAAAACTGAATTGATTAAGATGAGAAGTTGTTAGAGAAAATAAACTGGCATAAATAAATACTGAATGGATGGAAAACGGGTCTCAAACAGGCAGAGACAAAATGAAAAACAAATGAAAAAATATGTAAATTTTGTCAGTTGATAAACAAGTGAGATAAACAGATGGGGACAGTCATATAAATCAATTTTCTAGTAATGAAATAAAAACAAGGAAACCAAACTGAGCTGCAGATGGATGCAGAAGATAAATTAAGATGAAACAATCGACTGAATGCTGACTAAGACTTGGCTATCTGTCATTCTGACATCATTATTCATTAGACTCCTAACTCAAACATAAAATATGTATTTCTTCACCTTCAGGTGTCTCAGTCTGTCAAATTCATTGTGCTCTCTGATTTATATAATTCTCATGTGGATGCTTTTATTTTATTCTTCTCACCACCGTTGTGTAAAGGAAGAAAATCTTTTCGACTTTTAGTAATGAAAGCGTAAGCTAGAGAAAATAGCAATTTTTGTGAAAATGTAGGGTGAATGCTGAGTGCCAAATAACTGATGATATTTATTGGATGTTTCCTTTTATTGAATAATAAATAGTTAAATAAAAAAATACATTTAAAACAATAAGAACATAAGCTAAATTCAGCAAAACATTGGGTAAAAGCTAAAATTCACAAAATTGTAACGTCCATCATCTATCCATCCATCTGTCCAATGTCTTACTTTGTTTTCCCATTTGTGCAATAGCTAAAAGCTAAAATTGACTAAATCTAGCTAAAAGGGCGGCACGGTGGCCCAGTTGGCAGAGCTGTCACCTCTCAGACAGAAGGTTACAAGGTTGAATCCAGGCTGGGAAACTTTCTGGGCGGAGTTTGTATGTTCTCTGTGCATGTGTGGGTTTTCTCTGAGTGCTCCGGTTTCAAGAGTCAAGATACTTTATTTGTTGTTCGCACCACATGTGGCACATGTGGTGGAATGAAATTGTGTACACAGGATCCCAGTTACATCCAACAACGTATTAAAATGTAAAAGAAAAACAGTAATAAAATCTAAGATATGAACTAAGAAAAACATTAACAAAAAATACACTAAGCACTAATAACATAAAAACAATATTCCGAACAGCAGCACGAACATGAATCTGTGTGAGCAGATGAGCACGAATGAACACAGCAACATGAAACAGATTAGCAGCAACATGAAACAGATCAGCAGCAACATGAAACAGATCAGCAGCAACATGATGTGATTTTTCACAGTAATTATCCTGGTTAGAGATTCACAAGTCTAACAGCCTTCAGGGTAGAAGCTGTTCCTCAGTCTAGTGGTTCTACACCTAATGCTCCTTAACCTCCTTCCTGAGGGGAGCGGGGCAAAAAGTGTGTGTGCTGGGTGAGTGGGGTCCTTCATGATGTTGGTGACCCTTTTCCTGCAACTAGAGGTGTAGATGTCTGTGATGGTGGGGAGACTGACTTCAACAGACTTCTGTGCAGCCTTCACCACTCTCTGCAAAGCTTTTCTTTCTGCAGCTGTGCAGCCTCCATGCCACACGTTGATGCTGGAGCACAGGATGCTCTCCACTGCACACCTGTAGAAGGAGGTGAGGACTGAGCTTTCAAGACCAGTTTGGCTCAGCTGCCTGAGGAAGTAGAGTCTCTGATGAGCTTTCTTGATCAGGTTGGTGGCGTTGTTGCCCCAGCTGAGGTTGTCATTCAGGTGCACACCTAAGTACTTGTATCTGGAGACCATTTCCACCACAGATCTTCTCCATTCCTCAGACATTTTCTCACCCTCAAATATGACATTGAATACTTGAGTCAAAAAACTCTCTGCCATCTCTCTAAGACATTTCCAAACCTCCACTGGTATGTCATCAGGACCTACTGTCCCTCTTCTTCATTTTTTTTCAGAGCTTTCCGGACTTCACCCTCACTAAACTTTCCCACCTCCTGGTCCACAGTTTCCTATGACTACTACTCTTCTTTCTCTTTCATTCCCTTCATTCATTAGCTGCTCAAAGTACTCCTTCCATCTTTCCGTCACACCCTCCTCACTTGTTAGAACATTACCATTCCTATCTTTAACAAGCCTAACCTGCTGCACATCCTTTCCAGCCTGATCCCTCTGTTTTGCCATACAGTACAAGTCCTTCTCTCCCTCTTTAGTGTTCAGCCTCCCATACAACTCATCAGACCCCTTCTTTCTTGCCTTTGCTACCTTCCTCTTTGCTCTACATTGCATCTCCTTATATTCCTGTTTCCTCTCTTCAGTCCTCTCACTGTCATATTTCTTCTTGGCTAACCTCTTTCTTTGAACTGCTTCCTGCACTTCACTGTTCCAACAAAAAGTAAAAGTCACAAATACAAAAAAAGAAAAAACACGTTGTTCTTGATTAAGCCAAACATTTTGATGTATGGTTGTATGCATGGTTAAAATAGAACAAAGAATGTAGAAGTAATTTGATTACATAAACTGGTATAGAAGAACTTATTTCAAATGGTACCTGTAACCTGTTAAGAATTCACAAGTCAAACTACTGGTGCAACGTATTGAGCAGACATTTCACAGAGAAATGCAGAGTTGGAGTGCAACAGCTGAAGTAGATTCTAGCACCTGCAACAAGCTGGAGCTCTAGCTCATGGCTCTCTGAAGGTCAGGCTTTAATCACAGTTTAAACTCAGACTAGAGCCATGGGAGAGCAAGAAGCTCATAAAGATTAATGACATAACATAAGCAGTAGTGGATATAAATGACTGCCGTGGGTGTGCATAAGTCACCATCATCAGAAACACCTGCCTTGTCTGAATATCCCCATCAGCAACTTCACAAGCAATAGCAAAACAGTGCTATCAGTGAGTGAAAGAACATACATTTTTATGAAAGGGGGGGGGGGGGGGAGTCACCGGAAATATTAGTTTCATCTAAGCCACATGGGTGCTTTTTTTATTTTTATTTCCAAATGGAGACAGAGCCAAGAAGACTTCTTGTTCAGATGCTGACGCTGATGCAAGGGAACGTACATCTGAGGTGAGGATGGTGAGGGCATGAAAGAATCAGACAGCACAGAGCTCTGGAGCCCAGGAGGAGAGACAGTGTCAGGGTAAATCTGAGGAAGAGGAGGAGGTGGATGGAGATTAGATGCCATCGGGATAAGACGGATAAGAAAGAGAAGTTATTTGGGGGGGATTAAACCAGATTTTGTGTTTAATGAATGTGTGTGTCTGCGTGTGTGTAGTTGCTCAGCCTTTTTAGTAAAAAGTGATGGGGTTTGGGGATATTTTCTCACATTTTCCTATCACTTCCAGTGACCTTTTTTGGACTTAAGTGTCAAATAAGTCATGCTGTGCCCATTTTTTTTTCCTGAATGCTCATATTGTTCTCAAACACGTACAATGTTTTTTTACATTTTAGGTATTCATGTATGTTTGCATAAGTAGGAGGCAGTGGAAAGCAATGCAGCCCAGATGTGATGCTGAGCGGCGTTATGCTGAAAACGGAATAGAGGAGATGGGGGGGGAGTGGGTTGGGAGGGGCGTGGGGGCGGGGGGGGGGGGGGGGGGGGGGGGGGGCTGCACATAGGCTCCGAGGGGCGATGGATGCATCTGTGCAGAGAGACAGTGGGAGTTGCAGAAACAGTCAAACAACCAGCCGCAGATCACACACACACAAAACACACACCAGGATTGCATTTTGGACGCAGCTGTGGTGTACTGGAGAAACTCTTGGATACAGTCAGGAATAAAGAGAGGGGGACCGACCTGAGCCAAATTTAACACGTGGGCTTTAAAGAAAAACAGAAGTGTGGAGAACCAAAAGAGGACAGGGCTGCAAAAGACAAAGAGTGGGAGAAAAAAAGAAAGCTAACAGGACAAGGGCGACAACATCAACACAGGTATGACAAACTTTGGGATAAGAAATGATGACTGCATGAGCACATTTTAGGGTAAGAAGATGAAATGCAAAGATTGGTGTTGATTTAGCTGAGCAAGCAGTTGAATCTGTCAGCAGCCACAAGGACAAGGAAAACAGATAGGTGCTGATAAGTATGCACCTCTGTAGTTCAACGAATGTCTTCAGGGATAAAATATATATATATTTTTTTAAAGCTTCAGCGCTTCAAATACCTAAAGAAACTGAAACAAAACCAAACTAACTCCAACTGACATGCAAAAAGCAAATAGATCCTATGAAAATGCCATTTCTCTGTAACCTGCAAATTTACCCATTAGGAGCAGAAATCAATTGTGGGCAGTCATTTAGCTGCCTCTCTGGGTGCAACCTGTCAACATAATGTTTGCTTTGAAATACTCGCGTGATTTACATAATCTTTGAACAGTAAGACACAAGAGTGCTGAATTCTATTAACGGGGGAAAAGATTAATCTGCAGGAGAGATGGCGGCCATGAGCAAAGACTCCTTGGTGAGTTGGTGGCATGATTGTTTTTTTTGTTTTTTTCAGGGAGGCCTGATGAATAAACCATGAGGGTGGTGGCCACATAAATCAGCAGACCCCCATAACACTCTGTCATGCAAGAAAAGCACACAAAAACAATGGAAATGTGCAGCTGGACTCCCAACGCTTATCTATGCATTATCTGTAACTGTGTTTGTGTATAAATGACTGTGTGACAGCAAAATGGAGCACCTTGTTATGTATTAATGGCAGCCGGGAGCAAGAGATCAATATGATATTCTAGAGAAAGTATCAGGAGCAGAGAGGAAACCCCTGAGTATCAGCTAAGAGGGCAAGAACTACTCTGGCGCTGCAGATTTCCCCTAAGGCCTGGTGATCACTGTCGGTGAACTGCTGCCACCCTTTGGAGAAGCTGTGCTATCCTTTGAACTGTGCATGTGAAAGACAACGGACTGCTTTTGACATGGCCTTCTTTTGCTTTTAACCAATTAAAGCTGCTGACCTCTGACTGCAGATTCACACAATGACCATCCAGCTGCAGGAGCTTCTCATCTTCTGCCTGATCGTCACACAAAGGTGAGGCACTCGAGGTGGAAAATACCCTCAAGCACACGCAACCACATGATGTTGATTATTTTAAACATGGCATTATATTTTGTACCAAGATTTACGATTCTTTTCTCTTTTGCTCTCTCATTTATTTTGAAATGTCTCTACTGTTATCAGTGGCTGCATATTCCCTAGCAACCACTGGGGTGAATGGAACAACTCCCAACTTCTGCCCACAATTCAGAGGCTCATGAAAGGATACAACCGCTACCTCAGGCCTAATTTCAATGGTACTCAGTAGCTTGAGAGGTCTTTTTTGCACTTGAGCCTTTATCTCACAGGGCTGCAACTGTTGGCATTCGCAAGGAATTCTCCAAAATGTCAAAATGTTAGCATTTACCTTGCATTAGTCGCAGACTTAACCTTTTTCTGTCTTTAACTCTGGTCAGGCTGCAGAGGCAACAGGTTTAAGAGAGACACACAGACATCCTCTTCTTCAGCTCCTCCTGGGGTATTTTCAAGGTCTTTCCAGTCTAGGGAGGATATGTAATCCCTCCAGCAAGTTCTGGGTCTCTCTTTGGGTCTTTAGTGGGCCATGCATGGAAAACTTCCAAACCACTTCATCTTCCTTCAATGCAAATAAGCAGTGGTTCTATGTTGAGGTTCCTCGGGATGATGGAGCTCCTCACCTTATATCCAAGGTTGAGCCTGGCCCCACTATGGAGGAAACTCATTTCAGCCCTTTGTATCTGAGATCGGGCAGCACGGTGGCGCAACTGGTAGAGCTGTTGCCTCTCAGCGAGCAGGTCCTTGGTTCAAACCGCGGTCCAGGGGCCTTTCTGGGTGGAGTTTGCATGTTCTCTCCGTGCATACGTGGGTTTCTCCGGGTGCTCCGGTTTCCTCCCACAGACCAAAAACATGCATGTTAGGCTGATTGGTAACTTTAAATTGTCCCTAGGTGTGAGTGAGAGAGTGAATGGTTGTTTGTCTCGTTTGTCTCTATGTGGCCCTGTGATGGACTTGCGACCCGTCCAGGGTGTACCCCGTCCCTCGCACAGTGATTGCTGGACATGGGCACCAGCGACCCCCGTGACCCAAAATGGAATAAGCGGGTAAAGATAATGGATGGATGGATGGTATCTGAGATCTTGTTCATCAGTCATGATCAAAATCTCATGATTTATGTGAGGGTCAGAATTTAAACCAGTATAACAAAAGCTTCACGGTTAGGTTCAGCTGTTTCTTCATGTAGCAGTAAGGAGCAATGCCCCCATTACTGCTGATGAGACTCTGATTCATCTGTCCATCATCTGCTTCATCACCCGTTCCATCTTTCCACCAATCATAAATAAAACTCTCAGATATCTGAACTTTTCAGCTTGCGGCAGAGACTCCTCTCAATCTGGAAGGACCTTTTTCCATTTGAGTCACATGACGTATTTTAAAAATTTGTGAAATCAAATTTACTTTCAAAGTCATTTTATGTCTCCAACTGCTTGCCAACAGTAGCAGTAAGATACGGCACATGCTTTAAACCAGTATCTCACCATTCTGCACCAAATTTCTAATGGCATTCACAAGGGAGTTTCTTAAATGTCTAAAATTGTTTCCAGTCTCTTGGTCTTCACATTCAAGTTGCACAGCAACTGGCGTCTGTATCTCAGTAGTTCATGAGAATACTCATCGAGTTGTTGTAGGTGCCTACAAGCTGTCTGGAACCTTTCTCAATAGCTTCTCAAATTAGTTTCCACAAGTTTAAAATTGCGAGCAATGTACAAAAACTGCATGACAGGGTGGTAACTATGTTGTGACCAGCTGGAGACAAAAATAAAAATCTCTTGTCAAATCATACATGGAACATGGCCAAATAAAATACAGTAGTCCCTCGCTACTTCACGGTTCGTTTATCGCGGACTCGCTCTATCGCGGTTTTTCAAAATAAGATTGGACATGACACACAGTTGGCTGATTGATGGATGAGCTGCACGATCGACATGGACTTTTTATTTAAAATTAGCTATTTAGCACCTGCTGCACACTTGTGCAGCCCATACCGCAGGATAAACTTCCTGCTGCAGTGATCAGCTGTTCACCGTGCAGCGGAGAAGTGGGCGTGGTCAAGAGTGCTTGCAGGTGGCAAAGAGCAGAGGAGGCAGGGAGCTGAAATCATGACATTCTGTGCTCTTTAAGAGTGTTTAGAGTTTAGAAACATTTAGAATATTGCAAGAGTGTGGGAAGGGTTTATAATGCCTTTATATATATATTACTACTTATTACTTGTACTATTATTCCTACTTCGCGATGTTTCACTTGTCGCGGGTCTTCAGGGTATGGATCCCCCGCGATAAACCACGGACTACTGTGTATCTGATAGGGCTTCATAATCATGTGGCTCAGAACTATTGCTCTACCATCCCATGACATAAAACAAAACATTTTTGTTGTGGGACTTTTGCACGGCTTTATTGAGACGCTTGCACAATAAAATTATGAGTTCATGGCAAATTTTGACCCAAACAATGCTGAGAGTGTGTGAAACTTTGTACTTTGTTCATGCGTCTGCAGACATGTTATAAGTTGAAATTCAGTGCAACAGATGTATTTTCTTACAATTGTACCACAGTATTTAGTCCCCAACCTTCCCAACATTTGCAGCTAAGTGAGATACAGGCCTTAGTTTCATTCTTCTTGTCAAAGTGAATCAATTTAGGTATTTCTGATATCACAGAGGGTCCTGTGGAAATCGGAATGAGTCTTGATATTGCCAGCATTGACGCCATCTCTGAAATTAATATGGTAACTCATTCCCATTTATTTATTTGTATTTAGACAGTGAATAATGAAAAGAGCAATAACCAAAAACTGAACTATTGTGATCCTTTCAGGACTACACCGCCACTATCTTCCTCCGCCAGCGCTGGCGTGATTCCAGGTTGGTGTTTCCTGGAAATGAGAGTGTGAGCGTGGACGGACGCCTGGTGTCCCTGCTGTGGATCCCCGACACCTTCATCCCAGACTCCAAGCGCTCCTTCCTTCACGACGTCACGGTGGAAAACCGCCTCATCCGCATCTTCAGCAATGGGACGGTTCTCTACGCCCTTCGGTACATTCTTATTTATTTATTTTTCAAGCTTCTGTTGCAGTCAACCATGAACAGGCCTCAGGGTGTTTTAATAAAAAAACAGAAGGGGAAAAAACAACCAATGCATCATCACTCAGTCATATAACTTCAGGGAGCAGTACTAGATTTCCACATGTCTTGTTCCCCTCAAACCCTTTTGATTTGTCACATTGCAGCTTCAGTGAAAATGTGTCTTGACATCCAGTTTATCTTGTCACCCTGCCCCACAACTTTGTTTTGACTCAAACGCTAAATTGAGGACAGAAAGGGCAGTTTTTAGCAGCGTGGTCAGGCTGATTTTCATTCTGCTTGAATAAAAGAAAAGACATGTTGATTCATGACATTAAAGGTGGCAACTCAATGATGAATGAGTCAGGGAGCTGCCCTCGCTTTTTCTGTTTACAGCGTTCCTACGTGATCTTTAAATCTAATGGCAAAAAATGTGCCGATGGTTGTTTTTCCTGGAAAAGAAAGAGTTTTATTTTTACGTACAATCAGTCGCATTGTACTACGGTACATCAAAAACTGTTTTTTGAGCAATCTTTGATTCTCTTATTTAAAACACCCAACAGCATCACAGCTACAATTGCGTGCAACATGGACCTGACCAAATACCCCATGGACAAACAGGTGTGCACCCTGCAGCTGGAGAGCTGTGAGTACTTCCTGTCAGCTCCACTAATGTGTAAATGGGCATGAATTATCTCCGGCTCGTCATTTGCATCGTCAGAGTCGTGACTATCATTGTAGACAGGTCATGTGTTGGTGAGCTGCTTGAAGGTTATGAATTCTAATAAATATATGTTTGTCAGGGGGCTACAACATCCAAGATGTGGTGTTCTACTGGACCAGGGGCAATGACTCAGTGAGGGGCTTGGACACGCTGCGGCTGGCTCAGTACAGTGTGGAGAGCTACAACACATCAGTGTCAGAGGCTGTGTATGAAACAGGTACCACGTGGAGCGAGCCCTTCTACAGCTGTGCTACGTCTTATTTATCTGTTTAGAAAGCAGTGTCATTTTTATGTCTCTTCACAGGACATTACCCCAAGCTGGTGCTGCATTTTTCCCTGCGCAGGAACGTCTTGTTCTTTATCTTGGAGACTTATGTTCCTTCCATTCTGCTGGTGGTTCTCTCCTGGGTCTCTTTTTGGATCAGCCAGTCCTCTGTTCCTGCTCGAACCTGCATTGGTAATGATTCTGGCGCTAGTCAAAACCGAGTTAAAAGACAGACATGCCATAGAAAAACTAGTTCAGATGATTGGGAATGGGTTTCTACGAGGGTGGCATAGTGGCTCAGTTGGTAGAGCTGTAACTTCTCAGCGAGAAGGTCGCCGGTGCAAATCCCAGCCAGGGGTCTTTCTGGATGGAGTTTGCATGTTCTCTCCGTGGATGCATGGGTTTTCTCCAGGTACTCCGGTTTCCTCCCATAGACCAAAAACATGCATGTTAGGCTGATTGGTAACTAAATTGTCCCTAGGTGTGAGTGAGAGAGTGAATGGTTGTTTGTCTCGTTTGTCTCTATGTGTCCCTGTGATAGACTGGAGACCTGTCCAGGGTGTCCCCCGCCCCTCGCACAGTGATTGCTGGACATGGGCACCGGCGACCCCCGTGACCCAAAAAATGGAATAAACGGGTAAAGATAATGGATGGATGGATGGATTAATGGATGGGTGGGTGTTTTTTTTTTTAATGATGAGATATTATATTATATGTTGTAGCACTTCAAACCAACTCAATTTGGATTAACACAGTTAGTTCTGACAGGACTGATGAGCCAGATAGAGTCTGGATTAAAGTGGATTGCATCCATCTGATAACAACTCCAATCTCAAAAAGCCGTAGCAGTTAATCTACCTAGCTAATTCAATTCAAGACATTTGCCATAAATGACCATAGAAAACACAAAAATGGATTTATTTCGGTCATTTGTACAGATATTAATCAAAAATTAGGTGTGTATTTAGCTAAGAGTTATAAACAACACATGCCTGGTGCTTTATTATAAATGCTTCTTTATAATCCTACACTGTTGTCAGTTTTGCAGCAAGTCATTATTTACACAGAATACTGTGGTTATCTGCAAATGCAGTTAGCAGCAGCTGCTGGTTGTAGCACCTCTGACGCAGTCTATGGCAAGTCCACAAGGAACATGTTATTTTTGCAAGGATAACCTGCAACATGATGAAAATGGTAACCGTTTTAAGTTAGCATTAGCAAGAACTGCTAGGTAATGTTTGGGACTGTAGCTGTTTTAAGGTAATAGAAATCCTATTATTTATGTGCTTTTCTCTGCTTGTCGGCCCAGGTTTCCACTTGTTTTCTCCAAACTGATGTCTGATATCTAAAAATTATTTCACCGTAAACCTTTAATCACTTTGCAAGTGCATTTTATTAGCAAATATGCAACAAATCATAAAACACACAGGCCTACACCTAAAAATATACTGTATATATAAAAAAATATGGTTTTGTTATTTTTTTTAGTGTTGAGCTTACAGCCACGTCTGTGGAGCCATATTTTTGTTGAAGTTACCTTTAAAATCCTTTTGCAAAATATCTGTACCACTTTACAATAAGGCTCCTCTTATAGATGGCTAATAAATAGTTTGTAGATGCGTTATGAATTCCTCTATAAACACTTTATAAATTATTAATAACCGTTTTATGCATTAATTTAGGGTGACAGAATCAAAACTGACCAGTTTCTTGCCAAATAGTGATCCAAACCTTGTAAGCACAATAAGCATTTGTAAACCTATTTCTTTAGGATGTAATATTAGTTGATACTTATAATGCATTGATAAAGTACAATATTATATGCTAAAGAAATAGGTTTACAAATATTTATTGTGCTTACAAGGTAGTGACTTAGTCTGAAATGTTGAATATAACAACTCTAGATGAAATGGGCAAACAGGTTTGGATCACTATTTGGGAAGAAACTGCTCAGTTTTGTCTCTGTCACCCTTACTTAATGCATAATAAACAGTTATTAATGTTTATAAAGTGTTTATAGAAGAATTATTAACGTGTCTATAAACTATTTATTAGCCGTCTGTAAGGGCAGCCTTACTGTAAAGTGGTACCAACATATCTTTATGAGTTTGAGACCTGTAGACACAATAATACTTGCTCACACATCGTGACCTCCCAGTCCAAGCTCCAGTAAACATCGACTTTTTATCCAGACCGCAAATAATCAATCGGATGCCGGTGGACTTCTCCAAATGTTGAAATTCCTCAGAATCCCCTTGTTTTGATTGTAATTTCCAGAACATTTCAATTCTCTGAAGTTTTGACAAAAGTTGTTCTAAAGGTTTTTTTTCTTTCTTACGATTCGTCATGTTTTTTAGTCCTTCTCATTGTTTATTCATTTCCACCTGTTTGCTGAGTCTCCTCCTCCTGTTGCTAAACGCCATGTGTATATTTTCTTGCTTTGCTGGTTGAAAATGAACTTTTTTATGGCCAGTCCTCTGTAAAACTCAAACTCTTCCATGGACAGCTTCAGATGTCCTCATGGGCAAACACTGATCTATGATCAGGTGCTTTGTTTTATCCCTGATTCCTGCTACGCCTTGTTTTCAAGTTTTGGGTTGTTTGCCTTATTTTGTCAGGGTTTTTTTTTGTTAGAATTTGAAGTATTATTAATTATTCTAACCCTACTCTAAGTAGAGCCTGATTAAACACGTTTCTTCTGTCTCCTACAAGTTGAAGCTAGTTGAGTAAACTGTTATTCTCCACAAACAACCCTCTGATTCGTTCCTCAGGGGTGACCACAGTCTTGACGATGACCACGCTGATGATGGGCGCTCGTACCTCTCTGCCCAATGCAAACTGCTTCATAAAGGCCATAGATGTTTACTTGGGCATCTGTTTCACCTTCATCTTTGGTGCCCTGCTGGAATACGCCTGCGCTCATTTTTACACCATGCAGAACCAAACCATCGAAGATTTACACAGGGTAAGTAAAAGCAATGCATTTTATAAGATGATTCATGTTAAATAATAAAACAAATCTGTAATAATTTGTCCATTTTGTGGGGGATGGGGGGTTATCAGGAGCTACTGAGGGAGTTATGCGAGTCTAACGGAAACGGCTCGATCCCAATTAACATTGCCAGCCAACCAAACCAGTCGGTGGAAGTCGGTTCCACTGCAGAGGAGCCTGCAGAGGAGCCCGTGAACAGTGACATTAAGAAGCACGCCACAGCGAAAGAGAAAGTGCAGAGTCAGGGCTGCGGTTTATCGTCCGTGAAAGATGCGTCCCGCAGAGCAGCATCTGTCTTCATTGTGGAAAATCCACACAACATCGATCGCCATGCCCGCACTGTTTTCCCCACAGCTTTTCTCTTCGTCAATATTCTGTACTGGCTTTATTATCTCTTCCTCTGAGTGCTGAATGAAGCCTGCAGAGATAGTTCATGCCACCACCCCGAAGCTGCTCTACCTCCTCATTTTCGCTGCAGCGCCAGTCGCTACTGGCGGGATCTCATTGCATCGGAGCCGACCTTAACGTAAAACACAGATTCTAATCATTTTAGGGCTACAAATTGATGAGAAACGATCAGGACTGTTTTCTCCCTTGAAAGGTGTTATCGACTTGGTATGAATGGATGGCTCTCCACATACACTCACTGACAAAAGTTCAAACCCAGAAAAAAAAAATCTAAATTTGGATGTAGTTTGGTCCACATGTAGACATATTATTGGTATGCGGATGATTTAATATGCAAGGAGCACGTTTAGAACAAGCATCAGATTCACAGTGCTTCACTGTTTTCCACATTTTGTTATGTTACAGCCTTATTCCTAATTAAATTAAATTAATCTAGTTCCTCAAAATTCGACATACAATTACCCCACTATGACGATGATGTGAAAAGGTTAAATGTATTAAAATTGAAAACCAAAAAGGATCACCTTTACATAAGTATTCAGTCGTTGCTGACCTTTGGCAGCAGTCACAGCCTCAAGTCTTTTTGAATATGATCACACCTCTCTTTAGACAGTTTGTCCCATTCTTCTTTGCAGTACTTCTCAACCTCCATCAGGTTTGGATGGGAGACGTCTGTTCAGCCATTTTCAGAAATCTCCAGAGATGTTCAATCATATTCAAGTCTGGGCTGTGGCTTGGCCACTCCAGGACATTCAGGGGCCCTGAAGCCACTCCTTTGAGGTCTGGGCCATGTGCTTTGGGTTGTCCTGCTGAAAAATGAACCGTCGTCCCAGTCTGAGGTCAAGCGCTCTCTGGAGCAGGTTTTCATCCAGGATGTTTCTGTAGATTTATGCTTTTCCTCTATCCTGACTAGTCTGCCAGTTCCTGCTGCTGAAAGACATCCCCATAGCATGATGCTGCCACCACCATGCTTCACTGTAGGGATGGTCTTGGCCTGGTGACGAGTGGGGCCTGGTTTCTTCCAAACACGACGCCTGGCATTCAATCTTTGTCTGCCTTCGAGTGGCTTTCGTCTGGCCACTCTACCATAAAGAGATTGTTGCAGAGATGGTTGTCCTTCTGGAAGGTTCTCCTCTCTCCATAGAGGAACACTGGAGCTCTGACAGAGCGACCATCAGTTTCTTGGTCACCTCCCTGATTAAGGCCCTTCTCCCGATTGCTCAGTTTAGATGACCAGCGAACTCTAAGAGGAGTCCTGGTGGTTCCAAACTTCTTCCATCTATGAATGATGGAGGCCACTGGGCTCACTGGACCTTCAAAGCACCAGAACATGTTCTGGTGTTTGTGCTCTGACATGCACTGTCAGCTGTGGGACCTTATCTAGACGACAGGTGTGTGTGTGTGTTTCCAAACCAAGTTCAGTCAACTGAATTTACCTCAGCTGGACTCCATTTAAGTTGTAGAAACATCTCAAGGAGGATCAGTGGAAACACAATCTGAGCTTCACGGCAAAGGTTGTGCATATTTATGTAAATGTGATCTCTTAGTTTTCTGGTTTTTAATAAATGTGCAAATATCTCAGCTTTTTCCACTGATTAGTCTCTTTAGAATGATTTGTTCAATTAGCTTTGTAGAGATCTAGTAGAGTGCTGTACGAATGGGTAAATGAGGACACAGATTGTGTTGTAAAGCGCTTTGAGTGTCTCAATAAGATAGAAAGGCGCTGTATAAGTACAGTCCATTTACCATTCACATTGTCATAATGGGGGGCAGCACGGTGGCGCAACTGGTAGAGCTGCTGCCTCTCAGTGAGCAGGTCCCTGGTTCAAATCCCGGTCCGGGGGCCTTTGCATGTTCTCTCCGTGCATGCGTGGGTTTTCTCCGGGTACTCCGGTTTCCTCCCACAGACCAAAAACATGCATGTTAGGCTAATTGGTAACTCTAAATTGTCCCTAGGTGTGAGTGAGAGAGTGAATGGTTGTTTGTCTCGTTTGTCTCTATGTGTCCCTGTGATGGACTTGCGACCCGTCCAGGGTGTACCCCGCCCCTCGCACAGTGATTGCTGGACATGGGCACCGGCGACCCCCGTGACCCAAAAATGGAATAAACGGGTAAAGAAAATGGATGGATTGTCATAATGGGCTAATGTATGTGGAATTTTGAGGAACGATATAAATTTAATACAATTTGGAACAAGGCTGTAACATAACATGTGGAAACATTGAAGCACTGTGAATACTTTGCAGATGCACTGTAAGTGCCAAATGGAGCAATATCAGGCAGTGTCTGGACATCAGTCAATCAAAACAGGGAGTGAAGGTCAACAGACTCAAAGGAGTGATGCAGAGTTTGCATGGAGCCAGGTGGTTGTATTGTGTAACTGCTCGCACATGGGGTGTACTAATGTCCCAGTGGACCTATGTTGAAACCAATGGGTGCATTGGGCATCCTGCATCATGAAGGTTCTTGTCACAGATGGACCGCACAAAGGGAAGATTCTTGTATACTGTATCAAGTATTGCATCTGTGCATGTTGGACTCTTTACACAATTATTTTGTCACAAAATCTTGTTGACTGGCTGAACTAAGGGCCCACTGTTCCATGTGTGGGCTACCTTTAAAACCAGAGCATCTGAAGCAGTGCCATAACTGGGAGAAAGAGACTGATGGTAAAATACAGCATGCCCTGTTCAGAGATACAGGTGAACATCTGCATATATGGTGGTCCTGAGAGAAGACAACCAGTCTTGCCCACATTGTAGATAAAACCCAAGGCGTGTGACTTCACATCACCTCTGGTGGTGATTCAAAGAACCTTACAGGCAGTGTTGTCAGACTTCCTACACAAGGACATATCTTACTCCTCTTAGACAGATACAGTGGTATCTGGTACAGTTTGGTACAACTGGTACAATTTTTCTACAAAACACCACCTGTCCACACGTCTTTGGACTAAGTGCATCATGATGAGGTCCTCTTGAGAACAACTAGGTCACCAGTTTACCTCCAATCTAATGTGCAAAATCAATTGATAAGTGCCAATCTGGTGGATCTCCAGTGTTGAGTTACAACTTTAGGTCAACTGTTGCAGGGGCATCTGTATATTTCTGTTCCACTAAATCACCATTTGTCTCCAGGTCTGAAGGGTTGCTACACTCTACCTGGTGATGTGCCAAATCTATTATCCATTAGATCTAATATTATAAACATTGATCTTTCAACATATATGCAGTTTCATTTAATTCCCATTACTCCGTCTGGGTGCTTAAATTTGTTTTTGTCAGTGATCATATCAGCATGTGACATTGGTTATAAATCCTTTCTTACCAACAAACAAAGTCTTTAAACCCAACGAAGATACGCAAACACGTTCTTGATGGCCTGAACCACAATGTGATCTGCTGCGCTGCATTAAAATGCCTTTATTAAGTGACTCATATAGATGTGCTTCTTTCTTGCTGTGGCTGTAATATACTGTTTGTATGAGATAATGTACTGTATATTTACTTCACTGGATACTATGTGCAATTAAATTATTATAGCCTCAGAGTGTACAGTGTGTTTTTGTGGAAAATGCCAGCGTTCACGCAGCTTCTAATGACTCAAAATTGACTTTTTTTGGACAATAAGATGCAAATTTATTGGTTCCTCATCCAGGTAAAGTGCAAAAGTCAACCAAAGGTTCGACAAAGAAGGTTTTAAAATGACAAAGATTTTCCTAATTGGACAATACTGATTAGTATTGAAGAGTGCCACTTTGTTAGTAATTCAATTATCTGCAACAGGACGATTCAGTTCTGTTCGACTTTCTGTCAGAGGGAGTCAAATAAATATTGGATTCTGTTTGAACCAAAGAATTCAGCACATTTTCAATTAGTAGTACAGCTTCGACCTGAGCGGAGAAGCTAATCAGTTCAGTAATTAAAAGGTTAGACAGTGTCCTCCAAATCATTTAAATACCCCATGTCTGAAAGAGTAACGTGCAAATGTTATAGATATTTGTAGAGTTAAGATCATTAACTGCCAGGGAGCATCTAATCGATCCCAAACACAATAAAGTCATTAAAAGTAGCCAATATATATATAAAAAAGTAAAACATGATTCTGGAATAAGTGCTCCCAAATGTCAACCATGTACCTTTTATAAAGTTTCTGTTTGAATTTTTGGGTGTCTGAAGATTAAACCAAATAAACGATGGAGGGAGATAATTATGTAACTTTTAAGGTCTAAAACTTTTGTGTTTTATAAAGATAATAGCAAATAAAACAATTTAAAAGTATAAACAGAATGTAGTAGTCAAAGCTCAGTATGTACAGAAAGAAAGTAAAAAACATTACATTGCATAAAAGACACATCAGTAAATCCCCACCAGCGAATCACATTACGCAGGTTCTATTTTCCTGAATCTTAATTAAACTTTTCTTTTCTGGTTCCAAACACAAAAATCTGCACTTTCCAAGAGTCTTGTTTCGGCTCTTGCTCTTCTTTCACTTACACTTTTCTTTTGTCTTTTTGTTTACTTGATTTTTCTTCTTTTTTTTTTTTTTTTTTTAACTGCCACTCAATACAACAAAACGCATCAGTCTCAGGAGTTTAATTGGTCCTTTTCACTGGAGGATAAATATTTAGTGAGACTGCACTGCCATCTAGTGGCTGATTTCTTTATTACAGTTTGTCCTCGGTAACCAAAAAAGAAAGTCTGGGCTTCAGGAGATATATATAAAAGATTATCCTGGACGACAGAAATTGTGGAAAAGTCACGCCCTGATTTCCATCCACTTCCATCTTTTCTGTTAAACACCTCCTAGGTTCCTTTCTTTGACTCCCATTCCTGTAGAAACACAAGATCAACAAGAGCAGATCACTTTGAGTTTTAATGTAAGCCACTGAAATATGCATTTTATTTTTATTTTTGAAACAGGTTCTGTGGAAAATGTATGAACAATTATGACTTTACCGTTTACTGTTGTAACAATGGGTGGGGGGGGGGTGGGGGGGGGGGGGGGGGTACTTCATTCTCAAAATATATATAGCAGTTCATGTGATTTAATTTTAATTTTTTATTTAAGACATCGCATCACCTGATCTTCATGTAATGTTCACATTATGTAATTATTTACATAGAATTCTGTGGTAACTAGCACGAGCACACCGCAACCAGCTGTCACATGTCACGTGCAGCACCGGAGAAGTATCCGACTGCAGGACTTCCAGGTGTGGCCATGGCTCAGGCTTCTCCCAGTTGACGCGTGTACGTACGTATCAGCATGCACGCTAAAGTGCTCCAATATGTTTGTGTTCTTTTCCGATGTGCAGAACAACATTCCATGCTCGGAAAGCATACATAACGTTCTGGTACTTCTATGTGAAAACTGTGGTAAATGTTTAAACCTGAAGAGGCCTCAGACTGGTAGGAGTGGGACGGGGGAGTTCGCCTGAAAATCTCCACTCTGACACCTGGTTTGAGAGAATGAGGGCTGGTTGCCCTCTATGTCAATCAAGTAACACATTTCATAGTGAGGATGGATACAGGCTGACGTCTATATTTTTTTAATGCCATGCGATCCACCCATAATGCCTTTGCAATCGACCGGTGGATTGCGCTCAACGTATTGGACACCCCTGTTCTAAGGTCTGCCATGTGAAGTAAGAAAACTCGCTACATGGTAACAAACTCTTGTGATTCAGTTAACACTCCACAAAACAAAAGAAAAACAGGCAAGAATTATGTTCAGAATGACAGCAGCAGGTGAGTGGGGGTGGGCGGTGTAGATCTGATCACGTCACCTTGGCTTTCTGCATGACAGTTCCAGTAGAGGAGGCGTAAACGGACGGAGGTCTCCTCCGCAGCTCTGCAGCACAGTTCACCGGTAATGACTCGCTGTAGATGTTCTGGATCTTCTTGCTAGATGTCTACGAAGAGGTGAAAGTATAAATACAGTAAACATTTTAAAAAGTGCAAGCTAACAATGCAATGCCTTCCCACCGAACGTTAACAAACGTACCTTATCAGGTGGTGCGGCCTCCTTTGAAGCGCCCAGCGCTGAGCCCGCCTGGCTCTTCTTCAGGTTTTCTTTGACCTCAGTGAGCCGGAGCTCCAGGTCCACCCTCTCGGCCTCTTTAGCTCGACAGGCTTCCTCCAGCTCGAACACGCGCTTGTTTAGGAAGGCTTTCCTCCGATCTGCTTCACAAAGACACAATCAGCACAATGAGAAACACAAACAGCTGCACGCTTGTGCCGTCATGTCCTGATTTAAAGGTTGCCAGATATTAAAATGTACTCTCTCTTTCAGAATAAAAGTACATTTGTATAAACACCTAACTCGCCCTCAGTGCAACTGTTCACAAGTAGCTATTCTTGTGACTTACATGTGTATTCGTGCTATATTGCATAAATGTGCAGATAGAAACACAATTTACATTTCACACTAAAAGTCACTACAGATATTGATTTTATAAAAATATAATATGTTGAATTGTAGACATTATGGTCAAATTTTAATGATAAGAACTTTACTGAGCCCACAGGAAATAGTTGTTCCAGGGTTTCAATACAAATGAACATGCACAAGGAATCACATGATCTAAAAATAACAGAGAGGCATAAAAACACCAACAATCAAAGTCAGATAAGGAGTGGACAGAAACATTAAAGTGTTTATTGTTGCGATGCATGTGCAGTCTTCTGACATCTCCAGATGTTATGCTCTAAACATGTGCTGTAAGGGACTCTCAGCTGCTACCACATCGAATTATACCTCAATATCTGTAACATCGATTGAGTTGTAGCCGTTTTTGTGTTGGCCAATGTTGATTAGCACTGGTGGCCATCTTGACTTTGACTATTACAGTTAATCAGTTGGAGATGTACATCCATTGATTAATTTCTGAAAGTTTCATTATAATCCGTCAAATGATTAATGTGATGTTTTACTAACAGACAAGCAGGGTTTGACTCCAAATGTTAATGCTAAAGTTGTAATCGCATATCTCACTCAGTGAGAGTGTGTGTTGTGAAGCGGTCCCAGCTACAACCACAACAACGTTTAGCGTAAAATCTTTAAAATTTGACTGAGTTATAGAGATTTTTGTGTTTTTAAGGTTCAGTTGGCTGTAAGGGATAGCTTCACTTGTGTTGGCTACAAATGTTTATCACCTGCAGAGGTACTTTCAAAGACTATTACCTGAAGGTTGACCTAATATCCACCCAGTGGTTCATCAGATATTTTGCTAACAGACCAAGTTCACTCTAAATAGTTATAGACAAAATTTTAATCAAACAACTTGCACATTTAGTTAGTGCTCAGAATATGTGTTAAGGATGAGTCTCAGCTATGCACCAAGTATTAGGCAAATGTCGATAAAACATCATTTTTGTATTGTTTAATATTAGTTGGCTGTGGCAGCTTTCCTGATTTGAGTCGACACCAAAGGTTAATCAGCTGTAGATGTAAATCTAATAAATAATCTCTGCAAGTTCCAATGAAAATTGTCCAGTGGTTTATGAGATATTTTGCCACAAAGCACACTGCCACACCATAAACATGGGAAAACATTATCTCCTGCCTTTGCCTTTGAAACCAGGTGAAATTTAAAACTAATGAACGTCCTGGAAGATTTCACCGTCAGTAATAATTTCTAAATCATAACCTCTGATAGTGACATGTGCAGCTTCAGGAAATTATTAGTACGAATTGTTATGATAACTGCGCTGTTGGCTTTAATAATCATTCTTGAGGAGGGAATTTCCTTTCACATGGCTTTTAAATGATAAAGGTCAGAAAGCAGGATCATTAAAAAAAAAAAGAAATGCTATAGTTTTAAACGATGTATGTTGTTCATATGAGAACGCTTTTTCTCTGTTTTAGGGATATTTTCTTGTTCTAACCAAACAGAGATTTTTGGAAAAGTCTTCACTAGGATTCTAATCCAAATTACGTTGATGTATGTACTGTTTTTAAACAATTACAAAAAATGATTTGCACATCATCAGCTCTGTTTTTACCCCCCTTACCCGAGGCCATCCTCAGCTCCTCCTTCAGCTCCCTCTTCTCCTGCCGCAGAGTCACCAGTGTATTTCGGATCCCATCCCTCTTCTTTTCCAGCTCCTCTTTTTCCTTGAGGTAACGTTTTGCATCCTCCTCCGCTCGTGTTTTCCCATACTTTCCATACTGGTTGGCATCTGGGTGGGAGCAAAGGTGAAGGGGTCAGACGTGCAGGGGTTATGGGAAGAAGACCAAAAAAAACTCACACCGTGATCCATCTCCCTGTCTGATACATGCGCTGCTCGCTGTCTGAGAGTAATGTAGGGCAAAAGTAAGCGCAGCACGCTAAGTTGCCTTTTTTTTTTCCCTGATTCAAACAAAGACATTTCATTTTAAGAACAATTATGTGATGAACATAAAACTCAGTGTGATGACACACTCAGAGCTGGAGGTCAAAGGTGAGACAGTGAGTGTCCAATAAATCTCTGGTTCCGTCCTAAAGCTTTCAGCTCCGGAACAAGTCGGGCTCTTTGATGTTCCAGAACTTGTCCACACTGAAGAAACTTTGCACAAGGTAGCAGCACTGATACGACTGTTCACAGACCAGGACACAAATCTCCTCAACTTGAATAGTAAATGACACAAACGTGAGGAGCTAGAAACGAGAGAAAAAAGGAGCAGATTATAGACAAAGATCAGGATCAGCAGGAAAAAGTGAAATCCTGAGGCCGATGGGGGCCTAAATGAGTCGGACTGTCAGTGAAGTGGCTCACCGCTAAAATGAGTGTTTGGAGTGTAACCTCTAACGCACAAGAGCAGCTCAGTCATCTGTGAGGTGCAACTACAGTATATTAACTGTGAGCATCAGGATTACTGCAAGTTTCCCTTTTGTCTCATTCTTTGTATGTTCTAAGGAGGGACACAGTTTGAAAGTGTGGGTGGGTGTAAAGCTGACAAAACAGGGTCCAACAAAAATGAAACAAGAGCAAAGGAGTTCCGCAGGGATTAATTTTAGGCCCTATCCACTTTCAGCTGAAACAAACGAAGCCCATCCTTTCTTTTAAGTCTTGCTAGGCTGATTTTAACCATCCATTTATGGGGATGAATCAAAACAAAGTTTTTTTTTTATTTTTTTATTTCCTACAAGTATGTCAGCACTGGTTATCCATCTGCTCATTTGTTAGCCATACCCAGTGACATCAGACAAGAGGTAGACAACGCCCTGTTCAAGCTGCCAGTTCAATGCTGCATTGGAAATACAGTAAGGGACAATTCAAACTCTCACAGATATACAAATCAGAGTTATCAATCAAGGAGACATGCAGGAGTTTAAACTGTTTAAAAGAAGTGGCTCAACTAAAGAAAAGCACAGAGCAAATAAAATATCCAGACAGAAATCAAAGAAAAGGTCCTCTCGAATGACCTGAATAACTGTATTTCCCTGCATAACTAAAACAAGAGCTCAGTTAGCATTTGGGGCCAAAAGTCAAGTTCATTCCCAGTACAGGTTGGACGCCACCAGGGACACCCATTGTCTTTGATCCCATTTGTGGTTTCATGGACAAGAGCTCAGGTTATTCTGATCTCAGGTGCAGACACAGATGTGGGTCTGGTTTGGTAACCTCAAGGTTTTGTCTCTGTTTTTGAAGATGATGTGGCCATGTTGGCATCTTAAGACTATGACCTTTACCATGCAATGGGGCCATGTGCAAAATAGCTGGGAAGAGAATCAGCTTAGTTAGAGAACATGGTTCTCAACTGTAAAAATGTGAAATGTTCCCTCCCAGTTGAGGATGAGTCTCCACTTCAGTTCAAGTACCTGGGAGTCTTGTTCATTAGTGACAGGTAGAATGGACCGAAAGATGGATCAACCGATTGGAGTCTCATCTGCAGTCATGAGGGCATTGCTCTGGTCTTTCATGGTGAAAAGCTGCTGATTTACTTGTTTATATATGATCTATCCCTCACCTATTGTCATGAGGTAGCCTATGGACCAAGACTGAAAGAGCAGGATCCATGCTCAGCTACCAAAAGGTATGAAGGTCCATCATCTAGGAAGAGCTCAAAGTAGAGGCATTTCTCTTCCACATTATTTTTTACAGAACTTGTTGGCGAGACTATACTGTATATCCTCCTTGGTCTGGGAATACTTCAGGATCCCATATATAAAGTACAAAGTACATACTCCATTTCAAAACAGAACACAACTAACTTAAACATAGTACAAACAGGTGTCCCCTTGTGTGTTTGATTATGCAAAACGTCCTGGCACCAGAAACACTACAAGTCACATCACTGAAAGATGCTTTCAGTTTCCCCTGAAATACATCCAAACAACAGAAAAGTGAGAACCATGTACTCAGGTTTTGACCTTATCTTGAGTTGAGAATACCTTATGTCACTCTCCACACCAAACCTTGAGTAGCTATGGAGCATCAAGGAAAGGTCAGCAAGATAATACTGTATATAACCAACCTCAGACAAAGACAGAAATACATGGATACATAATGGTAAGTAAGCACATGAGAACTAAATGCCACAAGTTGTGCATGAAACAACATCCACTATGTCCAAAGCAGGTTGCACGGTGGTAAAAGTACAAATTAGTACTGAGTGCCTTAGACCAGTCGAGCTATCTTTTAATGTGTCCAGCCAAGCAATTGTTGCATACCTGAATAAAACGTGTTTTTTGAAAGCTGCTCAGTAAGCAGTTTTGCTTCATCAGCCAATGAAAAATCACATTTTCAACATTTTGTCTCTGTTACTGAAACTCCCATATGTTGACGTTTAAGTTCATAAATCTGCCCTGTACAATTGTCTCATGAAACCACATGAAAACATGACTCCCCAGTCCCACTGTATAAACAAAGGTCTCACCCCATCCAACCCCACAGAACTAAACCAACTGAACTTAAACGCACTCACTCCAGCCGGTTCGCTTCAGGGAAACTAAGGACTTGGTGTTTTTGTCAACGTCGCTGTTGGAGAAACTTGAGCGTCGCTTCTCTTGATTCCCAGATTGCTGCTTGTGGTTTTCTCTTGACTGGGTGGAGTGGAGAAGATGAAGAGGTGATGGGGGGGGGGGGGGGGGGGGGGGGGGACGACGCTCTGGGGGGGGGGGGGGGGGGGGGGGGGGGGGGGACGGGACGACGACACATATGGGAGAATGAGGGCAAAAGGGGAAAAAGTAAGAATAGATTATTAGGGTTAGCAATAAACTTGTTGCTGATGCTGCTGATCTGTTTCATGTTGCTGCTGATCTGTTTCAATGTTGATGTGTTCATGCGTGCACATCTGCTCACAGACTCATGTTCATGTTTGTGCTGATGTTCAATGTTTTATGTTATGAGTGCTTAGTGTATATTTAGTTGATGTTTTTCTTAGTTCATATCTTAGATGTTATTACTGTTTTTCTTATACATTTTATTGTTGGATGTAACTGGGACCCTGTGTACATAATTTCGCTCCACCACATGTACCACATGAGGTGCGAATGACAATAAAGAAACTCTGACTCTGACTCTGAAACTTGTACATAGATATACCAGGAAACAGCTAAGGTGTGTGTATTTGTATTTAACTGTGACAGTCTTCTACCCTCCTGTCCAAACTGTGTGCGTGTATTTTTTTGTCTTCTTCTGTCTAACACACCACTGTGGATTTATGTGGGTGTCTTGAAGATTTTCCCTCACTAAACCTCTAATGTGATGACATCACAGCAAAGCATCACACATATGGTTCAGCTAAACTTAGAAAATACACACATATGCGTATTTATACACAAGCGTGTGTTTACCACCTGCAAGTCCTCATTAGGAACCTCGTCATATGTCCTGGAATCTGTAGAGGTACCACTGGAGGAGGTGGCCCACCTGGGACGAGAGATTGAGGAGAATAATAAGCATCACTGGCTGCCTCTGACCTCGTCCACACATCCCAGACCCAACCCCGTCCAACTCACAGGAAAGAATTTCGTGCCGCGTCACGAATGTTTGCTATGGTTTCAACATCAACGTAGTCATAATGCAGAGACTCCGGGTCAGCAAACGAGCCCGTTTCTGCCAGAAGGACACCGAGCCACCGTCCGAGTTCCTCGGAGCTGCTTGCCTTACAAAGGATGAAACAAATGTTATTTCTGAATGCCAAAATAGTTTCATAATAAAACATCATTATCTCATATCCTAGTTCTTTCAGGAGAACTGGAGCGAGCAGTTTTCTCCCCGTGAAGGCCCAATATTTGCTTATCTTTTTTACTTTGGCTTGGTCTCCACCTTAGAAAAACATCTTGCTCATGGGCTGATTATTGCTCTGTGAGTTTATTTGAGTTCTTCGGAGCTTTTTAAGTGACACCATCTGTCTGGTGCTGTGCGAGACGACAACAGTGAGAAAAATGAGCCTCAATCAAAGGTCAACAAACACTACGTTGGAGGAAGACGTCTCTAAAATGCTGTCCTCAGCAAGTCGCCTCACGTTTGAACTGCTTTTATTTCATCAAGTTTAATTGTTCTTATAAAGTCAACACAAGAATGTGTGCATTTTTTATATTTTTAGAATAAAGAAATAAGCAGAGTACCTCGAGAGCAACCATCTCTGTGCTGTTTTGGAGAATACGAAAAGCAAAGGGGTGTTTGGGTCCAAGTCCAGGAACCACCTCACAGCCGTGCAGAGGAAGGGAAGCCAGACAGACCCGGGGGTCCCCCCTGTCATGGTAGAAGTGCATAAAGCCTCTGCTGACACGACACCACTGTTCCTGCCACACCTGGTTCACCAGCACAGACAAGTGGCCTGCGATGGGCACAGACAGGAAGAAAAATGATGTGTCTGCAAAGAAGGCAGAAACTAAAGTATAAGAGTGAAGCGGGGGCTTACCTTGTCGAGGGTCTGCACAGGCCGTTTTGGGAGTCTTCTTCTTGGAGAAGCTGATGATACGTGTGATTTTGCGTCCCGCAGAAAAAGCTCCTCGTTTTGCTTTAGCTAAATAAAACGTTCAGGATTAATCTGATGCAAAACTGTACTTTCAGGGATCATTTCTATCGTTCCTAACTTGAGAAATGCGTTTCTAAAGTGATTGGTCTCGCTAACCACGATGAAGGGTTGTGTTGTGTGAATATTCTTCTCTGAGTGTGAAGCGGATAGAGATCAATGATCAACTTTATATGATCGCTATTATTGATGATCGTTCTTTGCTTCCTTCAGGAGCAATGAGGACAGAAATATGATCAGAGTAAAAATAATTAGAGAAAAAGAAGAAAGATCGGATTAATCTGCTGCTTCTGGCACAGATTTATCTATGGTGGGAACTAAAATATACACATGCATGAACAGTCGTGGGAAAATAAAGTCTAGTCTCTTTACGTTCACTGATGTTGTATATCGGAATGTAATAAAAGGTTCTCTTATTCTAATTATTCTAATCTAACGTAGTTTACAAAAAACACAAAGGCCACAACAAACTCTTTTTTCTTCTTCTTCTTTCAGCTGCTCCCTTTCTCAGGGGTCGTTACATCGAACTAACTCACATCAAGACTTGGCAATAGTCTTCACACCAGATGTCCTTCCTGATGCAACCACAGACCACCGAGCTACCACAGCCCTCTGTGTGGAGCAGAGAGCTGCTATCTAGGGCGCCCAGGGGAGCAGATGGTGGGGGTTAAGAGCCTTGCTCAAGGGCCCAAAGTGGGGCAAATGAGGGTGGAGGCAGGTGTGGGTGTTTCACCTTTTCCACCCACATTTTGATGTTGTCAGTCGAACCAGCGACCTACAGATCACTGGTCCACCTTCTCGAACCTCTGTGCCACCACTCCCTCCAAACAGGCTCCAACATGCAAACAACAAAAACAAAGCTAAAATAGAGAAGCATAAATAAGTACACTGAGTGATTCAGGAATCTGTAGAACCAGCTTTAACTGCAAATATTTTGTTGATGCTCTCATTTTGTGAATAACTTTATCAATCGGTCACATTGTTGTGACATTTAGTCCACTCTTTTTCCAACACTGCATCAGTTCCTTGAGTTTTGAAGACATGTTTCTGCACAGATTGTGCTCTTTTTTGAGAGAGAGAGAGAAGAGGCTTTCTCCTGGGAACCCTTTTAAATGTACTACAGTATATATTAGGTTATACTGATTCAATCTTTTATCTACAGTATATTTTGGCCTATAAGTCACAGTTTTTTGCATAATTTACATGCCCTGCGACTTATACACCGAAGTGACATATTTATTATCATGGCTTTTCCCCCTGTATTTATAAACCAATTTTTGGCAAAGATATGACCGTTTTCATTCATTCTGACTGAAAATATTGAACACTACCATTTTCAGCCGCTAGATGGCACTCGCGTAGTATGGCATGCCCTTGTGTCATGTAATAGGTAAAAGTGGCTATTAATGACACAATCAGTTTGCCACAGTCTGCTACCTTCGTCCAATCAGCTTCATTTCACTGCACCACCCCGGCGAAATGCAGCTAATTTAACTATTGAACTGCATTTATTAAGTAAAAGTTCAACTGAGACACACCTTTACTATAATGTCGAGCAAACAAATAATTGTTTTAGGTGCTTATCTTGTTAAATTTCAAAGAAAAGCACGGCATTCTTCCTTCCCGATTTCCTCCCTCAGAGAGCGCACCCGGAGCACCGAGGCAGCGAGTACTTTTGAAATGCAGCTGATTTGACCATCAAAGTGCATTTATTAAGGAAAAGTTAAACTGAGATGCACCTTTACTATAATTTTGAGCAAACAAATAATTGTTTTTACGTGTTTATCTTGTTAAATTCTTGTTAAAGTCCTCCCGTGCACGCTCCCACAGCCGCCATTTGTCATTTCCGGATTGTCAGAGGTTACGCGTAAAAAACGCAACACGTCAGCGGTGACGCATAATAGATGTGATGTATACGGCGAAGCAATGTATTTATGGATTTTTCCACTTTATTAGACATATTAGGACCGATACGACTTATAGGGCGGTGCGACGTGTACGGTAATTGAAAATACGGTAATTGTCCTGTCGTGAACTTTAACTTTTAACCTGCTAATTGAAGTAAGTAGAGTCTGAGATGAAGCTTTTTCGATTTTTTTGTAATTTGAGCATTGCATGGTCTGACTTTGGGGTGACTGATGCAATGCCCACTCCTAGGAGCTATCAAATGTTTTTCCTTTGTCAGTAGTTTTCTCACTATTGATAGATGGACTCCATATTGTTTAGTAAATACCTTCAACTAATGGACAGCAACAGCTTCTTCTCTACGGTGATTGTTGATTTCTTTTCTCCTTGGCATTGTGTTAACACACACACACCCGCAGCCAGGTGTATCCATATGACAAAGCTTTACAAGACACAGCTTTTCCATAATGATATGGCAGAATTTGCTGTGCCTTTTGTACACTTGAGGTTAGGTTTGAATAATTTTAGAACTTGATCACTTTTATAATGCCCTCATATGTAAAACCTGAGTTTTAAAGGAGGGTGGGCTTTCTTTTTTTCCCATGACTGTATTCCTGGAGCATGAATGTTTCTCATCGCCGTCACCCACCTCAGAAGTAAGTGAATTGTGAAATGAGCAGACATAATTTGATAAAACATGCAGTTGTAAATAAAATTGGGGGGGGGGGGGGGGGTGTCAGATCTTGAGTTGTTATTTTTAATTGTGCTACTTCCTCACCATTTTCTCTGCTGTTCTCTCCT
Source organism: Nematolebias whitei (assembly GCF_014905685.2). Lineage (NCBI taxonomy): Eukaryota > Metazoa > Chordata > Actinopteri > Cyprinodontiformes > Rivulidae > Nematolebias > Nematolebias whitei. The sequence continues at coordinate 30,277,786 of NC_056501.1, read as the reverse complement.
GCTGAAACACCCACACTGTCTGAATCCGATGTGTTTCTGTCTGCAGATAATCTCTGTGGAGGAAAAACACAATGGAAGTTTTAGACTTTCACCTGGAAGATCCCCCCACCAAAAAAAAAAAAAGTCTGCACTTGCATTGGATGAATAAAAGCTGAATAACTACATTTAAAGACAGTAGATATCCTGAGACAAAGAGCCACATTGTTTGCTTTATTTCTCCGTCCAACTTTATTTCATCTGGGTCAAAAACTTTCAGAGTTTATGTTTGAAAAATGTTCAGTAAGCTTCAGAGGATGTTCGAGTCCTGACTCACTGCCGCCCCTGTCATTGTTGTCTTAACACCTAATTATGCATCATATCTCCTCCCACCTTTGCAAGACCAACACAGGTACCTCTATACGCTGCGTTAAGCCAAAAGAATTGTTTAGGAAAATTGATGGTGACAGCACAATTGCTACTTCAGCCAGACCTTTCCTCACCTCAGCTGTGAAATTATACCTCAGGAATTGAAATAACAGGGAAATTTGTTCATCCTTTCCACTACACTTACCTTGTCAAGCTCATTTTTTCTTGGAACAACAGGAGACCTTGCTTCTTCTGGCCCTACGCTTTGACCACTCACATCTCTAACAACCTGCAGGGACATTTTTACATCGCAATGAAATTGATAAATCCATCGGTAACGAGAAAAATCTGAGTAGTCTGCATTTGCTAGAAAGCGACAGATTTTACCTTTAGCCACATGTGAGCCTGCTCCTTGCTCTGCATTGCCAGCACCAACGCATCTCCATTGGGTAAGGTGAACCTTAGCTCGTGGCGCTTTCGCTTGCTGTCTTTAGGAACATAGACCACAGTGCACTGGGGCAAAAGGAAGTCCACATAAGGAGATGTGTCCTTGGAACTCTTGTAGCACTAAAAACAGGAGGAAACAAGTTTAAGGAAAGAGACAGAAAATGTAGTTCAGATAACTTAATTTGAGCTGTCAGGTCATCATCAGTCTATTCAGTAAAAAAAAAACTACTTCTCCAAACTAAGGTTGTTTCAAGAGGCAGTTAAAATACTGATTATTTACAACTTCCCATAGAACATCACTTCAGATTAAAAGGCCTAGCACTCCATAAAAAAATGCAGATTGCCTGTCACCTTTCATGTTAGAATTGTTTTCGCTCATTTTATGATGAAAAGTGAAAAGATTACAGAAGTCCCTCGCTACTTCACGGTTCAACTTTTGCAGTTTTTCAAAGTAAGACACGCAATGGTCAACTTTAATATTACTCACGTGATTGGGACGTTACGGGATACAAAGTTTACGGAAAAAAAAATATTCAGACAGGGACTGCCATTTTGTAGTTTTCTTTCAATAAGCCTATACTGTAACACCAGTCAAAAGAACTACACGGCCCAGAAGCCAACATCGCTTCCAGACGCTGCTTTCTGCTGAAATGGAAGTTTAGTTTTGCAAATGCAAAGTCAGAAGTAACAATCCATCTTTTAAGCTCACAGAACTGAGAGGAAAGTTGCAAATCATCCTGAAGCTTCCTGAAGCTCAATTATCCACGTGCACATCCACCTGGACAGGGCGGTGAGCTTCATCACTGCAGGGTGAGTCTGCTGAACCGGAGCCAAGCAGCTGGTCTGCAGAGCTGGTGAGTAAAATGTTGCAGTACTTTACAGTACATATAGGCACAACAGAGCTTTAGAGCCACAATAAAAATAAAAAAAATAAAAAAATTACATTGCCACGATAATTTAAAAAAAAAATTAAGCCATAAAATTACGAAAATAAAGTCATAGTATTACAAGAATAAAGTCAAATAAAGTTTTAATATTACAAGAATAAAGTCGTATGAGACTTTTTAACAGCTGCCCCCCCGAGTAGGATCCATGATACGACCTGTCAATCAATCCAGTAGGCGTGTCAGCAAATGGCCAATCCGAAGCTAAATGAGTCGTAATATTATCTGAACTCGGACACGATAAAGCAGGTTTACTGCATTTTAACTGTGGTAACATGAAGAATGTTTGTTAAACTTTATTGTTATTGACGTTCTTACTCAAAACGTGTTTCAATACCGTCACCTACTGTTGTGTTTTTGTACGCTGCTTCTGGGGTGCAAATACGTGATGTCATTACGTCATGACTTTCGTTTTTGTTTCCGTTTGAAAACGGCGCTCAGTGAGAGAAACTGTGTGCAGCGCTGTTAGAGGTCTTAAATAAATATGCCAGAAAGAGGCTGAAGAGAAACAGCGACTCACTTATAGGAGCATTTAGCTTCGGATTGGTCATTTGCTGACACGCCTACTGGATTAACTGACAGGTCGCGTCGTGGATCAGACTCGTGGAAAAAAATAAAAAATAAACGAGAGCTGTTAAAAAAAAGTCTCGTACGACTTTATTCTCGTAATTTTATGACTTTATTCTCGTAATTTTATGACTTTATTCTCGTAATTTTATGGCTTTAATTATTTTTTTTTTTGGCGTGGCCCTAAAGCTCCTTCGTATATAAGTATGTTGTTAAAATTACTAAAGTTTAAGAGTTTAGAACATTGCAAGAGTGTGGGAAGGGTTTATAAAGCCCTAAAATATATATAAATACTAAAATAAATATAGCATTCCTACTTCATGGTTTTTCACCTATTGTGGTGGTGTCTGGAACATAACCCCCGCGATAATCGAGGGACTCCTGTATAGTTGGTTTAGTCAAAATTTGTAAATAAGGTTATAGACAAACACATGCAATATTGTAAGATTTTGCTCAATTTGTTAGTACGGTACTCAAGTATGGGTTAAGAATGCCTCTCAGCGAGTACCACACCAAACACTTGAACAATATCTGTACATTTGACAAATGCACAGATATTGTTCATTGACAAGATCCATTAGGTGTGGCAGACATCTTGAATTGGTTTGAAAAGTATAATCAGTTGTAGATGCAAATCCAATGAACACCTTCTAAAAGATTCATTAAAAATATCCAAGAAGAGATCATGAGCTATTTCACCAAAACAACAACCCAACACACGGACAAGGACGCTGGCTTTCAGCAGTTGCCGAAAAATATCTGAACTACGGTACTCCTTTAAGGGAAACCAGTTATGAGAGTAGTAAACTTCTCACTTGTAGTCTGTTCTCCCGTATAACCGTGAACTGTTTGTCCCACTGGCCGAAGCGTTTCTTCCGATGCAGGAATGCACAGATGCGACAGTCTCTGGCAGGAGGCATGGAGCTCTTATCCGAGGGCCACTGGTGAGTGAGTTGAACTCTGGGACTCCTCTCCTCTTCTTCCTCCTCATAGGATTCATAGGAGCTGCTCAGCGCATCAGAGTCATTGTCTGAGAGAGAACCAAAAGAGTCAGTAAATGTTTTATTGGCTGAAAAAAAAAAGCAGCTTTGGAAAACTGTAGTGAGCTCACAGGAGTTTTTGCGATGCGAGTTAATGCAGGTCGATGGGTAGGGGCTTTCAGTCTCCTCATAGCAATCTTCAATAGAGTTGGGAGGGCTGGGCCTGTCTGGAAATAGAAGACATGTAAATTTTACCCATGCTCCGTCATGCTCTTATGTCTGCTTTGTAATTATGTTTGCAACAAATCTCTTTGTGGATATAGTTGGATAATTCAAAGTACTGATTTAGAGGTTTTACAGAAAGCCGACAATAAGGTCACGGAGTTGAGCTGAGGTGGGGAGCGTGCTGACCTCGTGTAGTGATTATGTACTCGGGCAGCTTGCCAGGACCGAGGGGCACGGCCTCCTCGTAGTACTCCTCAGGGGGAGGCGTAGTGGGCAGAGGGGGAGGGGTGTCTGCACAGCTCTGTGAAGGAGGGAGCTGCATAAACACAAACAAACTTCTAGGTTTCCCAATCACCAAGTTGTTGTTTTTTTTTTTATTCGTTTTTGAAGCCAAAGATGTGCAGAATATAAACCTTTACAGAAAATGACTTCTCTAACTTAAACACATGGGTGGACCCCCGAATGCTCAGTTTTCCAACCAAACACAGAGTGATGAGCATGTGAACATGGGAAAACCCCACATCCATGAAATACGATCTGTATGTTTTTCATTGCCCTGTCTCCATAAATCATTATAAGGAGGTGCAATACTCATTTGTCAAGCAGGAACAGGCGACTCAGAGCTGAAGAAAAAACACGGTACTCATCTTAAACACATGCTTGGTCATTTTATCTCTGAGATTAAAGCTATTACAACTATAAATAATCAGAACAAACATCATATATATTTTTTATTTCCACTTGCCTGTTTTAAAGAGTCACTTTGTGTCAGCTTGTCATCTTTGAGATCATCTGTAACCTCCTTTAGACCTTTAAGCTCACAGTCTATAAAGAGAAACAACTTACATTTAAACAAACTTTCCGCACATGAATCGCAGTGAAGCATCAAAAATCCAACGCACCAAACGACTCAAATAGAGACTCCACAAAACTCGTCCCGTTTCTGTACACTGACGAGTTCACGTAGATGAAGTCTGCTCTGGATTCTGGAGGACACAATATATATAAAAAAAACACTGTTATTAAATTAAAAACAGCATTCACAAAAACAATGTATATATGTATTTATAATATAGTGCCATTGTGAAACTTGATACATTCAATTCAATTCAAAAATACTTTATTAATCCCAAAGGGAAATTAAATATATATATATATAAGATATAAATGTAGGCAGCACGGTGGCGCAACTGGTAGAGCTGCTGCCTCTCAGCGAGCAGGTCCCTGGTTCAAACCCCGGTCCAGGGGCCTTTCTGGGTGGAGTTTGCATGTTCTCTCCGTGCATGCGTGGGTTTTCTCCGGGTACTCCGGTTTCCTCCCACAGTCCAAAAACATGCATGTTAGGCTGATTGGTAACTCTAAATTGTCCCTAGGTGTGAGTGAGAGAGTGAATGTTTGTTTGTCTCTATGTGTCCCTGTGATGGACTTGCAACCCGTCCAGGGTGTACCCCGCCCCTCGCACAGTGATTGCTGGACATGGGCACCAGCGACCCCCGTGACCCAAAATGGAATAAGCGGGTAAAGAAAATGGATGGATGGATGGATAAGATATAAATAAAAATAATAAATAAGGTATAAATGAAATTGACTGATCTACAGATAATTTATTTTTTGATAATATTATTTGGCTCAGGCAGCCATGTTGAGTTGAGCTGAGTCCAAACATTATTAATTTCCATTTATTTTTGACAATCTAATTAAAATCTGTCCAGTGGTTCATAGGATTTTCTACTAGCAAACAAATGAGCAAACATTTATACAAACATTTGTCTGATTATACAGGTTTATGGTGGCAGGTAATATTTTATTTGATATTTCTTCTATCAGCTGCTCCCTTCTTCCGGGGTCGTCACAGCGAACTAACTTGCACCAAGACTTGGCAGTTTTTACGCTGGATGCCCTTCTTGACTCAACCACAGACCACCAAGCTACCACAGCCCTCTGTGTGGAGCAGAGAGCTGCTATCTAGGGTGTCCAGGGGAGCAGATGGTGGGGGTTAATGGCCTTGCTCAAGGGTCCAGAGTGGGGCAAATGAGGATGGAGGCAGGTGTGGGCGTTTCATCTTTCCCACCCACATTTTGATGTAGTTGGTCCGGGCAGTTGAGCCAGTAACCTTCCGATAACAGGCCCACCTTCTCTAACCTCTGCTCCACCATTCTGCTGTGGTGACAGGCAATACTGAAGGGCTCAAAATGAATGGAACATATAATCCAAACTATATCATTCGTAATACAATAAAATTAGTTCAGTGTGGATGTTCGGATACTGCTGTTGTTGTGAAACGAACGTTTGAGTTTGTAATTTATGAATAAAACAACATATTTATACAATTTTAGTAACACAATTGTACTTTCAAAACCTGTTATGTCTTTATTAAAACTCAGCTTTGACGTTCCCACACGATACATTCAAATTTAGCTTCTTTTCAGTTTTAAAACCACAAAAATAGTTGCAACATCCCACAGATTCATCCACTCAGCTCTGACCTGACGACGGCTGGATCTGCTGTAGGAGGTTCCTCACTGACGTCTTCTTCTCCAGGGCGGAGGAGCTGAGGTTCTCCTGATCCAGCATCTTCAGCAACACGCCCAGCTCACTCACCAGCACCTCCATGGCTACACAGGGAGGGAAGGGGGCGGCAAAAGGTCAGGGAGGACGGCTTTAGTTTATAAACAAAGAGGTCAAAAGTCAGAGGGACAAGTCTAAACAAACCTACGGTGCATGTCTCGGAGCTCTTTAGTGCTTCCTTCTCCTTTCATTTAGTCACTTGACATCACAGACTGTCAATAACCATCTTGTCACAACCCCCACCCCACCCCGCCTTCAGTCGAACCAGACTAAATAGGAAACAGAAGCTTCAGTAACAGGATAAATATTTGCTAAATGCTAATTAACTCAGACTGTACACAGAAATATTTACTTCTGAAGAATAAAAATCATCTTTAGGATACAGAGAAGGATAACCTGTATAAATAAAGGTTAAATTAATGTCATACAAAGTGTGCGTTGTGAATTGGGCTAAGCTGTTACCACATATACAGTATATTCAAGCAAAAATATCTATACATTTGACTGAGTTATAGCCTTTGTTTTGTGTAAGGGCCCCGATAACCTTAATTTTGAAAAATTGGCTGATACTTGCATGAGAAACCGATTTTTTTTGTTTTAACAACAATTGTCTGAACTTCATTTATATTTCAGAGCACTACCTCATGGCCAGTTAAACAAGTTTGTATTGTTTCTAGGATAGAAATAGGGAGGGAGTGGTGGCGCAGACGTTACAAGTTGGGCTTGTGATCGGAAAGTCGCAGGTTCACCTCCCGGTACCGACAACATCAAAATGTGGGTGGAAAAGGTGAAACACCCACACTACCCTCATTCGCCCCACTCTGGGCCCCTGAGCAAGGCCCTTAACCCCCACCATCTGCTCCCTAAACAGGTCTCTCTTGAAAATGAGTTCTCATGGCTCAATGAGACTACCTGGATAACTGATGGGTAAATGAAAAAAACATATATTGTTCAGGGGTATGTTTTTCAACAAAATAATATTGGAAAATTGAAGGTGCATTGTGACCTTATAACACCTGATAGTTCATTCAATCTTTATTTAGACAGGTAAATCCCATTGAGCCTCGAGGACTCCTTTACAAGAGAGACCTGATTTCAACAAAGAATGATGAAAACAATGGACAACAATGGACAGCAATAGACAGTTATAAAAAGGCATACACATTTTATTTTTTTATTTTTTACAAATAAGATGGCAAAAAATGCAACATAAAAACAGCTAGATTCTAAGGCGAATGTAGAAAACTAAAAACAGGAACATGTCTGCATTGGGCCCTGCCAGGACTCCAACAGATTCTTAAAGCCATTTAGAGAGGTCAAGGTCGAGAGTTTCAGGTCTTTTTGTAAGAAATTCCAAGAAACAGGAGCAGAGTAGGAGAAGGCCATTTTGCCAAGTTCAGTCCTCACTGAGGGAACACTGCAGGTAATAATGTCCTGAGAGCGCACGCTGTAGCTGCACTCATGCAGTGACATGTAGGAAGAGATGTATGAAGGCAGCAGACCAAGAAGTGATTTAAAGATGAAAATGTACCAGTGAGAGAGTCTGTGTGAAGTTAATGGTGACCAGTTAACCAGTGAATACAGGGTGCAGTGGTGGGTACAATAATCACAGCCAGTTATGAATCTTAGTGCACCGTGATAGACAGTGTCCAACATCTGCAGGGTTCTTGTAGGAGCCTTCATGTAATTAATGTCACCGTAATCAATGGAGGGAAGGAAAGTCACAGTTACAAGGTAATCCCTAGCATTCAGAGTTAAACAGGATTTCTGAAAAAAAAAAAAAAACAGTTTAACTTTCAGTTTCTTTATTAGGTTTTCCACATGGAGAGATGCGAGTCGACCAAGATACCCAAATATTTATAGGAATCAACAAACTCAACCGGGACACCATTTACAGTGGGACAGTGTTGCTAATAAAACATAATCAGTATCAGCCAAAATCGGAATCGGCAAGTCAGACTTTTTAGAAATCGGTGATCGGCCAGAAAACTGCAATTGGTGCACCCCTAGTTTTGTTGGGTAATGTTGATTAGCTTTGACGCCAATCTTGAATTGGGGTGACTCCAATTGTTAACCAGTTTAAGACAAACAGCAACCAATGATTATTTCTGTGAGATTCATTAAAATCCATCCAGTGGTTCACAAGAGTCTTTGCTAGATAAATAAGGTTGATGCCAGCGGGTAATGCTGGAATTTTGATCAAAGCTATTGTGAGGACAGCTGTGGCTGAGTGGTTAAAGTACTCATCCTCCAATGGGAGAGTTGGGGGTTCAACTCCACCAGAAGTCACATGCTGCCGTGTCCTTGGGCAAGACAAGGAACCCCTCATTGCTGCCGATGTTTTTTTTTTCTCTCTCTCTGTCCTCCGGTGAAACCAGACGTGTCTCCCTGGTCTCCCCCCCACACACACATCCACTTCCCTGCTTGCACTCTTTTGTCCTGTGAACCCTTAAAAAGCCTCTCTTTTTTTCTGCATACCTCTTAATTCGAAGGATCAGCTGATCTCACAACAAAATTGATCAACTTCTCCCGACAGGAGTCAGGGTAAGGAGGACCCTCTTACCTCGACAGAAACAAATTGATTCATGATGACAACTGTTTTTTTTTGCTGTTTGGCTGGTGAATTCTGAATTGTCTATAAATTTGTGTGGATGTGTCGAAACTTGACAACACTCAGACTGAATTTGGGGAGCTGCAGCAGGGAGCTGGAGCAGCTGTTATCAGGACTGTGAACTTTCTGGCAGCACCCATGAATGGTGGAAATAATCTTGGAGAAGCTGTGAGCTCAACATTTGGCATAAAGGATCAATTCGGCTGTTTTGGCATTTCCATCAGAGGAATATATACCAGTGAGACTTTAAAAAGATAGAAACAGCAATTCACGAGTTCTGCCTGACCCAAACTGTGGCCTTGATGCCAGACTTATCTCAACTCCACCTGGCATGTTATGAAAACAACAAAGACGCTTTGCTTGTCTCCTCACCCCTCCTTTCCCCAAGGCTGTGGACATGTAACAGAACCTCAACTGAGCTTATGATGAATGACACCTCTTATCTGGACAATGGCTGAGAGGGGGGGCTCTGGACCATGCTATGGCTTTCCCTTAAAAATTAAATGTCTTCACCGGCCTATATGTACATGTATAATGTCTACTTATGTTTCTTTGCTGTGGTAGGTTTTTTTTTATGCCTCAAATCGTGCCCTGTCTAGGACACGGCGTGAGAGATTTTTTTTTAATACCATCTCGCCTCATGTTTTCTTCCCTTTTCTCATCTAAGCAAAATGTTATTCTGAATAAGAATAAGAATAAGAAGGCCGCACTTTTAATAGCCGCAGCTTTGTGCACTCCGCCCATCTTTCGGATGACTGTACGTACATATTCGTGTTGTATCTTGGTGCAATGCCAATAAAGTTTATTCTGATTCTGAATGTGAAAAAGCACAGATGGTGTAGGGGCAGGGCAGCTGACTCGGGACTCGAAGGTCCCGGGTTCGATCCCTGGTCATTGCACATCTCGTGGTGTCTCTGAGCAGGATACATTATGCCCAGTTGCTCCCCGGACGCTTTCCACAGCTGCCCACTGATCCACCTGGTGGTGGATGGGTTAAATGCAGAACCTATTTTGCTATTGTATGAGAACATACAATGATGACAATACATAACACATTATTATTATTATATAGTAGAATGCTGTATGAATGGGTAAATGTGGACACAGACTGTAGTGTAAAGCACTTTGAGTATCTCAATAAGATAGAAAGGTGCTATATACAGTAAGTACAGTCCATTTACTATTTATGTGTTGTGAATGACTTTCAGCTACTATCACATGAACTTTTAGTTCAGTATCTGTAAAATAGACTGAGTAATAGCTATTTTCATGTTTTCAAAGGTCGTCTGGTTGTGGAGATCATCTTGAAATAAATTGAGTCCATCAAGTGCTCACTTGCTAAATTTCATTTAAATCCGTCCAACGTTGATGAAGTATTTTGCTAACACAACAGACAAAAACAAATACATCCAGGCCAAAACTGTATTTCTCTTTTGTATTAGGTAGTTTAGGAAATTAAATTGGAAAACAAACCCAAGGACCACTGAGTACGCTGGCAAAGTGAACATTTCTACCTGGGAACTCGAACTTTAACATTTGGGAGACTCGGGTCATGGATGCACAACATATCTGTCTCAGGCAGCATTTCATGGGACTCACCTGGCTCTGTAACTCTGAAGACTCAGCTGGTAGGAATTTATTTTCACATCTGTGGGCCCAGTCCACTCTAATGCTTTCAGAGTAAACCCTAAATTAACCCAACGATGTTCAGTCAGGTATTCTGGATGGTTTCTAAATTAACCACTTTTTTACCCAACAGGATACGTTTGGAAAAGCTTTGCAACCTGCTGGGTGTAGTGGTCCAGATTCTTTTATAAACTCATGTTGAACCACAAGATCCCTGAAGGTGAAAACATCATTATTGCCAAGTAGCTGCCTCCCCACATGCTCACTTTTTTAATCCACTAAAATCCTTTATAAGACTTTGTTCACACTGACCTCCCTGACCTTTCCCTCCCTACATCTCTTTATTCAACTCACTCCTCAAATCACTCCATTTTCACAGACCGGGAGAATGAGTCTCTGAACTATGCATCTTGCTGAGGTCAGACATGGGACAGCTGCTGAGCCAGAACACTATTTTGTGTTCACCGAACGGTCATTTGGCAAAAAGCACTGTAGCACAGGACACACACAAACACACACATACACACACAGACTTCTGTTGTGTATTTAGTGAGGTGTGTCAACACTAAGCTTTTGGTCATGACTCTAGGAACTGCATTCCAAAGACCATTGCACATCTCGCTGAGTGCAGGTTTTAAGAACATATAAATACATTCAGGCAAAAGTCTCGGTCTATACTACCCTGGATAGGTTATGTCTCCATTTAAAAAATATTATGGTTGAACCTTATAAATCAGCTTATGATGTTATGTTGTGAGATCTTGGGGAAAGTAGAACTGAGCTGAATTACTCATATAGACAAGAGGCGTGAATACAGAAGAAATTATCAGCTTTAAAAAAAAGTATCCAGAGTAGTGTTAACAGGCCTTAATATTTTGAACTTTTGAAGTGGGGTTCTAAAAAGATAGTAATATATGTTATAAAGTATAGTAGATCCTAATGCCATGTCAGTTTGGAGAAATATTCCTCATTGCAATTGTACTGGGAAGTTGGAACTTCCAACCTCTTGATAAGAAATTTCAACTGGAACTCATCCTGAAGTCAGAATTCTGAGTTGGAAAGTCGGAGCAACACAATCCTACCCGACGTAAAACAACATAAATGTTTCAAGATGGCTGCTAGTTGCGTCAACAGAGGGTAACATTCTGTTACTTTTTATTTTAATAGCAGTTCTGTAGCATTTATTTCACAATTAATACGTCATACGTCATATTTTTCATTGTTTATGAGGATATGTTAAAATCACTGTTTGTACGCAATGAATACCACGTAGAGCTGTGTAATTGTTGTTAACAGTGTGGTCAGGGGTAGTGATAATACGAGGAAAGTAACGTTGATGTTTTATGTTGTACACGAAAAGTTAATTCAGAACAGCTTGAAAAAAAAAACGCTAAATATTTCGTATTAAATGTGACTTAAAATGTATTCTGTGACTCTCTTTGCATGTTGTTAAAGCCTTGTTAGCAACATTTTTAAAGATCCATCACAACTGCATGGACATTTTTGTTAAAATCTCTGCTAAACAATGTTAAACACTGTTAAACTAAATTAAACTATTGCCAAACTAGTCTCTTTGGTCTTTGGTAACCTTTGTGTGTAGAAAACTGCACACTGTGACTAAATGCAGACTAATTTCGCCATTGTATGGAAACAAACAGTGATGACAATGTGATGACATTATTATTATTATTATTAAATTTAGTGAGACACTGCTGTGTGATTGTTTGTGTGTGATAACAGTGTGTTTTAGTCTACCTTCTAACGTCTAGTCCAAGTTGGCTCAAAAACAAAATGATTTGCTGTAGTCTTAAAATTCCACTCTCATATTTTTATAGCATTTTATGAAGATTCTTTCTAAACACTCACAGCACTATTAGTTTTAAAATACACCATTTTTTAAATAGAGCTGTATTTTTTTTTTTTAAACGGTAAAATCTTTAGACAATTCAGAGGCCTGCAACGAGCTTATAAAAATGTTTGATGCATTTTGTTTATCTTGAAACTTGAATGGCTCTAGCTTATTTTACATATAGAAACATTGATTTATATATTTTTTTTCATGTCTGTGCATAGTATAGATCAAAAAACCTTATTAATCACCAGCTGGTAATTAGCATAGATGCTAATGAAAATGCCAAACAAAATCGGATGGGATTAGCACGGTTTATGTCACAAATCAAACATTTCAAAGTCATTACTAAATGCATATATGAAACACATAAATAAATACTATTAAATATAGTCCTATTAGGATACCTTCATCATATTTCCAGGCATTTTTTTTTCAGATTCTGCATAAAAAAGATGAAAAGGGTGCACACAGCTTTACTGCAACATGTTTCTACTACAAGAAGCGACGATAACTGGGACAAACGACACTGCACAGCAACTAGTCTGCTGTCTCTCTTAAAGTGGCTGCTCAGTTAAATGTTAAAATTAGTTTTTGAAAATTTGATTAGGATCTTCCATGTTTGCATTGCAATGCATAAAAAAGGTGCATGTTGGGCTAATTGGTAACTCTAAATTGTCTCTAGGTGCGAGTGAGAAAGAGAATGGTTGTTTGTCTCGTTTGTCTCTATGTCCCTGTGATGGACTGGAGACCTGTCCAGTGTGTCCCCCGCCTCTTGCACAGTGATGGCTGGACATGGGCACCAGTGACCCCTGCGACCTGAAAAGGAAGAAGCGGGTAAAGATAACGGACGGGTGTTACCTTCCACCCCTAGTTATTCACAAACAGCAGCTAGCTGTTGAACATCCATCGTAACTTCAACAGGAAAATCATATTATTTCTGCGGGAATAATTGCATACTTTGAAGTTATTAGCAATGTTCGTAAAAGTATTTCCAAAAACAGCTGTGACGTTTTTGAGATTGGAGCTGTTTAAGATAGCAGCCATACACCATGGACTTCTGCTTACCTCATTCAAATAAACTATCTTCAACAGTTAAGATATTAAATGTTTATAACCTTTCCATAAAAATGTCTTAAAATCCAACATGATTTCTTCAGGTGGGTCTTGCTACAGGCTTAAAAATGGCCTGCCATGACAACAGTCAAACAAAAACAACCACAGCTCGTTTGTGTCTATTTAAACCCGCTGCTTTCTACGCTAGAACGGTTTCCTACCATTGTATTGTTCATGATAGCATGCTGACATGCCAAGAAGCCGGTATCAGGAATTATTTTATGCAGGAACTTGGAATGTCTCCTCATTAGGATTCCATTCACCCAGAGGAAATGAGGGAAGTGTTCATTGGGGGGGTAGGAAGCTCACTGGAGCGGGCCACCTTGGCCTGGTAAAATATTGTCCCTCTGCCAGCTGCTCCAGCTGTTTAGATTCTGGCTTCAGTGTAGCACTGACTGGACTTCCCCTTGCAGAGTGAAAGACAAAACCTTTTCCACAGCATGACTCATTCACTGCAGAGAAATTGAAATTTACACCAGTCAGCACTAAATCAAACATATCAGAGGAATTAAATCAGGGCTCTGAAGGAGATGGCATGAAACTCAATGCCCGGCTCATAAAGTTATTTCCATATTTCATTTGGACCTGCACTTTAAAAAGCTTATTTGACCGTAGGATTAAAGCAGCATTATACTTGTGCCAAAGTGTGCAAAAAGGAAGTACTTCAGTATTTTAGCATGTGGGGTGGATAAGACCACCCTTAATCATAACCTCTTTAACATATGCAGGTTTCCACAAGTTTTAAAATGATCTATATCTACACTGCAAACTGTACTTTAAATGTTTTATTTTGATGTATTGTAAAATAAATAAAAAAAAAACTTGAACTTTTCATAAAATCATAAATCAACACAAATGTCTAAATTATTATAGTGCAAGATAAAACAGGTTGGATCTGGTTTGATTGAGGTGAGAGTTGTTATCTTGACTGCCTAGTTTTTTATATATGCTTAAACATTGAAAATCTAATAATAAAGGTCTAGCCGTGCTCGAAGGAATACGTCTCCCTCCACTTTCCATGCCAAACTTAAAACAACATCTTATGGTTATAAATGTCAGAGATGGAGCCATTTAGGTCAATATTTATTTAAAGAAATGCAATGTGCACTCTCAAATATTTTGTTACTTAGAGCCAATATTGTGTTGTTTATTAGCTGCGACAGCCATCTTAAATTGGGGGTGCCTCCAAATGTTAGTTTTAGATGAACAACCAGGTTTTTTTATGCATTTCTTTAAAATCCATCCAGTGACTCACAAGGTATTATGCTAACAAACCAGACTGATGTCAGCAGGTAATGTAGATGTTTTTTAGCAAAGTTGTTGTGGAATGTGTTGCACTTTAGGTTTGTGTTATGAATGACTCTCAGCTACTACCAAACAAAATTTTAGCTCTATCTGCACATTTTGTTAGCTAAACTGGGTTAGCTGCAGCAGATATTTTGAATTGGGCTGACTCCAAACAGTAAACAGAAGAGATAATGATTAGTTTTTGAAAGTTTTGTTGAAACTGGTGAAATGGTGAAATGGTTTATAGGAAATGGTATGCTAACAGACAGGACTAAATAAGAGATTTAATGTATTTAAAATTTAGATTTTTTTTTTGCCAATATTTTGCCCAGTATATATGACTTGGAGTATAGATACCAGCTAATACCAACTCCAAATTTATTCTTAAAATCTGTCAAATTAAAATATTTAAAGTAATTTTTGTGATCGGTAAAGCCGCTAAGCTGAGGAGGCCATAATTTAATTGGACTGACTAAATATTAATCAGTTGTTGAACGAAGACTGAATATTTTCAGACAGTTTCATTAAAATCCATCCAATGGTTTATGAAATATTTTGCTAACAGACAAATGAAGACATGCACGTATGTGACATAGACAATGCAAGGAAGTTTAAATCCATCCACGGCTTTGAACACACTCAAACATTTACCCTTTCACACTTGTCCGACAATCACTGTTAAACACCAGCCACATTCCTCACAACCATGTAAGACTCCGCAAAGTCCATTTGTGTGTGTGTGTGTGTGTGTGTCATTGCAAAGCAGAGTAGTTTGTTTAACACTGCAGACTCAGGTCTTTATAAGGAGCTTCCATTGGAGCCTTTTTGTTCTAACTCAGTCGGGGATGGAGCTAAGGGTGGGGGTGAGTAATGTTAGCGAGATGAGCACCTGTGCTAACATGTCCAACAAACTCTCATCTCAGGAATAATGTGACCTCAGTTGGGCACACGTAGGTGGGGTTTTTTTTCCTGCTCCCTTCTTACACCAAAAGACCTTCCCCTCATGCTGAGTTTACAGTCTTTGCTCAGCTCTGCACACACACACACACGCACGCACACACGCACGCACGCACGCACGCACACACACACACAAACAACTTCACAGTGTGTCAAAAGTCACATTTCACTGATCTGGGATCTGTTTGTTTCGCAACATCCTCGCCTGCATCCAATCCAAAATGACACATTCCAACCCACAAAAAGTCTTTGGTGGATTAAAATGCCAAATGTTTCGCCACAATGAGCTTTGCTGCCAAATGGTTGCATTCTCGACAAATCAACAACACCCTCTGTCTTGGTACGATTCCGAAGACATCATCACCTGATTTCCTGAGTACTAGTAAAACAGACAACTTTACAAACAATGCTTTACCATATCGTCACTTACCTCTAACAGCCTGACACCTACATGAGCTGTAGATACCTGCTCTGAAATGACAGCTTTTACTAAACTTACCCTCGACAGCAGCTGAAGAGAGTCCCACCATCCTGCAAGGTTAGACAGCAGCTGCTTCATACAGAAAGTTGATGCTGCAGGGAATATTCCACCATCAGAGCCGCACAGCTCACTCACTCACTCCTGTGAAGTCTTTGTGGCGGTGGGATGGTGAGATCACACTCCCCTCTACCTCTCCCTTCCTCCATCTGATCTCTTATCTCCCTCCACCTCCTTCTGTCTACCCTCCTCTTTTTCCTTTCGGGGGGTAGGGAAATTGTGGTGCTCTCTCTCTCTGTGAGTGTGTGTGAGAGAGAGAGCACGTTAGATCTCCCTCCACTGTAATCCTAGGGATTGTCGAGCACCTGGGAAAGGCTCGCTGTGTAAACACACATGCCACCTAATAACTAACCTACATTCTTTAATCTACCACATTCTTTAAATGATTAAACTTTAAATGTCGCTTTACAATGTTTTGTTCATTCAACCTTTATTTATACAGGTAATGTTGATCATCCATGGGACACCGATGAAACCAACTAAATTCCATAAACAGCACAATATCAACACTATGACTTAAAGACCTAAGGTTTCTTGAAGGACTGCATATCGCGCCTGAAAACAACATCATGTGCAACGTTACACAGTTTTGCGATTTTACATGCTCAAAGAATGTAATAAGAATAACTTAGCTACTACCACATCAAATATTTGTGTGCATGCTCAAAGTATTAAACAAATGATTTACATTTAATTTATTTATTTTGTGTTGGATTAGGTCTGTAAACTGTGGCGACCATATTGCAATTTTGGCTGAATCCAACAGTTAGTCGTAGCTGTCCAGCCAACGATTACTTTTTAGAAGTTTTACCAAATTCATCCAGTGGCTCATGAATTATTTTGTTAACAGACAAAGCTAACTCCAAAAGTTAATGTCAAAGTTATGTGCAAAAATGCTGCCTATACAGGTGCTAGACATAAAAATAGTATATCAAGAAAATGTTGATTTATTTCAGTAATTCCATTCCATTCCAGAGAGTGGTGATGGGAAGGAAAAAATGTGGTAGAAAAAAAAAGTGTACAAGCAATAGGGGTAACCACACGCTGGAGAGGATTGTGAAACAAATCCCATTCCAAAATGTGGGGGAGATTCACAAAGAGTGGACTGCAGCTGGAGTCAGTGCTTCAAGAACCACCACGCACAGACATATGCAAGACAAGGGGTTCAGCTGTCGCATTCCTTGTGTCAAGCCACTCTTGAACAAGAGACAGCGTCGGAAGATGTCACCTGGGCTAAAGACAAAAAGTACTGGACTGCTGCTGAGTGGTCCAAAGTTATGTTCTCTGATGAAAGTAAATTTTGCATTTCCTTTGGAAATCAATTATCCCAGAGTCTGGAGGAAGAGAGGAGAGGCACAGAATCCACGTTGCTTGAGGTCCAGTGTCAAGTTTCCACAGTTGTTGATGGTTTGGGGTCAGTGACGTGTGGTCAGGGGAGGCAGTGCCGCACCTGCCTTAATGTCAAGTAAAACACTGATAAGAGAAAATACATTTGACCACTGACTGTTCTAAAAAAACTGTTTTATAAAACTGTTTTCTGAATTATTTCAAGACTTCAATGGTCAAAATTGTAGAATTTACGCATTACCTGTTCAAACATGGAAGAAATACGCTGGGTGAAGCAGTGTCGTGCCGTGGTTCACCTCTGGGGGTGCTGTGTCATATACGATATATGGAGTAGGTGGTTGGAGCATGCCCATTGCTGTTTCTTTTTATATCATCAATATACATGTTTGATTAGACATGTGCTACACATGTTGATGTTGGAAAATGGAAGATCATATCTCAAAACTAAAGGATTTTTCTAAACTATATTTTCAGTCAAAATAGAAGGTATTAGAGAGAGGAAGAAATAAAAAGGCAAAATTGAAATATAAGGTTCTATTTCGGGTTCATATATGTGAACATCCAATTCCAGACAGTCAGCGCCTCACCTGTCACTAAGGTCACCGCACGTCACTGTTTGGGGTGCCATGCCATCTGCTGGTGTTGGTCCACTGTGTACTCTAAGTTTGCGTTAAGGACAATGCTCAGTTACTACCAGATCAAATGTTAGTGCAATATCTGTGTTATGCTGAAATATGGCTATTTTTTGTGTTTTCTCGAATCAGTTGGTTGTGTCAGCCTGAGTAACTGGGTTAATAATTTTTACACAACCATTAATTTTCTGTAAGCTTAATTTAAATCTGTTCAGTAGTTTGAGACATTTTGCAAACAAGCAGACAGATCCCAATATTTAAAGGCAAAGTTTTAAACGTAAATCTTGCCTGATCAATTAGTGCTCAGAGTATAAGTTGGAGATCAGTCTCATCTACTACCACACCAAACTTTAGCTCAGTAGCTGCAAAAGCAATTTAGTTATAGCCAATTGTGTTTTTGCTGAGATAGCTTTGCTGTGGCAGCCATTCAGTGGTTCATGAGATATTTCCAACAGGCAGAATGAGATCACTGCAGCTGTTAATGTTCAACTTTTGAGCAAACACCTCTCAGTGAAACTGAAAATTTATATGATAGCTGTACCGGCTTAAAATTTCAAAGTAGAAGATAACAGTGTTCAGAAAAAAACTGCGGATTGACGATTGAGGCAAGTTGAGACCTTTAACAGTTACACGTGGACGGCTTGTTGCCTTCAGGCAGATTCAAGTGCCGCAACATGATGCAACATGCTGCCCTCAATAACAAAGGCACAAAAACTGAACAAAACAACCCCTTAACATTAGCACAACTCAGTGCACCACCATCTGCATGACAATGCATTACACTTTGTCAGGAGGCAGGTTTTAAAAGGTTACAACAATTAAAATATAACTACAATTATTTTAAATCAAGTGTAGTACTCTAATAACCATTTTTTCCCAATTAAATAAAATTAAATAGGTTTTCATTAGGAACCCAACAGCAGCACAGGTGTACCGTTGTTCAAGCTGTCGTCTCACACAATAAAGGTCAGGTTTTCCCCCAGGCTTTTCTGTGTGGAGCCAACGTGTTCTACATGTAAACATGTAGGTTTTCTACGGGTGCCACCCTTCCCTGCCACTGACCAAAACCAAGCATGATGGTGCTAACTCCACTTCCTGTGATGGACTTGTGGCCGGTGTTCCCCACTTCTCCCACAGTGACTTCTGGAGATAGGCACCAGCTCCATGTAGCCTCGAAAGGAAAAAGAAGGTAAATAAAATAAATGGATGGGATTTTTTTTCTATTACATCTCTAAAAGTTATACAAGGAGAGTAATATCACTGTCATAACTACAAGAAAAGTTAATGATTAGCTTAGTTCTGCCGATTTCATGGGTAGTTCTAACAAATTCTACATAAATATACATATTAAAAATACAAAAAAAAAAAACATATATATTCACATATATATATATATATATATATATATATAGTCAACACTCCAAAGCAAATTGGAAAATTTGCATAAAGTCAGACACCTTAACCTCCCCATAAAAATAAATGCATTAGTCCAAACTAGGTTCCTCAAGATTGGCTTCTTTTGTGTGTATTGTATAGAACAGCTTTATGATGTCATTTTCATTGTTTGGAGTAGCCAGTGTCTAAATTGCAGTTTAAAGCAGTAAGAGGGATGTCAGTTTGGGGAAAATGGGTGTGTCAAACTGAGAGCTACCTACAATAAAAGAAGTGTGTCCTCCTGATGCAAGCTCAAGATAAATATTTTAACCAAAAGACTTCTCCAGTCTGAGGAGCTGCAAGCAAATAGTCTTGTAAGCAGCACCTTCTCATAGTGGATCAACCAGTTCAGGTCCAGAGGACCCGACTTAACTTTGTTGAATTTTTCTACCTGGATTATTGAGCATCAACCAGGATATTTTGAACCAATTTGGCCATGAATGCCTCAAACAAGTTGGTGGGGAAGAAGGCGGACTTCAGAAACCATCTGAGCACCATCAAACTGGTTGACCCACTATATGAAAGTTCCATTTATAAGACTGAGTTTTTTGTGGCTCCTCAAACTGATAAAGTCTTTTGGATAAAAGACATAATGTTTCAACAAAAAGAAACTGTCCGCAGGACCCTAGTTAACGTTGTTGGATTTTTCTACCTGGATTATTGAGCATCAATCAGGATGTTTTTAAATCAGTTTGTTCTTGTCTTGACTGATCTGCACCTTTTCCCTGATGGTAACAGTTCAAACAGATCATGTCCAGGATGAGACGTGTCCTTTAAGAAGTTGTGGGATTTTCCTATACAGCAGGAACTGTGTAGAGTCCAGTGAGGGAAGAGGGCAGCCCACAATCTTCTGGGCTGTGTTGATAACTCTCTGGAGTGCTTTCCTCTGAACCTGTGCAGCTAAGATACCACACAGTGGTATATGGTATATGTTACATGTCAACAAATAGTTTTGGCTGTCATCAGTACACAGGTTAATCCACTATGCAAAGATTCTGCAAGACCGAGGCCCTGATTACACGAGAACAACTTCTGGAAACATTAGTTGTTTTCAAAGTTTATTGGGGGGGTAATAAACAAAAAAAAGAGCGGGTTTACATGAAAATGCTGTAGTTTCCATGTCAGTAGGGTTGCCAGATAAGAAATTATGAACTATAGTACTATCACTTTAAAATTATAGTATTTTGACCTAAAATGTCATATGTGCTGAGTGAGGATATTTTAAGCTGAGGTGTGCGTGGTGTTTGATGAACATGTGCACAGAAAAGAAGGGGTAAAAAACAACAACTGTTTGTTAGCGCTGAAAAACTTTTGATTGCAGCCGCCTGTAGTGCGCATGTGCAACTTCACACTTGCGGAGCCAATGACGTGTCATTGGTAAAATGTCTATAGAATACTGTATAATGTACATCATTGTGTAGAGCACTTGACATCTGTACAAGGGGTTCCCCCGAAATCTTCACTTTGAGACAAGGATTCAGAAACCTTTGGTTTCAGAGAAAACAACAGCTGTTGTTGTGTGAATGAATGGCAGCAGAAAAGCTGCGATTTCACTTTTAAAAAAAGAAAAAAGCATTGAGTAAACAGGACCTGAGTTTGCTTGCAACTACTCAAACTGAAAAAGTATTTTGGATAAAAGACAAAATGTTTCAATAAAGAAGAACCATTCCAGAGGACCTGACCAATCCTTATTAGACTAAAAGCAGTAGGTTACGATTTTCATCTACCGGTAATATTAAAGGCCTTTCATGTCATGAATGTTCAAGTAGGTTTTATTATTTGCATCACATGTGGTGGAACAAAATTGTGTAGACAGGGTCCCAGTTACATCTGACAATAGCAAAAATATAAATTGTAAAAAGAAACAGTAAATAAGGATCTAAAATATATACCGGTATTAAGAAATACGCTAAACTAAGAATACGCTAAACACTAATAGTGCAAAACAATATGCTGAACAACAGCAGCACGAACATGTCTGTGATGAGTACGAATGAACACAGCAACATGAAATATTCAGCAGCATGAGGTCAGCATCATGGATAATCAGCAGCACATGTCACCAATCAAAGTGGCAGAATGTTATAATGCAAAATGAGAAATGAATGAGTTATAGCCACCTTGCAGTTGATGTTAAGCACAATCTCATACTATGGCGCCAAGTCATAACAGAAATCGTCTCAGGCCACTGTAAAAAAAACATTTGTGTACAAAGTACATTAGAAAAGCCAATTAGGAAAAGTTATCTAAGGAAGCTAACAGATTGTATTGAATCGTCACTTCATCACAGTCTCCCATCCTGAACAAGCACAAAGGCAAGAGTAGAAAGGAAAAACTCATTTTTAGCAGGAAGAAACCTCCAGCAGAACCAGGTTCAGGACGAGAAGCCATCTGTTTCGACCGGCTGAGATTTGAGAGGACTGGAAGGAGAAACTAACACAGAATGGCAGGTCCAGATATACCACGTATTAGAAGAAAGACAAAAAAAAAAAAAACCAAACCACATGTTAAGGAAAGAAATAACTACAAATACAAACAAGTTGAGTAGAGCAAGAAAAGACAGCAGCAGAGTAAGGAAATGTGGTCAGTTTGTCCTTCAGCAGTCTAAGCTTATAGCAACATAACTAAGGGATAGCTCAGGAAACCCAGGACGACCCTAACTATAGGATTTATCAAAAAAGACTTAAGCCTAATCTTAAAACTGGACAATGTGTCAGCCTCACGGACAGAAACTGGAAGTTGTTTCCACAAGACAGGAGCCTGACAACTGAAAGATCTTCTTCCCATTCTACTTTTGGAAACTCTAGGAACCACAAGTAAACCTGCAATCTGAGAGCAAAGGTACTCCGTTAGAAAAATATGAAACAAGATCTGCAATATGAGGTGGAGCTAAGTTGTTGAGCGCTATGTAGGTTAGAAGTAAAATTAATAATAAAAAATATGTGTGTGTGTGTGTGGGGGGGTGTGTTAAAAACTGAACTGTCCTAACCTAATCTTGAAAAGATTTATTTTTCCAACAGAAGAACAATGTTTCAATTGGTAAATGCTAGTGGTGTAACGATACACGTGGGTGTATTGAACTGTTTAGGTACAGCATGTTCGGTTCGGTACACGTGCGTACCGTTTCGGTTATTTTTTCACTCATTAAATTTTATTAGCAAGAAACTATGTGCCGCGGAACTAAAGTTCCTAAGCGTGTTTCAGCACGACACTATTTATTGTTGCAGTCTTGCAGCATGCATAGCATTAGCATTGTAGCAGGCAACGAACAAGCCTGAGCTTTAAGGCTCTTTCATGTCGTTGTGGTCTCCTGTTTTGGAACATTATGGCTTTCTTGTTCA
This sequence comes from Nematolebias whitei, assembly GCF_014905685.2. NCBI lineage: Eukaryota > Metazoa > Chordata > Actinopteri > Cyprinodontiformes > Rivulidae > Nematolebias > Nematolebias whitei. The sequence goes on along the minus strand of NC_056501.1, from coordinate 30,254,972 downwards.
AAGACAAGTGAACAAATCCAAAGCTGTGTGTCGACGTTGTTTCACGGAGATTGGATCTGCAGCAGGAAACACGTCTAACTTGTTAACGCACTTGAAACGACATCATCCGAATGTGAATGTCTCTTCGAGCAGCTTGATGTAAAGACCGATAGCAGCAGCATTTAAACAACCTTCATCAGGTTGCAAGCAACAACACAAGCTGTAGGAGTTTTTATAGCTATGGATCTACGTCCGTATTCTGTTGTTGATGCGCCGGCTTTAAGCATATGATTAAAGTTCTTGAGCCCCCCTGCCTACGACATCCCATCACGTCAACACTTGAGCCACAAAGTTGTAGCAGCACTTTATGAAAAAGCTAAAACTGATCTGGAGGTCAGATTTAAAGCCCTGCCCTGATGATGATGAACGAGCGATTCAACCACCTCATAACAGAAATGATGATCGTGCAAGAAGAAGTATTGTTCTGTTATTATTTATTTTTTTATTTTTTTTTACATAATCTTAACTCCATTTTTTTTTACCTCTTTGTGTTTGCATGTTGTTACCAAGATAGCAGCTGAGTCTACCTCATCTTCAGGGAATTTATTTATTTATTTTTATACAAACGTATTGTTTACTTGGCATATTTACAAAGTAAACATTTTATAAGTCTTTATTTTGGCCTTTTTTTGTACCGAAAATTAACCGAACCGAAATGTGATTTTAGCGTACCGTTACACCCCTAGTAAATGCTGATTTAACACAGACAGACATTTTCATCAGCTGAACAAAACAGTCAAAACTGAAACCAACACATTTTTGAAGGAATGCATATTGTTAGCCGCTTGCACGCCAAAGTTCAAGACAAAGACTTTGTATGACCTGATAGTGATCAGGGTGTGTGCTTTGAATGACTAAGCTACTACCACACCAAATTAGCTCAATATTGGTACACATGACTAGGTTAAAACTGTTTTTGCATTTACTAAATGTAATTAGCTGCGGCAGCCATCTTAAACTGAGTTGACTCCACGAGTTAATCAGTTGCAAATGTACACACAATGACTTCTGTCTGGGAGTTTCATTAAATTGTGTCCACTGCTTTGTGAGATAATTTGCTATTCCATGATCATCAACCTTTAATAGATGTAAGCAATTATCAACAATAAGCAGAACAAACTGTGAAGTGGCAAAGTCATACCACAAAAAAAAAAAAAAAAGGACAGTGGATAAAATCAAAGTCTCAAGGTCTGCCTGACACCATGTTTCAAACCAATACAAATATTATTTTAATGAATGCCAGGAATGAAGGTGATCAGAGAAAATTTCAACACAGCTGACAACAAATATTGACAAATGAACATGGCTGAAGGTGCATACACAAGATTTTTAAACCCTATGTTGTTGCCTAACCCATCCCAAACACCAGGTCAAACCTTGCATTAAAGTCTAAAATAAAACAACCACCACTAACCCTCCCCCAAAACAAAACAAAAAAAAAGACACACACACAGACAATTACATGATTGCCTCCCTTTCATGGTGGCGAGCAATTACCAGGACTTGCTCTTAGCCACCTGCTTTAGTTCAAAATGTGGATTCACATCAAGACTCCTTTAGCTACACATTTACTGTAGTAAAAATCTACTACATTGTTACAATGCCAAATGTAGTAGATTTTTATGACAGTACTTTTTAAATGTTGCATGCATATACCTTTCTTGGCCAAGACAAAATTTGACCAAGACGATGAGCCTGGCTTTTTTTTTTTTTTAGGTTTGCTTCGATATCGTGTTGCATGAATAATAAAGGGCCTATAAAAAGCCATTAAAAAATAAAAATATAAACGCTACAATTAAGGCCTTACTTGTCAAAATAACATGTTTTGGTCTGTGGAACATGTAGCAATTACACAGTTTGAGTGAAACTGGACGGTCTCCAAAAATCTAAATGATACAAAAGCCAGAACTTCCCCGAGGCATATAGTGTTTCTTAAGTTTTTTTCAGAAATTGACCCAAGTGTGACAAATGCACCAGACCCACCCTACTTGGCTTGGTTATGACCTGACAGACCTCTCTTAAGTGTGACTAAATGTGAACTCTGACCTCCCAAGAGAAGCTGTGACCCCATGCAGATCTATGGGCTTGAGATTGCTGTAATTTTTACATCACTTTACTCCACAATGCATAAAGAGCTGAGCAGATTTCATGTGTTTTATACCAATCTAAACAGAATACAGAACGCCACAATACAGAATAAAGCCAGAACCACAAGTTCTGGTAAACAAAGTTCAAAAGACCGTACCATCTGTGACTCAACAAGACATCAGTGTCTTGTGAAAACTGTTGGATAGTCCTTGTGAGAACCTCCTTCTTTGTTATGTTTGGAAATGTTGGACACTTGACCACTTTTCAACCTGACCTGACATGAAAGCGCTCAGCAGGTTGAAGATCCTGATGTGGTCAGAAACATTGTGTAGGAGTTTCTTAAGTCAGCTCAGCAGTATGACCCAGCTACTTGTTTGTGTGTGAAAAAGCAACAGATTACCTCGTGCTAAATGAGCTTCAAAATATTTTTCTATGCAAAAACTGCACAGCTTGAGAACTATGAGAGGTTTAGCCCAAGTGGGAAGGATATTTGTTTTTTCATTCCCTGCTGATGTTTTTAGTATGACTACTTAGGAAAAAAACAAAGTCTCTAATGTCTATGTTAGTATAATTTTAACACAGAAATACAGACGTACAGCAAATCCAGAAAAAAATGAATAAAGGTTACAAATTGATTTTTTTTTCATATGCGTTTGATTCCTATAACCAAAGCATGACTTGGTTCTTTGTGTGGAGGATGTTTTTTGTTGGTCACCAGATTTGCATTAATCGCAGGAGGAATTTTGGCCCAATCCTCTTTGCAGAAACTAAATATTTTAAGTTTCTTTGCACTACTTGGCAAGTCAACACATCAGCTACTTCCACAAATTATTTCATAGAACTGAGGTCTGGAGACTATGTCCTTAATGTGCTACATATTTGTCCTCTTGCTTATTGACTTGATGGTTTATCTGGTAATCCACTGGGGGTAAATGTTGGTCATTCTATATTTTGTTCACTGTCCAACTAATACAGAATTATTTTTTTCACCAAGCTAATTTCTAATGGTTTTAAAGCTCAATCCAGCCTTGCGATGTTTTATTAGGTCCATGATGTCCTTTTGGGTGCTTTATCATCTTGCCTATCGTAGCGGAGAGGATGGAATGGGGAAAAAGTATATTTTACATGGAACAATTTATGTGTATTAATTTAATCCCTCTCTGAATTGATTGATTGACTGGTTGGCTGTTGGGATTATTGGTTAAAATCTATGCACCCCATGGACAAATCTGTGTGCGCCAAAAGTCTAAACAAGTTGCAGGGGATCAAATACTTGTGCATTTCTGTCAATGGCATGGAAAGCGGCTTGTAACTTTTATGTAATGTGTTTTTATCTGGATTTTAAGGTGGTAGATTATTTAAAACAGGAAGAAAAAGTAAAGCCCTGTTCAAAAACACAGTGTTTACCTCACAGTTTTTACTGTATGTAGATTAATGAGTTGGGTTTACCTCACATGTATATTAAGGGGAGGTGAACCAGATACACTTGCTCTTTTTAATTGCATTGAGATGCGTGCCAATGTCTTGTCTTCTGAGTCTCTGCCCTATCGTGATGAAATGCCCTCCCACTCTACGCCTTTGGATTCCAAGCATTTCCTGAGGGTGACAGGTTTCTGCTCTTCTGTCTGTATTAAACATGTCTGGGCATTCACAAAACCGCTAATCTCCAAAACCCACAACAAGTAAACAGAGACAGTGCTGGTTCATTGACAAGATAATGCACATCCATCAAAAGCTGTGATCTGACAGCCTTTCTTTTTTACTAATGTGCGTCATCGGGTGAGGAGATGCTGATGTACAGATATGAATTTGCATTTGTCATCCAATATTGAAAACAATTTAAAGCCAATTCATCCGTTTTATTTTAGTTGTTGAATATATTAGTGTGTGTAAGGGTTGCTCAAGTAGCTGATTCCATGCTCCTCTGACAAAAAAAACAACAAGGGTGCATACGTAATTATGTTTGAAAAACTTACGCTTATGGAACAAGTGTAAGTGAAGTTGGTGCCGTTCTAAATTGTTTGGCCAAAATTTGATGCATATACCAGAACAGGTACAGACAGTGTTTGTATTCTGGTGAAAGACTAGTTGCTCCACTGATAATGTGACACAAGGCTAATAAAGTGACATGTATGGAACAACAAATATGCCAGTTATGTGATAGAATGAGTAAAATTGTACTTTGTATGTATTATGCCAAATTTCTTAAATATTATGTTTTCTTCAAATGTTTGTATGTGTAGGATATGCACATCACATACTATGGTTTACAATACTTCAATAATAATTACATATTTCTATAAAGTCATACATTTACCAAAGATTTCTGGAACAACACGACCCAGAATACAATAATACTTACTTTTGACTCTGCATTGACTCTTCTATTGTACTATAACATTGCTGTTGGTTTGTACTGTAGATTTACATCATCAAGAACAATAGCTCATAGAAAGATACTGCTTACTTTGAAACAGTAGACTCGACTGGATTACTGTAACACACTTTATAAACGAATCAGTAAGTCATGTATCTCTCAGCATCAGAGGATACAGAATGCTGCTGGCACACAAAAGTTTTACCACATTTTCCTTGTTTTATCCTCCCTGCACTGGCTGACACTACATTTTAGAATTAATTTTTTAATTTGCTTTTAAAGCTCTCAATGGACTTGCCCCACCCTATCGGTCCGAGTTGCTACATCCGTACACACCCTCTCGATCCTGCAGGTCATGTGATCAGCTGCTCCTGAGTGTGCCAAAGACAAAGCGTAAGCTCAGAGGAGACCGTGCTTTTGCTGTGGCACCTCCTAAACTGTGGAACGACCTTCCCTTTAACATCAGACAGGCCTCTTCCCTGTCTGTTTTTAAATCCCTTCTTAAAACCCATATCTTCTCCCTGGCCTTTGACACCATCTGAGATGTTGACTTTTAATTATTTTAATCGTTTGTATGATCGTTTTATTATGTGTATAGCACTTTGGTCCCGTGGGTGTTTAAACTGTTCCACAAATAAAGCTGGTATACTTGTTTGAACTACACAAGGCTGCTATCTAAAAGATGTAACTGCAATCAAAATGTATTGCTTGTTTGTTTTCTTATTCTTTATTTTAATAACAGTGTTACCTTGAATTTTCTTGTGGTATTGCGATACAGTTTTAAAGCTCTGTCGCCCACGTACATGTACAAATGTTTCCTTAGATAGAGAACTTTACTGAATCTCGAAAATTCTAGAGAAAATAGTTGCAGGTCAGTTGCATGAACATCTACAAAGAACTAATCTGAAGAGTTTCAGTCAGGGTTTAGAGCTCATCATAGCACAGAAACAGCACTAGTAAAAGTCACTAATGATATTCTCATGGCCTCAGACAATGGACTTGTGTCTATACTGGTCCTGTTAGACCTCAGTGCTGCATTTGATACAGTTGATCACAATTTTTTACTACAGAGGCTTGAATATGATGTTAGAATTACAGGAACAGCTCTAAAATGGTTTAAATCATATCTATCTGATAGATTCCAGTTTGTAAATGAAAATAATGAATCTTCATCATACACCAAAGTTAGTCATGGTGTTCCTCAGGGCTCAGTGCTTGGGCCAATACTCTTTACTTTATATATGCTTCCATTAGGTGAAGTTATTAAACAGCATGGGATACATTTTCATTGTTATGCTGATGACAATTATATTTGTCCATTAAACCCAATGAATCCAATCAGCTACCTAGACTACAAGCATGTCTTAAAGACATTAAAAACCTGGATGACCCTTAATTTTCTCCTGTTGAACATAGACAAGACTGAGGTTTTGGTTTTTGGACCTGAGCACCTTAGGAAAGAATTTTTCAGTCTTTCTCCCTCCTTAGATGGCATTAATCTGTCCTCCAGTTCTAATGTTAAAAATCTTGGTGTTATTTTTAATCAGGACATGTCTTTTATCCGGGCAGCACGGTGGCGCAACTGGTAGAGCTGCTGCCTCTCAGCTAGCAGGTCCCTGGTTCAAACCCCGGTCCAGGGGCCTTTCTGGGTGGAGTTTGCATGTTCTCTCCGTGCATGCGTGGGTTTTCTCCGGGTGCTCCGGTTTCCTCCCACAGGCCAAAAACATGCATGTTAGGCTGATTGGTAACTCTAAATTATCCCTGAGTGAGAGAGTGAATTGTTGTTTGTCTCGTTTGTCTCTATGTGGCCCTGTGATGGACTTGCGACCCGTCCAGGGTGTACCCCGCCCATCGCACAGTGATTGCTGGACATGGGCACCAGCGACCCCCGTGACCCAAAAATGGAATAAGCGGGTAAAGATAATGGATGGATGGATGTCTTTTATCCCCCACATTAAAAAAAGTTACTAGAACTGCCTTCTTCCACCTGTGTAATATCGCTAAAATTAGAAACATCTTATCTAAAAATGATGCAGAAAAACTGGTTCATGCATTTGTCACGTCTAGACTGGACTATTGCAATTGTTTATTATCTGGATGTCCAAATACGTCTTTAAAACGTCTCCAGTTGATCCCAAATGCTGCTGCCAGAGTCTTAACTGGAGTTAGTGGGAGAGATCCTATCTCTCCAGTTTTAGTTTCTCTCCATTGGCTCCCTGTCAAGCCCAGAATATAATTCAAAATATTACTTCTAATCTACAAAGCTCTCAACAACCTAGCTCCATCTTATATTACAGATCTTATTGTTCCATATTTTCCTAAAGAGCACTTCGCTCTCAGGCTGCAGGTTTACTTGTGGTTCCTAGAATTTAGAAAAACAGAATGGGAGGCAGATCCTTCAGTGATCAGGCTCCTCTCTTGTGGAACCAACTTCCAATCTCTGTCCGTGAGGCTGACACATTATCCAGTTTTAAAACTAGGCTTAAGACTTTCCTTTTTTGATAAATCCTATAGTTAGGGTCAGCTTGGGTTTCCTGAGCTGTCCCTTAGTTAAGCTGCTATAGGCTTAGACTGCTGGAGGACACACTGACCACACTTTTCACTCTGCTGCTGTCTTTACTTACTCTGCTCAACCTGTTTTGTATTTGTAATTATTTTTTCTATCCTTAACATGTGTTATTTTGTTTTTCCAGGTACACCTGGACCTATACCTGTACCTACCATTCTGTGTTTGTCTGTCTCTCCTTCCTGTCCTCTCAACCAGCCAGTCAAAGCAGATGGCCGCTTGTCCTGAGCCTGGTTCTGCTGGAGGTTTCTTTCTTTTAAAAGGGAGCTTTTCCTTTCCACTGTTGCCACTGTGCTTGCTCAGGATGGGAGACTGCAACGAAGCCAAGATTCAACTTGTCTGCTGGATTCCTTAGATAGAGAACTTTACTAATTGGCTTTTACAGTATGTATGTGAATGTTTCTGTTCAGTTCAGTGCCCTGAGACAACTTTGTTGTGATTTGGTGCTATATAAATAAACTGAATTGAATGGCTTTTCTATGTATGTGAAGGTTTCTGTTCAATGCCCCAAGACAATTTCTGCTGTGATTTGTTGCTATATAAATAAACTGAATTGAAATGAATTGAAAATGTTTCCAAAACATTGAGAGTATATAGGTTGTATCTGATGGCCATCCATGACCCACATATTTTACACCTTCTGTCCACCGTGGAACATTGTAGCTGGTTTTCAAACAAGTGTTTTAAGCTTACAAACTTAAAACCACTGATTAGCAATGTTTAGCTTTATTTAGTATTTTGGTTGAATGTACAAACTCAGGTACCAATAAATGAGTCTTATTTTTAATTTATCCTTTCAAAAACATAAGTAATGCACTATATCCTGATGCATGCTCAATAGTCCAGGTAGAAAAATCTGAAAAAGTTAAGTCTGGTCCTCTGGACTGAAGAAAGATGAAACGTTTTTACAATTTTTTTTGTTTTTTTTTAATCTGTCCAGAGGACCAGACTTAATGTTTTTAGATAAGTAATGCAAGTTTTGCCATGTCTTTATTATATAGTGCTGGAAGTTTGCCCATTTGTTTAAAACAGAGAGGTTACTAAAATTGATTTTCTGAAATAAAGTCTACTTGCGACCTGTCCAGGGTGTACCCCACCTCTCACACAGTGACGGATGTATATGGGCACCAGTGACCCCTGTGACCCAAAAGGTAAGAAGTGGGTAAAAGATAATGGATGGATGGATGGAAATAAACACCCAGAAAGTAGCAAAGAATATCCTAGAAAAAAAAATGGAAACACACTGGACAAAGGCACATATGTGACAAAAATCAAAGACAAAAACTTGGCAACATCCATCCATCCATCCATTATCTTTACCTGCTTATTACATTTTGGGTCACGGGGGTCGCTGGTGCCCATGTCCAGCAATCACTGTGTGAGGGGCGGGGTACACCCTGGACGGGTCGCAAGTCCATCACAGGGCCACATAGAGACAAACGAGACAAACAACCATTCACTCTCTCATTCACACCTAGGGACAATTTAGAGTTACCAATCAGCCTAACATGCATGTTTTTGGTCTGTGGGAGGAAACCGGGGTACCCGGAGAAAACCCACGCATGCACGGAGAGAACATGCAAACTCCACCCAGAAAGGCCCCTGGACCGGGGTTTGAACCAAGGACCTGCTCGCTGAGAGGCAGCAGCTCTACCAGTTGTGCCACCATGCTGCCTGGCAACATCTAAATAAATTATATTACATGTATATTAAAAACGAGTAAGTTAAAAAATAAAATGATTTTGCTCTTTTACGTCAGTTAATTCAATGGCCAACCATATGGGTTTGTCTTGTGTGCCCCCTACAGAGCTGAACTTCCTCTCTTGGCAAATGACATCATCTATCACCGCCAGCCTTCTGTTTCCTCTTCCTGTCATCTGACCTACAGCCACTTTTACTTCACCATCTGTGGTGACCTCGTTTTGATTCAGCTGTCTAGATCCTTTACCAGATAGCATTGATTTTGTCTGCCGGTAAAGCTGTGGTTCAAAGAAAATACAATGTACCCGAGCTCAGATTTTACTCAGCAAATACAGGTTGACATTTTAAGGGTGAGAATTCCTTTGTTATAGTTTGACATGTGCATTAATTGTACTGCTCAAAACATTGGACAAACATCCCAAGCAACTGTAGACTACAAATCTGGAGCAGCATGTTAGGAGGACATGTGGAAAAGCTTATTTAGTCTGGAGGAGTTGTAAAGGTATAAAAGTTATGAGAAAAGGAAAAAAGACTTGATCTCCCTGCTGTTTTTATTGCGCTCAGGAAGATGCTTCGGGTTATCATAAAATACAGAAGAAATCCCACACTCTGTGAAACACACAAGCGAACAAATACAAAAAATGAGGTCTGCTGGCTGACACAAGGACACAGTTTGTCGTCAAAGGGTAGTTAAGATATTTTGAAGCTGAAATGCAGATAGGTCATGAACAAATAATATCTTGCTTGTTGTAAATAGCTATATGGATTATGTCCATATGAAAACCTTTAAACTGCTGTGACGTTCATACACTATAACAGCATTGTTTTGGCAGAAATATTGCAATATTCCTACCAGAAGTGCACCCAGTTGCACTTCTGGAAGTGTTGCACCTACAGGTAGGCCTGGAGCAGTGACGTGCAGTCAGGGGAGGCAGTGCCTCACCTGTCATCACAAGTAAAATACTAATAAAAGAAAATACATTTGACCACTTGACTGTTCTATAAAACTGTTTTAGAAAAGTGTTTTCTGATTCATTTCAACACTTCATTGGTCAAAATCACGGAATTTACGCATTGCCCGTTCAAACAATATGGGGTGAGGCTGTGTAGTGCTGTGGTTCACCTCTGGGGGCGCTGTGTCATATACAATATATGAAGTAGGCGGTTGGTGCATTCCCATTGCTGTCTCTCTTTATATTGCCAATATATACGTTTGATTACACATGTGCTGCACATGCTGATGTTCTACAGTCTGGCTAATATACTGAATGAATGTGTGACGTATTTCATCTTTCTAGTTGGTCATAAATGCAAGGTGAAAATACACAGGATGAGGCTGAAAGTACTGTGCTGTACCAATAGGGGGCAGTGCTGCCCCATAGAGACAACGAAACATTGCTGTGTGTTCTTCTGTTACGCAGAGGGGTGGGAATGGAAGATCATATCTCAAAACTAAAGGATTTTTCTAAACTCATCATCATTTTTCCAAACTCATTCATCTAAAAATAAAGGTAATATGATACTTTTTTTTTTCCAAAGAGAAGGATAGGAAGTTGATTAAAGCGTAATTAGATGCCTTTTTAAAAGAAAAAAAAGGCTAAGTTGAAATATAATCTTCTATTTTGGGTTCATATGAAATAAGATAAGACAAGAGATAAGATAGAACTTTACTGATCCTGCAGGAAATTGTTGTGCCAGAGTTTCAGTACAAAGGAACATACACAAGAAATCACACAAGATATAAAAAAAATATATAACGGAGAATATAAAAAAATATGCATGATGTAGCGCACACTTAGAGCTCTTTGTGACCGGGAGTTGCAAGTGCAGCATAAAATGTCTGTATTTAAAAATATCCATTGTAGTGTAGATGGGGTCTAAATCGTCTGAGGGTGTTTAGGACAGCAGGGGTCAGTCTAATTTGCAACTATATTTTAGGCAGTCACTTTGTTTCTGTTGTATAATTTCTTACAATATACATACTGGTATATCCAATACCAATATTATTGGTATTGCAATGACAGTAAATTTTAGTCTATTGTGCAGCCCTACGTTCACTGGTAATACCTTGGCTCCTTAGAAGATCCTGGGCTGAGCAGTCCTGTTTGACCTCTCGTTAGTACCTCTTACAGTCACTCAGGTGAAACTCAAATATCCTTCTAAAACACCGTCTCTTTGCATGTACCAGTAATTGCTGTGATGTCTGGCTCTCAGAAGTCACGGTTGGCCCGATTTGACGTTTTAACAAACTTTGTGCAGCAGAGCTTCCTTTGACGTCTGTCACCGCTGGGTTGCCAAGCAACAAGCTGAGGTATCTAAAGGTCAGTACAGTAATGCTGGTGACCTTTCTCACATTTGGTCAGAGTTTGTTTGGATTCTTTTATTCCCTAAGATTTAATTGGCTTCTCTAAAAGCTAAAGTTATAATTTCCATACAAATGAAATTAGATCATTGCTCTTCTCATCTCACTCACTGGAGAATGTGTGTATTTCCCCCCC
>NC_056501.1:30239883-30243603 GCF_014905685.2 Nematolebias whitei | reverse complement strand
AAGTTCTAAACAGGTCAGGTGCAGACATGTGTGAAATGTTTTAATGTTTTAATGTGGAAACATTAAAGTGTTTATTATGGTGCAGGATTAATTTTATTGTTCTATGTACAGAAAAAGGGGAGGAGTTGAAAAGTTTGATAGTCACAGGGAGGAAGGAGTTCTGTGGAGCACCTCAGTGGTCTCAGTCTACAACTGAAGGTGCTGCAGGTGCATATATGTGATACGCATGTAGAGATGCACCGATCCGATACAATATCGGTATCGGTACAGGTATCGCAAAAAACGTCTGGATCGGGTATCGGTGACAATGTGACCTTTCCATGACTGGGCAGACCTATTCATTCTAATTCTATGCTTTGTGCCCTGAGTGACGTCACACGCTAGCGTACTGACTGAACAAATTTAAGTTGTGTTGTTTTTACATGTGTGACCAAGCTTGTGAAGCTCTTGGTGTGTTTAAGTGTGCTGTTATGGTGCAAAGTTTTCAATAAATTTGTAATTCAGTACATTCATGTCTGCGTTTAACAAAACAAATGTTTTAAGTTAATTCAGCACTGGGTTTGTAAGCTCAAACATCCAGGTAGACAACAAAATTAGCTAAATCATGTAATCTGGATCTGTTTCAGAAACAGGTCCAGATGACATGATTTAGCCATTTTTGTTAATTCAGCACTGTTTTTCTGTATCAGATCTGTATCGGATCGGTATCGGTCGCTACAGAGTAACATATATATCGGTATCGGATCAGAAGTGGAAAAAAAGTGGATCCGTGCATCCCTAGCATACTGTATATACGTAAGCATATGATTCCAGATGAGTCAGCCTCACCTGTCACAAACCTCACCGCATGTCACTGACCTGGAGCTGTTTCTGGTTTGAAGAAATACCAAGAGCATACCATTTTTAGATATACTGCATAGTGCATACTGCATACTGCATACTGCACTCTTGCATAGATCAGAAGTAAGCAACAGCACTTTTTTGTGTGTGGTTGTTTCTCCCCTTTACCTCTCATCACAGAGCTCTGTAAAGTGGCTGATAGGAAATCTTCCTAAACATTTTTTTGTCAATAACAACGATTATGTTGTTTGTTTGTCCATGTTTTCCAGTCATGGCTTGTTTAGGAGCAGCACAAATCTTTCAAAAGGTAACACTATGTTGAAACAAAAGCCTAAAACAAGAGTTATGTCTAGCAGTGGAATAAGCGGCGTACAACAGACAACCCAAGTTAAAATGCATACTTAATCAATAAGCTAACATCTGCTTCAGCTCATCTGGCTCCTTATGTTGCTGTACCAGAATAAAACTACAGAGAAGATGTAATATTCCACACATTGAGCACAATTACTTTAGAGCAACTAAACAGTTTAGCCAATGTTTATCCTATTAGATCTGTCAACTTTGTATATGTGCCAAAAAACAAAATTCAACAATATCTTAGAAATGTCCTGCTAACTGTTTAAGCCGATGCTGATTTAAAATGTAATGTCAACACTTGTGATTTGATTAAAATTTCAGCCTTAGTCTTCATTATCATGGTAAAAAGAAAACTGATAAGTGATAACATGTATGCTTAGGGTTGCTATCCTGAGTGCATGTTCTTTTACTCTCCTTATGTGTGCATGTGCATAAAAAATTATTAGTGTTACATGCATTAAATTTTTATACCTTTAACAGAATCATTATCTGAAATGTGATTTTTTTTAAAGCAGCAGTAGTAAGAGTTTTTGTATTTGTGTTTAAAAATAAACAAAAAATATATGATCATGTTATATGTTCATAAATGCTCATTTTAAAACCAATGTACTTGTGAATCTATAGTATTTTTGCTCAAGGTTATCGCACTATCAGGCTCTCACAGCAGCCTAGCCTAGCTGCATGCTACTGCTGCTATTTCTAGCAAATGTCCTTTAAAATCTAGAGTAATACCCATGTCATGTTAAATTAAAGGCGATAAAAAGCTTTATGAACTAGTGTTTCAGGATGAAGTTGTTTGTGAAAGCAGCAATGCACTTAAGAATTCTAAATGTGTACTTTTACCAGCAGCCAGCTGCTCGACAGACTTACAAAGTGATGAATCAGCAGATAAGTGCTGATTAAAAAATGCCATTGTGCAATTTCACATTGGTCAAGCAAGAAAAAGTCTAAATTCCTCAGCACACTAACTTATCGTTGCCGAAATCTCTCAGGCATAAACTGCAGTTTTGATCAAAGAATGTTCTACATTTTTCAGTGTGTTTAAGGTCTTCTGTTTGCCACACTAAAAGTTTTTCAAAAAAAATAAAATAAAAAAATCTTCTGTAAGTACTTAAGGTAGGGCTTTTCAACAAAACTGCTCGGGGGGCCACAGTTACTGAAAGCCAGCAGCTCAGGGACCGGACATCCAGCAATTAAAGCCATTATGTAAATAAACCAAGCACTACATTGATCTGTCACCTTTTAAATTAGTTTATTTATTTTTTGCATTGAATCACAAATGCAATAAACAGAACCCAAAACCAGGAACCAATAAAATAAAATGAAATAAAGTAATAATAATTATTATTATGAACTCATTGGTGGGCTGGACTGAAGTCACCTGCTGGCCGGAAGTGGCCCGCGGGCCGCCAGTTCAGTAGCCCATGCTCAGTTCACTAGTTAGGGGCTGTTTACAAAGTGTGTATTTTGAGTGAAACCAATTCTCAACCCACCTTCAGAGTGGAGGTTTTCAGGATACCGCCCACTATGTATACTTTCTCACTGAGGTGTTAAAGTACATGCATAGTACAGGCATATATTTCACACACATGTGGAGTGATGGGATATTTCTATCAACAACAATGGCAGCGGAGTTTAACACTGCTTTCTGTGCTATGACTGATGGAATATATTTTGTATCTCGTAGTTAATCTACACCAGAACGTAGCTGCTGTGACCAACATCTGTGTTGGGAAGAGACACCAGTCGGATCTAGTTTGAAATTGCTGAACGAGCCTGGCATATATTTTACGCATCGCACTGGAGTATAACATATTAAATGTGCTAAATAATAACAGTAACGATAAAACACAGTATTTATGTTAGTGGTGGGAGATGTAATGAAGCTCTCTGAGCTAAATGAAGTTATCTGGACATAATGTCATTTGAGTTATGAGATTTAAACAATGCAAAACATGTTGCATGTTATTAAAGTTGAAAATGAAGACATCAAGTTTAATATTTATTTATTTATTCAACACTACAAACTGTATGTCACACAAACAGTGATAATTAAACTGAACACTATAAAAACACATAAACCGAACTGTAAACTACATTGATGAACTGGACTCTTCTTCTCTGTTGTCATCCTGGTACTGACACCATGTTGTTTATCTAGCTTGTTCAGGCTGCCACTCCTTTGCTTAATGCAGCGTAAATCATTGAATGGATTGGAAAAAGAACCGAGGGGGATTTTAAGTGAAAAGTTGCTCCAACATCTCTCTTCAATGTTCTCCTGCACTTTTGGGCCGAGGCGTATGCTCGTCAGAACCGGTCGCCTCTGGGGGGAGATATAGCTTCTCCTCACAGGAGAAATAAAAATAAAAACTTGGTTGTTGTGTAACCAAAGTAAATACAAGCAAACATTATTAAGAACGGGCCTTGGCGGGTATGTTGCCGGGGTCTTGGGCTGGCGGGTGCACCGGCGCCCGGCCCTGGCCTTGGGGCCTTCGGTGCGTTGGTGGGCTTTGGGGCCTGTGC
>NC_056501.1:30223851-30239783 GCF_014905685.2 Nematolebias whitei | reverse complement strand
GGAGGGGACGGGCGGGCTCAACCTGGGTGTCTTCTTGCCTGGCGGTGGCCACGGCGTGGTGCTTGGCTGTGGGGCTGGGCTGTGGGGGGCTGTGACTGGGGTGGGGTATATTGGGGGCTCTCGCGTGGGGGGCTCTGTGCTGTGGGACCGGGGGAGTCTGGGCTCGCTGGGTGTGTGCCCTCACTTGCATGGGGCGCTCTCGCTGTATGTGTTGTTATGGGTGGACTGGTCTCTTGCTTTTTTGGGGTGGGGGAGCGCTCTTGGTCGCTGTGGTGCTCTATCGCTGACTGTTTGGGCACTCCTGGCTGATTGTCCCGGTTGGGGTTTGGTGGCCTCTCTGGTTGGGGGGCTGGGTGTTGGGCTGGGAATCGGGTTGGGGCGTTTTAAAAAAAAAAAAAAAAAAGAATGTTGATTTACCTGCTGTAGCATTGAGGGCTACTGATTTAACACTGGAGTGGGAACCCCAACATCGTTCTCGTCAGTTCTGGTTTGCTCAGCGACAGTTGTCAAGCTGTTAGACGAAGCAGTCCCAATTGGCGTCAAATCCGTTGACTCGGATACAAAATCCAGCCAAAATCCTTCTTTAACTTGTTAAGTTGTTAGCTGGGCTTTCAGCCTGGAGGAAAGTCCATACCGAGAGCAGTACCAGGCAGCACGCATGCACATTAGGTGAATGTACAAAATTCACAGCGCCAACTAATGACCTGGCATGGCAACTACAGCGGATTTGGGGGGTTCAAGTAAAAGAGAATTAAATAAATCCATCTGCATAATTTGCCAATTAAAGCCTAAAAACATTTCAATTGTCAAGCAAGAAGAGATTGTTTCAACTTGGTTTCAAAATTAAGCTTGTAGTTATTTTTCAAAATAAGAGTCTGACTCTGTAATAACATATTACTGCAAAACTAACTCCCAACTTTTTTTTTGGCTTAACTGAGGAAAGTTGATTTATGTTGAAATTTCAGCCAGTCGCTGCATTAAAACCTAAGATATTTTCAAAAACTTTCTATTTGGTACATACAATCGCACATCTTAACATAAAACAGACATGTAACAAAATATTCCATTTATATGTGTATAGTTTTCATTTGACTAAACTGTGAACACAAGGTATTTTTTAAGTTGCAATGCACAAGTCTCACCTGGCATGCTTTGCATCTAATACTTACACTTGCATAAAAATAAAACAAACCTTTTCACCTGCTTCTGCTTTCAATTCGTTAGTTTGAACTTGCATGCCACGTTTCAAAAGACTGGTGGCAAGCCCAAACAACATTTTGAAACATAGCAACAGTAAAGATGTCCCATTTCACTTTTATCGCCATTTGAAAAAGCCAGCATGAACGCTGCCTAATTCTTTACTCCATATCTAACATGAACATGGAGCATTCACTGACAAAAAAAGAAAATAAGCATTACTACAATGGTAAAATATGCATGGGGTTTCCCAGTCTTTCACCAAAATAAAACCGAGGGATTGGCCGATCGTTCCAGACTAGTAAAAACAGGTAGAAAAAAATCTAACAGATTTGCAAGCAGTCTGACCGCAAAGCAGGTGGCGAAAGCCATTTGTGGGAATTTTTCAGTATGGTTAAAGGTCAAAGGCCACAAAAGTGATCAATAAGTGAATGTCTGTCTGCAAAAGCCCCTCCGACACCTCACCCTTGCTCCCATTTTTTTCTTTTTGGCTCTGATTTATTCAGGTTTGTGGTGGCACAGAGGGCTTGACTCAGCCTGCTGCCAGACAAAGCCCCTACAGTGCAATGAGTATTATTCAGATCCCATATCTGCCTCGAATCCTATGAGATCACCACAATGCTATGTCTCCAAGACAGAAAAGACTTCACATTCTGAGCAAGATGCTATTTTGCAAGTGGAAGCCCCGTTTGACTGATGCTTTACAGACAAGAGGAACGGAGACAGCGCAGACAAGCCTGCAAATACACACAAACTGCTGCTTTGTCTTAATTTGGGATTGGCTGGGTTTTGACCGGAGCACCATCTTCTCGTATTCAACAGAATAGTAGAGACAATTTGTTCATTTTATGACGGGTAAATCAATTATATTGGACAATTAGATAGGCTAATTAGATCTTGTGTTGTGTAATTAGTAGTTGAAGCACTTTAACGTATGCTCATAATGAGGAAATCTAAATAAACTAATTATAAAAAAACAAGCTCAGATGTGTGCTCAGCCACATTTACACGTTTATTGTTTTCATGAAACCCAATAGGCAAAGTATCTACCACACTCTAAGCCACCTTTCATTCCAAATCAATGTTCAAGAGACTATTTAACAGTCTTACTTTGTTTTTGGTGAAGGATTGAACAAATTCAATAGAAAAAACATTATACAAGTCTAAAAAAATGCCATTAATAAAAATAAGGTGATCTTCTACAGTGTCATGTCAAACAAAGTAAGTTCCCATGTATTGTACAAACCGATGAGAGACCTTGACTATGATTCAGAATTTGAGCTCTTGGCTGATCTATACCTGCTGAGTCGCTCTTTTTGTAACACTGTTGGTCACAAAAGCTTCAGAGCAGCATCTGTTTTCTACAGTTGCACCTGAAGGCAAATCTGTAATGGCAGGAGTAATCTGAGACAAGTCTTCTCAGCCATGCAGGCAAAACGAAAGACGGGGCACTTTTACGGCTTTTCTAATAATTAGTGATAGCTAGACATAAAACTAAAATAAATCACCCAGAAATAAAATTAAACTGGCATCCCTTGATGGAAATAATATTGTCTGCCACGTCGAGTGCCAAAGTTTTAAACAAAGATCTCATGTGACCCATTATCACTTGAAGTATGTTTAGGGATAAGTCTCAGCTACTACCACACTAAATTTGAGCTCAAAGTCTGTAAAATTGATTGAGCTATATTCCTTTTTTAAAATTACTATGATTGATTAGCTGTGGCAGCCATCTTGAATAGTGTTGATTCCAACAGTTAATTCCAAAGTTGTAACTAAAAATTGTGCATAAGCACTTAGAGTTTGCATTTGGGATGACTCTCAGCTACTACCCCACCAAACTGTAGCTTAATATCTATTAAACTGAGTTAAAGCTATTTTTACGTTGGCTAGGTTTAAATAACAAATACACCCACACACCCATGTATACACATAAATACAGACGTGCAGGAACAATATCATCAGCCTGTCATGTTTCTTCCTCCCCCCGTCATGTTTTGCCTCCGTCATTCTGCCACACCCACTCTTCACCCACAGCTCAATGAGCACTCATGCCCTGCACCTGCGTCCCACTCTATATAAGAGCTCCATCCACTCAGATTTCTGCCAGATTATCAAACCCTTCGTGGTATTAGATGTCCAGCGCTTCGCTCACGTTCATGCCTGTTTGTCTTGTTTTGACCTCACGCCTGTCTCTTGGATTTACCGCTCTGCCTGATCCACATCTGGTTTTGTTCTGCTTTTCTGACCCTGGTAACGACTACTCTTTTTGCTCTATGGATAGTGGATTAAGGATCACTCTCTGGATTTGTTCTTGGACGTCTGACTCCTCGTGCTTGACCCCTGCTTCGCTTGATAAGATTGCCCTGCTGTCAGTACTAATCACAGCATTAAAGGCCTCCCTCTGCAGCGGGCTTCCCACCAGTTACAGTGACGTTGCATCATCAAGTTCCAACTGATGGCTCCCACCTCACCTGCCTGAGAAGGTTAGTGGCTGTTTTCTGCTTTCAAGCAAGCTCCCTGAAACTTACAGCCTACTAATTATTTCATCTCTAGAGTACAGATTTGTTCCGGCGACTGGACCCAGACTCCCACCAGCAGCTGCAAAACAATAAATTGTTTTACCGTTCTTGTTGTGTGGCTGAATTGTTGAATCTAAAAACCAGGTTCTTGTCACAGCCTTCACCTTTTGGTGGATGTGATTAAAGAACAAATGCACAATAAACATTTGAATTTTGCAAGAATAGTGGAAGGATTTAGTGAATAAATTGTCAATTTTCCTATGAACATTGTTGAACGATGACAAAGTTTCAAACTAAAACACACTGAAATTTTATTTGTTTATCAAGAAGTCTTAAAAAAAAAGATAAATATGTGATTTCTTTGTAGTCCATAGCATTTAGGTGTAAACTTATCAGCAAAACCTTATTACGCAAGTCACTTTTTTTTTTTTAAGCTGTTCCCTTCTTCATGGCGAGCATGAAGCTACACAGTGAGCAAACTCACATTAAGATTTAACAATTGTTTAATGCTGTGTGAACTTATGGGGGTGGAGGAAGATGCGAGTTCGTCAAGGGGATTCGAACCGGCGACCTTCTGATCACAGGCTTGCCTTCTCTAACCTCCGCTCCACCACTCCTCCCAGCTAAGTCGCATACAATGCCAAAATTAAATGTTCTGGTAATATGAATCCTTGCTTTCCAGAGTTTCTTCCAAAATTAAATTGTATAAATAACTTCAAATTATTGTCGGTGTTGGTGTGCAGAATTTTGTTCCAGAGCATTTTAAAATCAAACCGGTTTGTATATAGAGTGCCTTCAGGATTAGCTTCCCCCCCCCCCACTGACCTGGTAATGTTAATCATGTTAAATTATTGCTGCTGTCAGCAAACATACAAGACAACCCCACTGATAACAGGTCAGGTAAGTCTCACTCTGCCAAGTCTTTCAAATAAATCTGAATTTCCAATGTGTCGTTTGTATCAGTGTGCACGCACACCCCGGGCAAAGTCAATTCATCCTCTGAAGAACATTTGTAAAGAGTGGTTTAAACTGTGCAGTCGCCTGCAGCAGTGCTGCGTCTAGCATATCTCTGTGGTAACCATATATAAACAGCTCTACAGAAAAAGTCCATTGCCCGTTCACGGCACACATGTGAACTCCCACGTGTGGGGAGTCACAAAAACGTCCCATACACATCTCTGTCAGATGGATCATAGTGATCTCCTACGCTCTGCTCGAGTTAAAGGGGGTTTCCACTCTACAGTCTTATGCACGATGGAGCATGTACATATATAAAACTGATGTGTTATTATGTCATTACGTGTAGTCCACAGAAGGTCTGAGCAGTTTTTATGTTTAAACCTTTCGTTAAAATGTGATAAGGCTCAGAAACCATGGGACCTTTGAATCTTTGGAGCATAAATACGATGTAGACGAAAGGGAGATCCCCTCGCTTTCAAGTTCAAGCCACATCAATGTAAATGGTGTTAAAGTTATTCACTATAAAATGATTAGTGCACTGCATTATAACAGAGTGGTGTGTAGCGCTGGAGGCATAATTCCCACAGACAGCATCTTCAAAGTTTCTGAAAGTTTGAAAAAGAGTGTATCTTTAAATTGCAGTAGGTTTTGCATCTTAGCGTTTGTATTGCCTTTGAGTTGCTTTTTCTAAATTATAGATGTTTCCGAGTAAAATTTACAGTTGGATTTAAAGAAAAAGTTCAAATGAATAAAAAGTTGACATAAGAATGCACCACATGAGGTGTTTGTTCTGATGGAAAAGTTCCTTCTCACTAAAACTGTAGAGTTTAACACAGAATAAAATCTCGGTGATTACAGTTTTAAGATATTGGTCACTTTAGCTAAAAATGCCAGAAAAACCCTTGTTTTAAAATCTAATCTGTATTCTGGCATAAACAGTCTCCAGGGAGGTCACTCACCTCTGACAACATGACATCAGCAGACGGCATTTTAATCGTGCTCTTCTGACCTGCTACACGGAGTCACTGAAATCATCATTCCGCTAGCTGCAACCAGTTCTTTTGTTTTTTGTTTGTCAAAATAATGACTTATCTATAAGTAGTAAGTGTAATGAGTGCACGAGTTCTTAGTGCATATTTGGTATTAGGACAATTATGCACTCCAGCCATCATGTGATCAAAAAGGCATGGATAGCACTGTTGTATCTGGCTTGGACTTACTGACAACAGCATGTATTTTTTCATCGTACAACACGTCATTGTTAGCCCAAAAGTTCTTCCACGTGTTCTAAAATATCCCGACAATAGCCACAGTTCATCATACTGGCTGGGCTAAATCACAGACAATCCCACCACTGCAATGCATCTCTGAGGGGCCAGCCTCTCCCCTTTCACTCCCACCTGATGTTCTGCTTCTTGCTGTTTACACTGAGAACCCTGGATGAGAAACAATTTCTATACTGCTGCACCCAGCTTAGATAATGCATTCAAGCTGCTACCTGCTTTTTGTCATTTTACCAAGCTTGAAATGTGTACTTACAGTATGTAATCCCACAGCAATCTAAGAAAATGTGTGAAAATAGCACCAAAAAAGTTGCATTTCTTGATGACATAGCCTCTTGCCTTGCATGCCAAAGCTGTTGTGTGATGTTAGCAGTCAAAGAATATTTCGGGGATAAATGACAACTACTACAGCACCAACATTTTAGCTCAATGTCCATAAAATTAGTTGAGTTATATGGTAGCCATTTGTGTTTTTTCCAAAGGTTGCATACCTTCTTGAACTGGGTTGGCTCTAAAATGTTAGTTGTAGATGTCCAGTAGTC
Source organism: Nematolebias whitei (assembly GCF_014905685.2). Taxonomy (NCBI): domain Eukaryota; kingdom Metazoa; phylum Chordata; class Actinopteri; order Cyprinodontiformes; family Rivulidae; genus Nematolebias; species Nematolebias whitei. Next base: position 30,233,279 of record NC_056501.1, on the reverse strand, counting down.
AAACAATGAAGATCTGGGAGACACTTGTGGAAGCTAGACTTTGATGAGAGGTAACTTGGGGTCCCACTTGTAAATGAGTCTTCAAAGATCAATGTGATTTATCTGAGTAAATAAAAGGTTGAATGAACGAATAACTGTAAGCAACATTATGTTTTCATGCCAAGAAAGAGCGCCACAGATGCCATTTTTGCTTTGAGAATTCTGATGGAGAAGTACGGAGAAGGTCAGAAAGAACTTCATTGTGTCTATGTGGATTTAGAAAAAGTATATGACAGGGTGCCTAGGGAGGAGGTGTGGTATTGCATGAGGAAATCTGGAGTGGCAGAAGTATGTTAGACTGGTACAGGACATGTATGAGGACAGCAGGACAGTGGTGATATGTGCTGTAGGAGTGACAGATAGCTTCAAGATGGAGGTGGGAGTGCATCAAGGATCGGCTGTGAGCCCCTTCTTGTTTGCTCTCGTGATGGAACAACTAACAGAGGAAGTCAGGCAGGAATACCCGTGGATGATGATGTTTGCAGATGACATTGTGATCTGTGGTGAGAACAGGATACAGGTGGAAGAGATCTTGGAGAGGTGGAGGTATGCACTTGAAAGAAGAGGAATGAAAGTCAGCCTTAGTAAGACTGAGTATGTGTGTGAATGAGAGGGAGGCTGGTGGAACAGTGAGGCTACAAGGAGCAGAGGTCACAAAGGTGCAGGACTTCATGTACTTGGGGGCCACTGTCCAGGAAAATGGGGAATGTGGTAAAGAGGTGAAAAAGAGAGTCCAGGCAGGATGGAGTGGATGGAGAAAAGTTTCAGGAGTGATTTGTGACAAAAGGGTGTCAGCAAAGGTCAAAGGAAAAGTTTACAAGACAGTGGTGAGACCAGCAATATTGTATGGTCGGGAGACAGAGACATGGACAAAAAGACAGGAGAAAGAACTGGAAGTGGCAGAAATGAAGATGTTGAGGTTCTCCTTAGGAGTGACAAGGATGGATGAGATTTAGGAATGAGATCATCAGAGATACAGTACAGGTTGAACAACTGGGAGATAAAGTTAGAGAGGCCAGACTGAGATGGTTTGGACATGTCCAGAGGAGGGACAGTGGGTATACTGGTAGAAGGATGTTAGAAATGCAGCTGCCAGGAAAAAGACAAAGCTGAAGGCTAAAGAGAAGATATATGGATGCAGTTAGAGAGGACATGGATGTAGTTGGAGTGAGGACAGAGGACACAGAGGACAGAGTGAGAGGGATGAGGATGACTCGCTGTGGTGACCCCTGAAGAGGGAAAAGCCGAAAGAAGAAGAAGAAGAAGAAAATAAGAAAAAGTAGATGTTCAACGAGGCATGGTGACTCAGTTGGTAGAGCTGTTGCCTCTCAGCCAGAAGGTTTCCAGTTCAATTCTCGGCCAGGGGCCTTTCTGGGTGGAGTTTGCATGTTCTCTCCGTGCATGCGTGGGTTTTCTCTGGGTGCTCCGGTTTCCTCCCACAGACCAAAAACATGCATGTTAGGCTGATTGGCAACTCTAAATTGTCCCTAGGTGTGAGAGAGTGAATTGTACAGGGTGTCCCTCGCCTGTCGCACAGTGCCTGCACATGGGCACCAGTGGCACCAGTGGCACCAGTGACCCCAGTGACCCGAAAAGGAAGAAGCAGGTAAAGATAATGGATAGAAGATGTCTGAATGTCTAAAAACAACAGGTGTTGTTTATATTCTATTATTTACATTATATTTTCTTATTCATTGAGTTTTTAGTTGATACACTTTAGGAGGTCTGCAACAGGGTTTTTTTGTTGTTTTTTTTTTTGTAACTTTTATTATTAAAAATTTTAATGCACATTTGTTTTTGTAACTTGAGTACATGTACATACTCACTCCTCCAACCTCATTTTAAGGGCTAAGTGGAGGGAAATTAAATGTTTAGAGGTAAAAAAAAAAATCAAATCAAATCAAATATAAATAGGTGTTAAAACTAAAGTTACAGATTTGTCACATAGCTAGTAATTCTATGAAATACATACAATAACTGAAAATATATTTTGTCTCTTGATCAAAGAATTTGATTTAAGGGCAGGACCTGTATCACTGTTGTCAAGCTGGTAAACTGTTACTGGCCCAGCAGGGTTGACTGACCATAAAGTTAACGTCCACCCCTGATAGAAGTGCTTCGAATACTTCGTGAGCACTAACATTTCACAACATACACTTCAGTTAATCATAATTTTATTCAGGTAAAAAAGAATTACAGAGTACACACGACAAAATATGCAATAGTGTAACAGTAACTTTAAAAGCTCTTTATCATCCATCAGCATAAAAAGGTTGTGCTCATCATGACTGAACACAGCAACATGTCCAGCTTTTAAATTCTACTGCATGAACTGCCACAATTTATCACCAGGTCAAATCATAATGAATAAAATTATCCTAATTTTCCAAACAACTTGTGTTTTAAAGTCCACTCTGTTCGGTTATTTAGTCGTTTAGGTTATTTAGCAGGCAGTCAGGGGATTTAAAGCCAATATAAACAGTGGGATGATTCCCCAGGAACCTCATTGTGTTAAATGTTGTTGTGTTTACAAATGCACGCACCCCGGCCCGTTGGGTCTTGTGTTTGTGTTGAAGCAGATAGGAATGACAGATGAGGATTGCACACACCCTGAACCAGAACTGAAGACTTCCTTCCTCGTGTACTTCGTCTGCACACCAAACACATTAGGAAAAAATAACATCCATGTAATCCTCACAAACCTGAAGAGAAAAGTTGGACTTGAACAAATGTCACTACGAGCATGTGATTTTTGTATCTTGCAGGTCAGAGGTCAACGAAAATGTACTGGATGTCAGATAAAAAGACCACATATGCACTTATAGTCTTTCATTCTCAGCTAGTTAAGTAAAACATATGCATTAGTTTGAATATAATCACTTTCTCGAGGTCCATCCTTGCAGGCTGCCAACACAATGTAACAGCTCAGAAACATCAGAAGGTAAAAACATAAAACCCTGCTTTCAGTTTTATATCAGATAGTCTTATCTGAAACCCACACAGGGAAGAAATGCATTATATATATATATATATATATTTTATATATTTTCTATTATTATGAGTGAATGAGCCCCTCCCTGAGAAAACACATGGTGTGGAAACACTTTGTATTCCCAGCTATTTCAACACCAAATTGTCATAAATCTTTAGAAAATCACTGCAAGTCTCAGTCACTTATAGGCAGGACCACCCAATCTATATTCTCTTCCAGATATGTGTCTGGAAGGATTTACTTTCTGGAGCAACAATCAAACCTTGGATGTGAGTTTGGCTCTCCAAAAACTGGAAATCACAGTTTTATTTACACGTTAAAGAACACTTCTACTTTCTCAAGAAAGCAAACCACAGAATAAAGATGTTCAAAGAATGCATCTAGAATTGTCCCCGAATTTTCTAGGCATTATTAGCACAGGTACAGGAAAGGGTAAGCAATGGAGAAAAACGTCAAATCTAATTAAATTTAGAAAGACCTGTCACTCTCCTGAAGCTAAAAAAAGTGAGAGTAAGGAGGGTGTCTGGGTAGCACTTGAGTTTTGACAGCTGTCTTTAAATTTGCAGTAAAAAAAAAAAAAAAACCAACATGTATATTGAGTATTTCACATGAGCGAACAACACAAGGCAAGCTTTTAAACCTGTTTTACTGGCATGCTTTAGGATGAACGAGACGAGCTCTACACTTACATGTGGTGCTGTTTGTGTCCATGGTGCTGCTGATGCTCTTCATGTGAGAACTGCTGAAACTAGTGAGGCTCCATGATGACAGTCTGCGCGTGTGAGGGCGCGTGGAACAGTGAACACTGCTGCTGCTGACAGATACAGCAAGATACAACACACCGCAGCCAGGGCAGGAACTGCTCCGCTGGGTCCTACCGCCGACCCTGTACAGATCCATTCACAAGGACGGAGCCCTCCCGTTAAAGGGATAGTTGGGATATTTTGAAGCGGGGTTCAGAAGGATTATTAGTACTCAGTGCAGAGAAATCTATGAAAATAAATGAAATGATTTCAAACAGAGTGGCACGGTGGCTCAGTTGGTAGAGCTGCTGCCTCTCAGCTCGAAGGTTGCCGGTTCAAATCCCAGCATGGGACCTTTCTGGGTGGAGTTTGCATGTTCTCTCTCTGTACGTGTGTGTGTTTCCTCCAGGTGCTCCAGTTTCCTCCCGCAGCCCAAAAACATGCATGTTAGACTGATTGGTAACTCTAAATTGTCCCTAGCTGTGAGTGAGAGTGAATGGTTGTTTTGTACCATTGTGTTCTACCATGTTGCTTACTACATTTATTCTGGACCATGTACATGTTAGATGGATGTTAGATGGATAGAGGTCGTATTTCTTTTTCACTTTTTGGTGTATTGTTTTGGAATTTTGTTGCATACTTTGATATGTCTGGGTTTTTTTTTTTTTTGGTTTGTTTTGTTTTTTGTTTTTGGCAAATATAATAGTTCTTCTCGTTCTGAGCATTTCATTGCATTGTTGCCCTTAAATTGACCTGCACATGGCAAATAAACAACAAACTAAATTTGTCTCTATGTGTCCCTGTGATGGACTTTTGACCTGTCCAGGGTGTCCCCCACCTCTCGCACAGTGATTGCTGGGATCACCCACGACCCGAAAAGGAAGTGGGTAAATATAATGGATGGATGGATGGATGGATGGATGATGTACATCCAGTTCTTACCACAGACAATGTTCTGTTTAGAAAACTGCAAAAAAAATAAAAATAAAAAAAGTGACAAAAAATTTGAGAACTACTGAACTAAAGGAGTCAAGGATTTAAGGTTTTTTTTATTGTCATACCAGCTCACATTGACAAGTTTATGGTGCAAAATTCGGACTCAGGTCTCAGATCAACAACACAATACCATGCACAAGTGTGGAAACAGCATTTGCATCGTAGTATTCTTTCACAGAAGTGTTTTCGAGAACAATTTATTTTATGGGACTGAAAAAAAAAAGAAAAAAGAAACTGGCACTCGTTTGGCTAGTCGTTAGCCATTACCCTAAACTGGACAAACACTTTTGCACCTTCCTCTTTACTCTGTGACTCCTGTAACAGCTGATAAGTTAATATTTGATCTGGCAGATAATAACTTCAAATAGGATGACATTTTTTTCTTTCAGCTGCTCCCTTCTTCAGGGGTCACCACAGTGAGTTAACTATCCCTTTAATTCTAGCTAATAGACCATTTTTTTCCCCACATCATTGAGACGTTTTAAAGAAAGCATTGTCATATGTCTGAAAAACAATTGGCTAGATATTAGCATAGCTTGAAGCAGGACTCTAGGCCTTGGGAGTAGGGTAGTGTTTACTAAAGGTCCGCTGCAGGGAGTGGCCCTTTAAAAATCCAGGAATGAAAAGGGCTCTGAAAAATTGCACAAGAGATATTGATCATGTGAACCTTGGGGCCCACCGAGACGGTTTATACATAGGTTTCATATAGTACATAGAATTGCATACTACGCCCCTAGCTTGGAGGAAGACTTGCCTTTTTTTCACAATTTGTGTTCTAAGTACTGGTCAGGGCCAATAATTGCACAAGGCCCCGGGGTGCTTGCAGAAGCTGCTAGACCACACTAGGGCCTGAGGTGTTTGCTGAAGCTGATGGATCACGTTGGTGCCTGGCTACCTGCTGGAATTTGTTTTACCATTTAATGAGTTCTGAGAGCTGTAGTTAATGGCTTTTTAAAATCAGTTTAATCTCTGTATCAGTTGTGAGGGACTTGGGGTCAGCCGTATAATGGTGAGTACATTTGACAATGTGCTCAACCTTCAGGTTATCACACATAGTACTTGTGCTTTGGCCAGTGAACACTGTGCTACCATCTCAGCTGGCATATGATATAAACCTGTCACCAATCTTTCCCAGAGACCCATTTGAACAACAGAACTTGGTAACCTTGCACAGTTTTACCACGTCTCAAGAGACATACTGCTTGGCGTCTCATATTACATCTCATATTTACCAAGTAAGGCTACAGTACTATACAGAGAATTTTGATTGTCTTATTATTACTTTTATCAACTTGCGTGTGAAGGAGAGGGAGGCCGGTGGAACAGTGAGGCTACAAGGAGCAGAGGTCACAAAGGTGCAGGACTTCATGTACTTGGGGTCTACTGTCCAGGAAAATGGGGAATGTGGTAAAGAGGTTTAAAAAAGTGTGTCCAGGCAGGATGGAGTGAATGGAGAAAAGTTTCAGGAGTGATTTGCAACAAAAGGGTGTCAGCAAATGTCAAAGGAAAAGGCTACAAGACAGTGGTGAGACCAGCTATGTTGTATGGTCTGGAGACAGTGGCATTGCCAAAAAGACAGGAGAAAGAACTGGAAGTGACAGGTATGAAGATGTTGAGGTTATTCTTGGGAGTGACAAGGATGGATAAGATTAGGAAAAAGATCATCAGAGGTACAGCACACGTTGAACAACTGGGAGATAAAGTTAGAGAGACCAGACTGAGATGGTTTGGACATGTCCAGAGGGGGGACAGTGGGTATATTGGTAGAAGGATGTTAGAAATGTAGCTGCCAGGAAAAGCCAAAGAGGAGATATATGGATGCAGTGGATGCAGAGGACAGAGTGAGATAGAGGAGGATGACTTGCTGTGGTGACCCCTGAAGAGGGAAAAGCCGAAAGAAAAAGAAGACGTTCAACCTAATGCAGGCCCTAGGTTGCAGTTTATTCAGTCACCATTTGATTTTAAGTCCTTATCTGGTTTCAAAATTGTTCATCTCAATGTGTGCAGTTTTAATCCAAGATGGACATGGTCAGAATGTGGATCAGCTCAACAGATGTGGATGTTGTTGTGATTACTGAAACATGGTTGACTAAAACTATTGCTAATGAGGACGTTAACATGTCTGGGTACAATATTCATTGTACCGACAGACCCAAAAAAGGTGGTGGAGTCACAATTTTTTGTTAAATCTAAATTTCTCTTCCAGTTGGTTCTGTCTGAATCCATCAGCGAGCGGTTGGAATTTTTAGCATTAAATGTGGAGATTGCTGAGGACTTCTGTGTAACTGTGGTGGGGGTGCTACCTGCCACCAAGGAATCACTAACTCATTTAAAGCATCTTTTATCTCAGCTAAATTATAATGAGCTTACTTTATTTTATTTCAGTTGGTGATTTCAATTGGGATTGGCTTCAACCAGATGATGTGAAGTCTTTTTGTGACTCCATAAATCTTACACAGTTGATTCACCTACTAGGCCAAACATTAAAAACCGTTAAAGGTCCACCTAGATAGATTTAATTTTGAGAAATGCTCCTCATAAGTTTACATCTCTGGATGTTTTTGCACTGATTTGAGTGACCATTGTGTTATTGCAGCACTGAGAAACACCACGGTCCCCAAATCAAAGCCTTATTTTGTTTTTATGAGAAATCCTAATGAACAAGCTTTTCATCATGATTTGACAAATTATGACTGGGATAAAATAGAACTGATCCTTGATGTGGAGTTAGCTTGGGGTTGGTTTAGGGATGACTATGCAAATTGTAAATAAACATGCTCCGCTAAAGAGTAAAGGGGCAATAAAATCTATGGTTCTCATAATTCATTAATACAATTTTGCATGGGCCAAGGCAAGGAAAACAGGTTTAACTAATGACTGGCCGTGTTTTTTTAACAACTATGAAATAAATGCACTTCTCTTATCGAGAAAGCCAAATCAGATTATTACTCATCCTTTTCCAATGAAAATATTAACAACCCACACAAGTTTTGTAAAGGTATTTACTAAATCTCTATCGGTCAGTAAACACACTGTTTTTACCCTCTCATTTAAAATGGTACTGTTCCCGTTTCTGACAGAATGGAGGTATTAAATTGTTTTAACAAGCATTTTATTTCTTCAGGGTCTTAGTTTGACTCTATGGCTTCTGTTTTGGTCAAATCCTGTATAGATCTTCCAATATATACAGATCAGCCTTTTAACTTTTTACGCTTCTCCCTCCAGGAAGTTCAAAGAGCCCTTAAAGGTTTAGATCATTAAATAAAAAAAGTACTGTAAAAACTGTACTTTTTGTAATTGACTACTGATATTTTAGTTGAGTCCCTTGCATACCTTATTAATCTTACAGAGGAAAATAATGAAATTCCCTTTTGTATGGAAGTCAGATTATATTGTGCCTTTATGAAATAGTGGTGATCCAACAATATTAACTAGACCAATATCCAATCAATCAGTGCTGACTAAACTTCTAGAAACTATTGTGAGTGAGCAAATAAAAGTTTTTACATTGTAATACTATATTAGCAGAATACCAGTCAGGCTTTAGAAAAAAAAATCATTGTACAATTACAGCTGCAGTGAAGGTGGTAAACATTACTGTTGCTCTTGATAAGAACTAGCAGCCTTTGATCCTGTTGATTATCAGATTTTAAAACTTAAACTTTTGCATTCAGGGCTTTCAGTAAAAGCAATTGCTTGGATCATAAATTACACCTCCGTAACATAACTCGGTGCATCAAATGTGATGGTCTGTGTTCTGAAATAGTTACTATCCACAAGGGTGTGCCACAGGGTTCAGTACTTGGTCCTCTCTTATTCGTTAAGTGTATTGCAAATGATCTGTGTCTGAACGTCTCAAATGCTAATTTACATCTTTATGCTGATGATACAGTTATTTACTGTTGTACATCAACTCTTGCTCAAGCAACTGATTCTTTGCATAAAGCTTTTGAAGTTATACAGAACTCGTTATGTGTCCCATTGGTGTATGAATGTGATCTAAAAGCACCGATTAGTCTCTTTCGAACGATTTGTTCAATTAGCTTTGTAGAGATCTTGTAGAGTGCTGTATGACTGGGTAAATGACGGCACAGATTGTAGTGTAAAGTGCTTTGAGTGTCTTGACAAGATAGAAAGGCTTTAAATAAGTACAGTTCATTTACCATTATGACAATTGAAGTTAGTTATTAACAAAATACATACAAGACTAAACTTTTGCTTTTTTTCTAAATCCAGAAATCAATTGCAAACAACCCACTCAGTGACCATCTTGGAGGGAAATGAAATAGAAGTGGTTCACATATAAGTATGTTGGTGTCTTGATTGATGACCCCCTCCCTTTTAAACCCAATCTGAAGAACCTTTCACGGAAGCTGAGGTTAAAGATGGATATTTTTTTTATTTATTTTCAAAATAAATTTTGTTTTTCTTTCAGTGTAAAACAGTAGCATGTAACATTTTTTAATTGCATTGGATTATACCATACCATACCATACCAATTTATTTATATAGCACTTAAAACAGCAACAAGGCCAACCAAAGTGCTGTACAAAAGAACACAAACATGCACAGCAGACAGGAAAACATAAAATAGAAATACAGATACAAATAGCAGCAGAAGCTAACTAAAATGGCCAACAGAGTAGAGAACAGACCGG
>NC_056501.1:30198678-30223451 GCF_014905685.2 Nematolebias whitei | reverse complement strand
GGTAGATATAATTATTATTATTTTTTTTTTTAAGGAGTCTGGTAACTATGAAAACTGTGATATCCAACATGCAGATTTATTGAGAAACAACTCCAGACTCAGTTTTCCAACATTTACATAAGGAATCTACTACCAAACACAAAGATTGATAAAGTACAGCTAAGATGTTATGACAAGGGGAGCCAGGATACAGATCAGGGGAGATAATTCCTCATCTTCACCATCCAATTATGAGTACCAAGCCTATTGAAAAGCACTGATGAATTCAATGGACAGCTGACCTGAAACTGAAGATTGTGACCAAGTCAGAAATCTTGGACCTGCACACCTTGCCAAGAATAAGTGAAAAAGTGTTGGAGAAAACATTCTCCGGAAACATCCAGAAAAGTGTAAAGTGCCTTTTCCGGGTCGGGGAGGAGGTCCTGCCCCAAGTGGAGGTGTTTAAGTAACTTGCGGTCTTGTTCATGAATGAGGGGAAAATGGAGCGAGAGATTTATAGGTGGATAGGTGCAGCGTCTGCAGTGAAGCGGGCGCTGTACCGGTCTGTTGTGGTGAAGCAAGAGCTGAGTCAAAAGGCGAAGTTCTCAATTTACCAGTCGGGCTACGTTCCTACCCTCAACTATGGTCATGAGCTTTGGGTTGTGACCGAAAGAACGAGATTTCAGATACAAGCGACCAAAATGAGTTTTCTCCACAGGGTGTCTGGGCTGTCCCTAAACATCTTACTTCTCCATCAATCTGGTTTCAGGAAACAACACAGCACAATGACTGCTCCAATGAAGGTTTTTAATGACGTTGTTGAAGCACTGGATGCTAAGGATTATTGTGCTGCACTTTACTTAGACCAGTCTAAAGCTTTTGACACTGTGGACCATGACGTCTTATGTCATAACCTCTCAGAAATTGGTTTCTCAGATCATACTATCACTTGGTTCACTATCTCTCAGATCTGAGACAATGTAACAAAATGGCACTTCTTAGAGTTAACTGTTTACAATGGTGTACCTCAAGGCTAAGTCCTAGGTCCCACCATCTTCACAAGCTACATAGATAATGTAGATCAGACCATCCCTGATGCATCCATACATTTCTATGCTGACGATACAGTTGTTTATTGCTGAGCTAAAACAGTTGCTAAAGTTTTCCATCTTTTGCAGTCTGCTTTCAACATCATCCAGTCAGATTTGTTCTGTCTCAAACTTGTCCAAAATGCCAACAAAACCAAAGGGATGTTGTTTTCAAACAGGAAGTTGGTCCCAGCAGTTCTTCCTTCGATTTGATCCTTGAATGGTGTCCCTATTGAGTTTGTCGAGTCCTATAAATATCTGGGTATCTTGGTCGATTTGCATCTTTTCTTTAAGCTCCACGTGGAAAACCTAGTAAGGAAGCTGAAAGCTAAATTGAGTTTCTTTTTCAGAAATAGACCCTGTCTAACTCTGAATGCTAGGAAATGCCTTGTAAGTGTGACTTTCCTTCCCTCCATTGACTACGGTGACATTATTTACATGAACACCCCTACAAGCACCTTGCAAATGTTGAATGCTGCCTATCATGGTGTACTAAGTTTCATAACTGGCTGTAACTATCATACCCACCATTGCATCCTGTATTCACTGGTTAATTGATCATCATTAACTTCACATGGCAGCACGGTGGCGCAACTGGTAGAGCTGCTGCCTCTCAGCGAGAAGGTCCTTGGTTCAAACCCCGGTCCAGGGGCCTTTCTGGGTGGAGTTTGCACGTTCTCTCCGTGCATGCGTGGGTTTTCTCCGGGTACTCCGGTTTCCTCCCACAGACCAAAAACATGCATGTTAGGCTGATTGGTAACTCTAAATTGTCCCTAGGTGTGAGTGAGAGAGTGAATGGTTGTTTGTCTCGTTTGTCTCCATGTGGCCCTGTGATGGACTTGCGACCCGTCCAGGGTGTACCCCGCCCCTCGCACAGTGATTGCTGGACATGGGCACCGGCGACCCCCGTGACCCAAAATGAAATAAACGGGTAAAGATAATGGATGGATGGATGGATGGATGGATTAACTTCACATAGACTTACTGGTACAGTTTCATCTTTAAATCACTCCTTGGTCTGATGCCTTCTTACATCTCCTACATATCACTGCATGAGTGCAGCTACAGCGTGCACTCTCAGGACATTATTACCTGCAGTGTTCCTTCAGTGCAGACTGAACTAGGCAAAAAGGGCCTTCTCCTACTCCGCTCTTGTTTCCTGGAATATCTTGCAAAAGATCTGAAGCTCTCGACCTTGACCTCTCTAAGTGGCTTCAAACTTCTTCTAAGCTCATGGAAAAAATAATGCAGAGATGTTCCTGTTTTCACTTTACAACTCCCTACTGTTGTCATCACTCTTTGTTAAAATCAGGTCTCTCTTGTAACTGAGTCCCCGAGGCTCAGTGAAACTAACCTGTATAAATAAAGGTTGAATTAATGAATAACACAAGAAAAGACCCACCCAAAGCTGAGGCAGAGCAATAATGGAGAGACATAAGAGAAAAGAAGACATCACACAATGATAAAGCCCCATGGCTACAAGATCTGAGCACATCTGAACGCATAATCGCCCTGAACAAGAACCAGTATTCATCACAGCACCAGTCTTCCAAGATAGAGTTTCAGGTATGAAACTGCACCTGGACCTGACATGATCCGCACATATGGGCTAAAGGAACTGTCTCCTCCCAATGAACGCCTGGCAGCACAGGTGAGACAGCTACTAATGACAAGACTCACCCAGAGTGGTTGACCTAAGACCAGAAAGTCCCAATCAAGTCAGGTCCTCAGAAAAGGGCAATTCTATCCAATTACAAACAAATGACCTGCCTCTTTACAATATGGAAGCACAAGTCAGGGATCAGAGTAACTAAGATGAATACTAGTATGTACATGAGTCAATACATGAGTGAGGCACAGCAGAGAATTATTTACTCTCGGTCCGTCCGTCCATCCATCCATCCATCTGTCCATCCATCCATTATCTTTACCCGCTTCTTCCATTTTGGGTCACGGGGGTCGCCGGTGCCCATGTCCAGCAATCACTGTGCGAGGGGCGGGGTCCACCCTGGACATGTCGCAGGTCCATCACAGGGACACATAGAGACAAACGAGACAAACAACAATTCACTCTCTCATTCACACCTAGGGACAATTTAGAGTTACCAATCAGCCTAACATGCAACGTTTTTGGTCTGTGGGAGGAAACCGGAGAACCCGGAGAAAACCCACGCATGCAAGGAGAGAACATGCAAACTCAACCCAGAAAGGCCTCCGGACTGGGATTTGAACCAGGTACCTGCTCGCTGAGAGGCAGCAGCTCTACCAGTTGCACCACCGTGCTGCCCAAGTAAAGACTAATGAGACTTTTTTTAAACTAAAATATTAATTACATGGGCAGCACGGTGGCGCAACTAGTAGAGCTGCTGTCTCTCAGCGAGCAGGTCCTTGGTTCAAACCCTGGTCCAGGGGCCTTTCTGGGTGGAGTTTGCATGTTCTCTCCGTGCATGCGTGGGTTTTCTCCGGGTGCTCCGGTTTCCTCCCACAGTCCAAAAACATGCATGTTAGGCTGATGGGCAACTCTAAATTGTCCCTAGGTGTGAATGAGAGAGTGAATGGTTGTTTGTCTCGTTTGTCTCTATGTGGCCCTGTGATGGACTTGCGACCCGTCCAGGGTGTACCCCGCCCCTCGCACGGTGATTGCTGGACATGGGCACCAGCGACCCCCGTGACCCAAAATGGAATAAGCGGGTAAAGATAATGGATGGATGGATGGATATTAATTACATTTTTACCATTTAGCAATGACAGACTGATAATAAATATTGCAGAGAGTTTGTTTCTGGTATAACTGATGTTGATCAGAACTTTGCTTTAATTCTGGCAATAAATTGACACCATGTCAAAAACACCTTTGGCAATTACTTGATGAGTTGTTGGCAGTGGTTTATAGTTTTTATTTATTTTTGTTGGGGGGGGGGGGGGCTGTTTTTCTTTCATCTGCTCCCTTCTTCTGGGATCGTCACAGTGGGGGACCTGGGGGAGCAGATGTGGGGGTTAAGGGTCTTGCTCAAAGGCCCAGAATGGGGCAAATGAGGGTGGAGGCAGGTGTGGGTGCTACACCTATACCACCCACATTTTGATGTTGTTGGTACTGGGAGTTGAACCAGAGATCTTCCAGTCACAGGCCCACCTTCTCTAGCCTCTGCACCACCACTCCCCGTTTTATACAGCACATTTACAACATGATACAACACTTTGGCTTTTAAAAAGTAAAAACACAACGTGTGTTTCTCAGAGGAGAAGTATGTCATGAGTGGTCATATTGATTGAAATAGAAAAGCTCCCCATTCATAATTAATACAATTTATTACAGACTGTCTTGAATAGAATATATTGCAACATACTCAGACATATTGTAAATGCTCTCCTATAAAATTTAAATATACATATATATATATATATATATATATATATATATATATATATATATACAAAGTATATATATATATTTTTTCTTTTTTTTACCAGATTGTACATTAGAGGGGCACACATTACAGGTGGCACAGTTGTTTGAGCTGTCGCCTCTCAGTAAAAAGGTTGCTGGATCAAATCCAGGCCAGGGGCATTTCCTGGTGGAGTTCACATGTTCTGTTCATGCATGAGGGTTTTCTCTGGGTACTCCAGTTCCTCCCACAGCCCAAAAACATGCATGTTAGGTTGATTGGTAACTCTAAATTGTCTCTAGGTGTGAGTGAGAGAGTGAATGGATGTTTGTCTCGTTTGTCTCCAAGTGTCTCTGTGATGGACTGGAGACCTGTCCAGGGTGTCCCCCATCTCTCGCACAGTGACTGTAATACCACTTTACACTTCCTGGGAAATATTGTGTTGCTGAAAGAAATTACTGCCCAACACAGTTGTGGTGATAATCTGAGGTTTTTAACAATGTTTAGATCGGTGGTAAATGGGGTGCACCGATAAATCGGCCCGATATCCTTAATGGGCGATCGGCTGATACTTACATGAGAAACCGATTTTACAGATTTTTTATGTTTTAAGAACAATTGTCTAAACTTCATTTATATTTCAGAGCACTACCTCGTGGCCAGTTAAACAAGTTTGTATTGTTTCTAGGATATTGTTCAAGGGCATGTTTTTCAATAAAATAATATTGGAAAATTGAAGGCGTATCGTGACCTTAGTGTCGCTTATAAAACAAATCCGGTATCGGACAAAATCGGAATCGACAGGTCAGACTTTTTAGAGATCGGTGATCGTCCAGAAAACTGCAATGGGTGCACCCCTGGTGGTAAGTCTTAAACACAAACATCCCCAGATCTATTATGCTCCAGTAGATCACCAGCAAAGCTTTACACTGCCTCTGTCCACTTGTCTTCTTCCATTAGTGTCCACTTGCCATGTTTTTTTTTTTTTCTTGTATAAATTCTGCATCCACATCTGGCCAGTCATGATGTGTTATAAACTGTGATTCATCCAACCAGGTGTAGTTTAACCTTCATGTGCCCGCCATGATTAATGAGTTACACAAACTACACAAGACACATGGACACTCATGGCAAGCTGTTGTACATTTTGTATTTTAACACCTTTCAAACCATGTTTTTTTATTTTTTATTATTATTCTCCCAAGTGACATATTGTCGTAATATTTTTCATATCCAGATGTGAAGCAAATTTGCACAACAGTTTAAAGGGGAGAAAAAGCAGTTCAACACGTGACAAATGTTATAAATAAAAGAGAGGAGACAGATTTAAAGTTGCAGTTAAAACTTTAGTGTCAAATCAAAAAGACCAGTATTCCAAGGAAGTAAAGTCTAACAAACATGGGTGTGTTTCAGTGTTTCTTTGTGAGGGAAAATATTCTCCAGAGCTACAAAATTATTAAATTATCTCTCTAGAATAGTATAAATAATAGTCCTGTAAGTTCATGGATGTGCTCCAAGTCACAATTTTACTGCAACGAGCTGAGTGTTCATGAATCTTTCTCTTAATATCTAGAGGAGTCCAACGTTTTCTCAAATCAGAACAATCAACTTTGCTGCAAATTTGAATTGGAAATCTGTGTCCAATTTTAAAAGACAACATGAAGGACACAGATTTTAAGGTTTAGCTTCTCCTCCATCCACAACTGTTGTTTTTGGAACAGTATATCTTTTCCAAAATTTCAGCATCCACCTTTGCATCACTGGTATCTTCACACAAGGCACCCATGCCATGATTACTGATACCATCAAAATGTTGGCGTAACTTGTGTCGATTAAAAACCTGTATGGTCAGTTCTAACCGTTATCCTGTAGAATTTAATGTCCTTTATTTTAAATGACAAGTCAAAATCTGGACTTATACGACCACAAATCACACTCTGTCCATCTGAGATGAGCTTTTGCCTCGAGAACTCAGAAAAAAAAAAGTGCAAAGTCGACAGTTTCCAGTTACGTAATGCCCACATGGTGGTTTCTAGCTTCGAACACAACATTTCCTCTTTTTCCCTGAAACTTTTCAACATATTGTGAACTGCAGATGTTTTCATGACTACATGATGATGTTCTCATGGAGTTTGACGAAGCAGTGAGCAACAACAAGTTTCTTGGTGGATGCTTCTTTTATCTTGGCGGCACTCTTCCCGAATAATACGAACTGTATATTCTACAAACGTTTCTGCCCGTCGTCGCAGGTGATGCTACATCAACTTCAAATATCTATATTTAAAGAAGACACTGACTATCTACCTAATACCAACTTCTCTGGAAACAGGGGTTGTAAATAACTATTGAATTGCACATTCTCCATTTAGCGAACAGCTGCACAGGGAGCTACATCTGTTACATGGACGTGCTCGTCTAAAGTGTACATGTTGGGTCACACATTGGCTTTTATTTTCACGCAAAATCAATCAAGGTCACAAAAAAGAATTTTGTCTGTCTGTATTTGCAGGTGTATTTCATGTAAAAGAGCAGACGTGGAAAAAAAAAAAGTCCAATTTGATCCCGAGCCAAACGGAAGAGATGCTGTCAATGCTCACACTCGTTCTTCTTCTTGAATCATTCACACTGATCAAGCGTCATAAATGAAAGACTACGTTCTACTCATTCAGACTGCTGGTGCTGCACAGTCGTAACTATGAGAGCTTAACAAGTAAGGCAAAGCCGAAATCCTCCTCATCGTGTTTTAGTACTGCAGCTCTGGTCACAGGCGCTTGTCTCGTGTCCACATGGGCGCACAGTCACAACCTCTTCCATCGTTTGGGCTGTGAAAAGCACAGCACTACAGTGTGACAGTCTCTATTGCTTACACTCCAATCGAGCAAACAGCTGCAGCGGCAATCGGTTCACCAGTCCTTCCACTGGTGTCCCAAAAGTCCTCAGGTATGGGCAGAATTTGGTTTTGACGTTTGAGGACATCTGGAACAGGTTCTCTGACATGGCAGTGTAACTGAGCAGCGAGGTCTCAGGTTCTGTTGCTGGCAGTTTTTTAACACGTGTCCAAACAAGACTAGAACAGTCGAGCTTGTTTCTTCAGCTCATTCCTCTTCCACAACGCCAGCCGGTCGAAATCTTCCACGCTCATCCCGAACACTTGGGTGAACTCTTCTGGGGAAAGATGGCGCTAAACAAAAATAGAAAAACGACGTTATTTCATATCGGCGATTACGAATGTGTCTGAGGACCTGTCCACAGGAATGTTTTTTTAATTTTACTTATTTATTTGGGATACACACATTTATTTAATAACTTTTATGTAACCAGGCAAATCCCATTGACATCACTTTTGCAAGGGAGGCCTGGGCCTGAAGCAGCCTAGCATGCATGTTTTTAGTCTGTGGGAGGAAACCGGAGTACCCGGAGAAAACATACACAAGCACGAGAAAAACATGCAAACTCCACACAGAAAGACCCCAGCTCTAACCGGGGATTGAACCCAGGACCTTCTTGCTGTGAAGCAACAGTGCTAACCACTGAGCCATCGTGCTGCCACGATAAGGATTTATCAGTTCAGTCTTGCATCCACATGGAAAGTGTTTAGGAGCCCCAGAATAGTTTGGTTTAAAAACAAGTTCCAGGGTAGAAAACGCTTTTGCAGGCCTTGCATTTTTGTGTAGACAGCCAAAACGCAACTTTTTGAAAATGAAACTTTAACAGCCCAGACAGAAGGACTCGAGCTAAAATAACATCATTGCTGGACAACGTCTCCCACCCCATGCATGAAGCTGTTGCTGAACCGGAGAGCTCGTTCAGTGACAGATTACTGCATCCTAAATGCACAAAGGAGCGTTACCGCAGGTCCTTCCTCCCAGCAGCTGTTAGACTCTACAACCATCACTGCTCCCAACAAACTCAATAAGGATTAAATACATGCTGACCTCTGTTAAAACACACACTCTGCCTGTAAAAATGCATTGTAAATAGTTTGTCCTTATCAATGTTCCAACACATATTGAACATTATTATTGCTATTGTTTATCTTATTTCTTTATTAATTTTTTTTTTTTTATATATATTGTTTTTAACATTTAGGAACTTTTTGTGTGAACCTTTTTATCTGTTGCTGCTGTTACACTGAATTTCCCATCCATGGGGCAATAAAGGCTGTTTCTATTCTATTTATTTTAACCTGTGTCTGTCTGTCTGTCTTTTGTAACATTTGAAAATATGTTTTACACCAGCTTTTCATTACGTTTTGTCTCTTAACTGTAAAAGAGATAATCTTGTTCCAATAAAAAGCCTTATATTCTACTCCTGACTTACTTCTAGTCTGGCTCTGTCCACATCCTTGGGTAGCTTATTGCGCCCTCTGGTGGTGACAATGAGCGACTCGTAGGGATAAATCTGTAGGAAAGAGAAGGCAACACTTTTAAGTAATCTGTGTTTTATAAGTGCCTCTAATTATTACAAATCGTGTTAAAACCCCTACCTTGTGTTCTGCTGAAAGAAAATGGAAAAGGCCACGTAAATACACGAGACAAAGAGATTGGATTAACTGGTTCAATTTAATAAAATGCTAATTTAAAATTACCTCTGCTTCCCCAGTTGACCTCACTTCCATCATCATACTGGTACTGATAACAATCTGCGCTCTGAGGCTGCAGGTGCACAGAATGAAATTATAATTTAACTGCAATAATTGGCTATGGGAATTTAGCAGAAAACAGGCTAATTAGTATTGAAATTGGTTTAAAAAAAATAAACGAATAAGTAAAAGCTGTGTAAAAATGTGTCGTCATGGTAATAATGGTCTCACCCGTTGGATACCATTGCGTCCATACCCTGATAGAGAGGCTGACTTACAAGCAAAATCTAAAATTTAGACCAAAAAGAAAAGCATAAAAAAGATTAGCAAATAAAAACAGCAGCTTTGATTTTGATGTCGGCTAACACGCAGTTTCAGAAATGTCCAGGAGATGGCGCTCATTAATAAGGAACTTTAAAGCTTAATTCATCCAGATGTGTGGCACAATACAAAGCTTCAGGTGAATGAATGTCGTGCAAGCAAAAAAAAAACAATAATTCAACCAGTCAAAACAAACAAACAAATAAACAAGAAAGAACTGTTACTCCTCAACTTAAAGAGAAAGCAAGCAGCCTAAACATTTCACTGCAATTTTAAATTATGTATTTTTGCAGAAAGAGATTAAAGATGAACTCACCGCTATCAATGCTGTACTGAGATCGAGGAGCTGTGAGATAAACAGAGTATTTGGTTATATTTTAAACGTGCTGCAGCATCTTCTGAGTTTTAAATAAATTCTAATATCTTGGAATAAAAAGGGGTTGCATGTTAACTATCTTCCTTGCGAAACAAAGACACTAAAAAAGAGCAGATTAGGAACTCATCAAACCACGAGAAGCATATAAAATATTAACGGGCTAAAAATATTAAAAAAGAAACACTGATTGCTTTAGGTTCTCGTTTAACTTTTTCTTGCCTGTAAATAGAGCCAACTGAGCCCTGCCCGCTTGTTTTTCCTTCAACTTGAAAACCAGCTCTAATGAGAGATCTTACTGGCCATAAATAAAACAGGACAGCTGTGAGTACAGGAGCGTGAGACCGAGCCGCTGATGGAGGGATGAACAGATTGGAAGGCTAGTCTGCAGAGAGCATGTTTTGTTAGCAGAAAAATACGACAAAAAGGTCTAATAAGCACACCAGGCGTACAGGGAGACTGTGAAAAAGCCAGAGCAAAGACGTGAAAAGTTAAAAAAAACATGTAGTTAACAGAAGGCAGGTTGGTGTCAGAAACTATAAAAGAAGAGCGTCAACATTCAGCAGGTTCAGTAAAACAATTTAAACCCAGAGAACTCTGTTGGCGTTGCGCTGTCTGTTATTTGTGCGGCTGTTTCAGCCGTTTTAAATATTCTGATTAATTTAGATTCAGCTTCTATTTCTCTATAAACTTCCATTCGAGCCTCGTTGACCTGCTACTGTGCTCAACCTAAGTGACAGCAAACACAGAGGCTCATAAAAACTGCACAAACACACAGTCAGAGGCGCAGGAGTCCATAAACCTTCAGACTAAAGGAGGGGATTGAGCAGAGAGGGTGAGCCCTTACAGCCGTTGATGATGCTGTTGTACACCGTTGTCCCGTAGGCTGTTGTGTTCAACGTTTCTTTACTCCCACTACGAGAATTTCTTGCACTGCCCCAGGGGTCGTTGTCATAGGAACCAGATCTGGCTTTCATCTCCTCCTTTAGGATCATCCTCCCGATGCCACTCCCAACCTTAAAGCAAAGACAGTGGCGAAAAAGAAAGGTACAAACAAGCGGGGGGAGACGAAGTGAACCTACTTTAATTGGACGCTGACGAAGAGCAGATGGAAAATAACGAAGCTCTTACTCTTTGAAGACTCTGACTCCAACTCTCTTCATCTCCTCCCGTTGAGAAGCGTCTTCTTGGCATGCGATAGGCTAAGAGAGAACGGAGATAAAAGAGATCCCCCTTGAATGAGAACAGAGCTCAGGGTGGGAACAAAATGAATAAATATGACAACACTGTTACAAAATGAGCTGTGCGGTTCAGAGAAAAACAAAATAATACACATAAAAAGCAGCTTCCTTACCCCTGGGGGAGCTGGTGTATGGGTAGTAGTCAGACTCTGACTGCGTGTATGGCTCTGGGGAGTAAGTGGACAGACTGGAGGACCTGAGGATGTCTTCACTGGTTCTGCTTTTTGTGGCTGATTCCATACGATTGTCTGGAAAAGTATGGATCGAGTTGGACCAAACGATTGTTTGTCAAAAGTCTGAACTGTTTAGATGGTTAGCTTATCTCAACATAGACCCTTCTTTTTGATTTTCATGACAAAACTTAAACATTTCTGTAGATTAAACAAGAAACGTTATGCTTTTGTCTTGTCACACTCAGATTAAAACGTTACACTGTGACTTGCTTTTTTCCATCCACTAAAACATGAGAAACAAATCTGTTGTGATCATTTAAAAGATGATTACTTGGCTAGTAGCTATAGTTGCCAAATATAGCTTAAAATACAGAACTGTCTCATAAAGCCCCCTTCACATTGGGTAATAAGCACCCGTAGCACTCTCCACAGCATATAACACCATGGCTGTGGCAAATTAGGAAAACCTCCTTCAGTGCAAAATTTATCACAACTCCGAGTACTCAAAATAAAAAGGCTCTCCAAAAATGATCACGCATGACAATATTTCGACCGCACCAACTATCTGCGACTGCACCAAGATGCAGCTATGCAAGGTGATGCCACGCTAGCACAATGCTACTGCTACGGATATCACGCCAGGTTGCTTCCATAACCTTATCAGGCTAAAGCCTCGACATGAGGCATGACGACCAAGCTGTGTTGTAGACATGCTATGGCTTTGCTGAGACCTGATAGGCTGCCACTAAAAAAGATACAACCTCGCTACAGAAGCTTTGTTGTTTCCTCACAAACCTGCATGGAGCATCGCACTGGGTCTGTGTGCAAACTTTGGCTTATTTTTTTTCCCCCAAGGATCTGCAAATGTCAATCAACAAGAAATACATCTCTTGCGCTTTAGAAATGCAAAAAGTTGTGGCCATATTGAAAGACAATTTGCTGCATTGTTTATTTGGAACATGTTCCAAATTATTTTTGGCATGAACAAGGCTCTGCAGCTCATGCAGGAAAATTAGGAATCCCTGTGAACTTTGTGAAAACATTTTGGGAAAGTCTGTCAAAATACTGCTTGGGAACACGTCCTGCCCAATAAGTGCCACCTTATCATTCTATTACATGTAAGGGAGAGTCCACTGCATCCGTCATGTGCCAAAACCCTGCAAAGAACATTCACATCCTGGGGGTGGGGAGTGATTCTGACTAAAACTTAAAAGAAGGAAGTCCTGGACCTCCTTATTTTAATATCCTAAAATTAGTAATCCTAGCAGCAAGAGTTTTGGTGACACTTTACAATAAGGTACACAAAATTAAATTAACAGCTAGGGAACATCTCAGGAGCTAATGGATAGTTAACCAGTACTTACTGCGGAACACACAGCTAAGCCATATTAGGGGACTACTGGTTAAACGAAGAGGGACTAATCAAGAACTAAACCAATAGGTTTATAAAAAAAAAAGAAAATCCAACAAAATCAGTAATCACTAGGAAACAGGTTTTTGACAATTACGAGCTGTGACTGGTGCAGAGTTCATTCAGAACCCACCTGGAGAATTTATGCTCTGCTTCTGTGGTAACAAACCAGTAGTCCCCTAATAAAGCTTTGCTGTGTGTTCCCCAGCCCATTAGCTCCTGGTTCGTTCCTGAGACGTTCCCTAGTAGTTAATCAAATTTTGTGTACCTTATTGTAAAGTGTTACCAGAGTTTAAGCAATCAAAAGCTGTGAAAAACAATAAGCTCTGTTTAAAATAGGTTTTAGCTAAGATAAGCAGCTAGCCAGGCTAGCAGCTAGCTTCTTCCTGTTGCCTTCAGTTGTTATGTCAAGCTAAGCCAGCTCAACAGACAAACATGTCTGCTCCACTGACAGCCCGGCACCGGTTTGTGCATCTTGATTTCAGAATTATTTTTTTTCCTAGCGTTTTAGGATTTGGCCTTCAGAAAGCATATAAAAAATAAAATTAAATAAAATTAAAAAAAACCTGCACACGTACAATAAAAGTGACAAAGATTCAAAACTAGATTTTCAGACTCAACATTCATCATAGAGTCATCACATTCACTTTTCTTGTCAGAGGAGATCAATATTTGACCAAGAGCAGGAAAATAACTTCCACATTAAAGTGGGTTCAGTTACAGCGCAGTCTTTTTACGAGCACTGCAACAAGATGATACTGAGGCCACTCTGCACTCCGAGCAGTCAATGAATGTCAATGGGAGCAACATGCAGTGTAATGTCACACTTCATTCTGCTAGCCATTAGCCATGCCAGCCCCCCCACAACCCACAATCTATTGGATTCCTATATACATGAAGAATGAGGCCTGCGCTAAACATTTACATCTTTCGGACACACTCAGTGATGTTTTAGCTCTACTACGAAGCGACTCACACAGACAAACACGTGTATCCACTGAGACTGAGTTAAACAGCCAGAGGAGGGATATACTTACAGTGGCAAGGTCACCGTGTAAAGTGGAGCACGGAGTGGGGGGAAGTGAATAAAAGTGATTGGATGCAATAAAAAGGAGGCAAAAAGAAAAGGGAAACATTATTGGATCATCCCAGAGGGAGATGTGAAAATGTAGAAGCTTTGCTACCCACACATGAAGGACAATAAAAAATTCTAACATATTTTTAATACAACCTTTCTTTAGTGTAAGTAGCAAACTTTATAACTGATTAGTTCAAAACTGGTTATAGTCTACAAAATCAACACAGTTTTATGTGTCTGCTGTGTTTGAGGTTTTGCATCAACTCTGGTTGGTGCTGAAACAAGAGGAAGTACTGATCAATAGCAATTAAGGACGATGTGCAGAAGTAGGATGGATTAGATTGACATGAGTTGTCAGTGGTCAAACGAGGCGAGCTGACACATTTAAAAACCCATACGTCTTCACAATACCCATTTGCAAATGTATTTCCATATGTGGAAACATCCTGACCAGTTATGAACTAATAGTAGCGCTGAGAAACACATAGACGTTGACAATGACTACACACTCAGTGACACGGTGATTACACACTAACCCACACACACTGAACAGAGGAGCATGCAAGGAAGAAAAAAAACAACAGAGATAAACAATCATCAGTCAAGAGAGGCCGTGACTCTCAGCTGAAAAGCTTTTTAGAGTGATTCAATTCAATTCAGGTCAGTTTATTTACAGTATATAGCGTCAAGTCACAACTGAAGTCATCTCAGGGCGTTGCACAGAAACGTTCATATAAAAATAATAAATTAACACTATTTGTCTGAGGAGGAGACTGCTTTGAATTTAACTTGATTGCAGAACTCTCATCTTGAGCAACAGGGGAAAGGAAAAATGTCCTTATGAGGAAGAAACCTTTAGCAGAACCAGGCTCAGGACAAGCAGCCATCTGCTTTGACCAGCTGGGTTTGGTAGGAACAGATACACAATGGCAGGTCAAGAATCACATGTTAAGACAGAAATACTATCAAATGAAAACTATTCAATTGTAACAAATCATTTAAAGAAATTAGGTCAATTTGTTCTCCATTAGTCTAAGCTTAAGGCAGCATAACAAGCCAACCCTAAGTATAGGATTTAGCAAAAAGTCTTAAGCCCAGTCTTAAAACTGGACAATGTGTCAGCCTCATGGACATAAACTGAAAGTTGGTTCCACAAGAGAGGAGCCTGATAACTGAAAGATCTGCCTCCCACTCTGCTTTTGGAAACTCTAGGAACCGCGAGTAAACCTGCAGCCAGAGAGCGAAATGCTCTGTTGGGAAAATATGTAACAATAATATATTGAATATAAGATAGAGTTAGGTTGTTGAGGGCTTTGTAGGTTAGAAGTAATATTTTGAATTCAGTTCTGGATTTGACAGGGAGCCAATGGAGATATGCTAAAATTGGATAGATATGATCTCTCCTACTAACTGGAGGACAGATTAATGCCATCCAAGGAGGTCGAAAGACTGAAAGATTAATTCCTAAGTTGCTCAGGTCCAAAAACTAAAACCTCAGTCTTGTCTGTGTTCAAAAGCAGAACATTTAGGGTCATCCAGGTTTTTATATCTTTAAGACATCCTTATAGTCTAAGTAGCTGATTGGATTCATTTGGTTTCATGGAAAATATAACTGTGTATCATCAGCCTAAGAATAAAAAAATGAATGTTTGGATGAAGCTATTATTTTTGACAATTCAGAGAGCTCAACAGGACAAAGACAGTCCAAACACAAATCTGGTTCTAGTGGCATTTTTAAAGTTGTCTCATCTAACAGAGAACCAGAGGTGATAGTAGGAATGTGGGTTTGAATGTTTTCCCTAATTGAGGTGCATTCCCTAAGTCAGGAGTGTCCAACTCACTTACAAAAGGGGGCCACAATTAAAACCTTTTTCAAACTAAGGGCCCATTTCAGAATCTACATTAACTCAAATCAGATACCCAGCATCTTTTCCTGGTCACATGTTCCTCAACAAGTTTGATTGATCTCATTTGATGTTCTCTGTTGTGCTTTCAATGTCATAATCAAAGATTACTGAAAAAAATTCAAGAGATATAAGTATTTTACATGTAACATTTCATCTTGGGGGCCAGAAAAGATGTCAACAAGGGCCACATTTGACCCCCGGGCGTTGAGTTTGACACATATGCTCTAAGTGATGAGAGGAGAGAGAATCTTTTTTTTGTTTTTTTTGTGCACTGAAGCATGGAATACATACAATATACTGATCAGCATTTGAATGTAATGACTTGTGAACAAAGGTTACCTCATGTTACCTTTGCACACAACTTTCTACAATCAGGAGAATTGCTTTCTTCGGGTTCTTTCCTGTAAATCACACGCTAACTAACGACTCATAGCAGAGAAACAAAAAGGACTGCTCAGTCAATTATTGGTATAATTTTCTTTTACATTGTGAGCTGTTAGTTAGTTTTTTTAATTCTTTGTTTGTTCTCAGTGTGTCACTTGTCACGCATGAGCAAACCTTCTTTCATGGTCTGCTCCACTCTAATTTGCCACCCAGAACTTGTCACGGACTACAGACAAACGCAGGATGTTACTGCTTCTGGCATGCTCACAAAAATGTAGCTCATCTCCATTTAGCAGACAGATTTTATTTTTTCTTTCAGTTTGGAAACAATTTCTGCAAGACGAACGTTTATTTCATTGCTGATTTCTCTTGCACGACTTATCTGCTTTTGTTACAAAGTTAGTTTAGTTTTTGCAAAAGCATACTAGTACTTCAATGAGTATAAAAAAAAAATAGATGTCAAACACAGGAGGACTAAACTGACAGGACAGGCAGGCTGAGGCACGACTAACTGCACTGTACCCGTTCTCTTATAGATGGGTGGCTTCCTGTAGAGGTTGTGGTCCCCAGTGGCTGAGGAGAGAAACAGGAGGTGAAGACATGAAGGAAGAACAGAGGAGAGAAAGTGAATGGCTGCTGTGATGATGTAATGAGAAGGTGGTTACACAGGAAGTCCAAACAAGGTAAAGATACAACACGAGGGAGAATAATATACCTGAGTGACTGCGTGTCATACAGAAATGAAACTCAATCACATGTGAACACATACATGTTCACATGGGTCACAGACTTTCTGAATGATCTGCATTGGTGTTGGGAATGTTGCAAGAGGGAGATGAGAAGTCCTACCTGGGACATGAAAATGTTTAGGGGGCTGGTTTGAGGTGGGTGTGCTTGATCGCCCCTCTTGGCCATAATAAGGTGAACTCCTGCCACTCTCAGAGCCTGTAGCCAGCCACAGCCAATCACAGCAAAGGAAACACGGGGAAAAGGCCTCAACACATGCAGATAGAAAACTAAAAGCTACGATTGTTGTTTACATTTTCACCTGTGCGGTGGAGAAAATGTGTACTCAGAGTAAAAAGTATTATTAATGACCTTGCCCAGTGTGGAAGAAGTAGCTCAAATGACATTTGAGGCACAAATGCAGCAAATGAGGCAGCCAAACATGTACAGTGACAATCATGAGGAGGTGAACCTATAATCTAATGTTCCAGATAACACCATATGAAGTTTAGTGGCTTATAAGAGAAGTGACCAAAAAAAAAAAAAAGATTGATTAATATTATAGTAAAAGACTGACATTTTAGGAAACAATTCACCCATTAACAACTAAAAAATATTTATTGTCTGGTCATTTTGTAGAACAAAAAGGATAAAATTACATGTTGAGGACAATTCATGATAAGTTCCACCTTCCTCACCAGGGTAGCCAAAGTGCTGTGGAGACTGAGGCATGATGGGTGACATGCCTTGATGACTGAACATAGGGGAGTCTATGTAACCTGGACTGGAGCTCCGGCGCTGTTTGGCATCCAGTATGTCAAACTCCTAAAATACAAAAAAAAAGGGGGGGTGAGTTGAGTTGAAAAAGGAGCAGTCAGCAAACTGACACACAACCATGACAACATGTAACAACTTGTTTGTAACGTTTACCTGAGAATATGGAGAAAGAGTTCCAAGCGACTGTAGAACCAGTGAAAACAGAAAGATCATATTTAGGCTGGAACAACAAAAAAAGGTCACGCATTTACAAAATTAGTTGTAATTGATGCCTGCTCCCTGCGTACGGTATGACTTTGAGATTGCACAAAACTTTTGCAGTGGGATTGCAGTGGTTAATTTAGTGGTTTCAGCATACTGGGGTATGGAGGAGCACAGGGAAGTGTTGGTACAGCAGCGTATTCACGATGATTCAAGCTCAGTTTATATTTGTTGGTCAATTCCTACCAGTAATATTTGAGTATAAAAAGAAGCTGTTTTCCACTGGCTGTGTCGCGCCCATCTCTGTCCACATTACTCATGCTCTGGCTCATTTTGGGCTCACCTCAGTAGATACCCCCACATTTATGATTCACTCTACTGGAATGCACCTAAATGAGTATAAGCAAATTAGATCAGTTTTTATTTTTTTCATCAATATGATAATAATGATGAAAAAACCCATACGCTTAGGTATGGGCATTCAAGGTTGCAGCTCCAAATGTTTTCTGAACAATCTCTAATCTTAAAGCATAATTTTACATAAATTCAGTTTTATTATATGTAATCAGGCAATAAATGTCCAACTTGTTAGTCAAAAAGGACAAACAGAATGGATTGTGTC
Source organism: Nematolebias whitei (assembly GCF_014905685.2). Lineage (NCBI taxonomy): Eukaryota > Metazoa > Chordata > Actinopteri > Cyprinodontiformes > Rivulidae > Nematolebias > Nematolebias whitei. The sequence goes on along the minus strand of NC_056501.1, from coordinate 30,205,202 downwards.
TAACAAGGTTGAGTCAGGTCCTCTGGACGGATTCTACTTTGTTGAAATGTTTTGTCTTTAATCCACAAGACTTATTCAGTCTGAGGTGCTGCAACAAACTCAATTTTATAAATAGCACCTTCTCAGAGCATTTCAACCCTTTCTCAACCCAAGAATGGTTTGTGCATTTTCTACAAGCAGAATTTGCTTCAATACACCAGTCCTACTGAGAATCTATGCCTGATACATGCATATTTACATACACAGGGTTGAATGATCATAGGAGTTTCATGAAGCTTGTTTATCATAAATGTTTAGTATTAAAATATACACAATATATGATGTGGATACATGCATATGGTAGTCTAGGTATATAGGTGAAAAAAAGCTAATCATTAAAGAGAATGAATGAGAAATGTATTTTTTTGTACTAATTGGGTACAAAATGTCAACTGGAGGGTATTAAATGGCAACCACTGTTTACAAGTGGAGGTACAATTTGGAAGAGTGACAAATGGACCGTCTCTCATTCACAACATGGACCCAGACCAAAGTGGTGCAACTTGGTCGTCAAAAATTTGCAGCAGTACTAGCATTGATGGCCCCCATAGCTAGAATTTTGATATTTACAAGGACATGGAAACAACCTAACACAGATAAGATAGCAATAGTGATACTGTCATGCTTGATCGTAGTGTGTAGATGCAACTTGAAGAAGTCCAAGAGAGACATGCCAGAATATGGTGCGGTTGCAAGTGGATGTCTTGAGAGCATGAGGAAAACAGGACAAACCTGAAGTGGTGAGTAGTTAACCAGCATCATCAATGCCTTTACACTGAAAGAGGTTTTCTAACTTTACTGTAAGCTAGACGTGTTTTAATTGGTCAGGTAGACCACGGAGAATGAAGGGACTGGGAGGCCATTGTTTAGTAAAGGGGAGCCCGAAAATCTATTAAATCCATAGTTGGGTATTTTAAAGTTAATTGTATGTTTTGCTTTGACAACCACACTTTTTTCTTCTTCTTTCGGCTGCTCCCTTCTTCAGGGGTCACCACAGCGAACTAACTCGCATGAAGACTTGGCAATTGTTTTTACGCTGGATGCTCTTCCTGATGCAACCACAGTTCACCGAGCTACCACAGCCCTCTGTGTGGAGAAGAGAGCTGCTATCTAGGGCGCCCGTGGGAGCAGATGGTGGGGTTTAAGGGCCTTGCTCAAGGGCCCAGAGTGGAGCAAACAAGGGTAGAGGCAGGTTTCCCCATCCACATTTTGACGTTGTCGGTCTCGGGTGTCGAGCCGGCAACCTTCTGATCACAGGCTTGTCTTTTCTATCCTCTGCACCACCACTTATCCCTTTGACAAGCACACATACAGTATCTAACAATTGTTTTTCAGTTAAATCTCGGCTAACGCACAAATGTTCAACTAATCCTGCATTTATGTTCACTACAGACATTTAGGAAAAACTAAATGCCTGTCAGCTGTAATCACGGACCTACTACTACTAATGCAACAACTTTCTGAATGCAGTTGGAGCCCAACCAAATTGTGTGAATGAAGACACAAGCTTTGACTCATTCTGAAACCAGATCAGGGATGAGTGTGGCAGTAAGTACCTCTTCATAGCTGTAAGTGTCTAGTCTGTCATCAGAGGTGTATCTGTGGTACGGCTGGTATGAGGAGGACATGAGGTCTGGCTGTTGGACCTCATATATGGCCTTGACCTTTGGCAGGGCAGCTAGATCCTTATAGTCTAGGATCTCACTCTCCATTCTGGCCTGGAAAGAGTACACCACATCCAACCACCAAAGACAGAGACAACAGCAACAAGACCCACTATCAACCACGTGGACAATGCACACTGACAGATGGCAATGTGAACTCTACCAGTGATAGCAAAAATATCATTCAGCTGAGATAAGACTGGGGAGGCAGTGAGTGAGATGAAGCACACACAAGCACAAACAGACAAAGCAGAGCTTGACAGCACTTTGAGCTGTTGACCTTCGGGAGCTTTGCTTGTGTAAGACGAAAAGCAGAGGAAGCAAAGACAGACAAAAGTTAGGAAGAGGAGGAGGAGGCAGTGTGGACGATACGCATGCTTACACTGCATTTCTCCTTCATCCATCACAGTGAACAGAAAGGTCATTGATTATGAGAGAGGAGCAGAGCAGGGAAGGGCAGAGAGCAGTAACTCCTGCATGCATGCAGACATGCACTGACATGCTAATACTGCCATCATATACAGCAGTACTCTGCAGACTGCTGAGCAGCCTGACGTCTACTGAAACAATGGAACTAATCTGCGCTATGCACATCTATCCATCTGTTTATTAAACACAGTGTGACATATTTAGACATTCAGTCTCCTGTAATATTATTTTAATGCTGATGAAAGTTCTCTTTTAATTTGCTAATGCTACTAAACGTTCTGCTTGTGTTAAAATAAACTGCAAAGCCTTTATGGTGAATCAATAAATAGGCTAATAGAGGACTTCATTAAAAAAATAAATATAATAAATGAACATGAACCGATTCATTTCAGAAGTGTAGATTCAGCTCAGTTTTAAATTTGAAGTAGTGAACTTGCACAACACTAATGAAAAATTCACCCATCAGGCCTTTTCAGGTAAAACTTGTACACTTGTCTCAGTATTTTAAACCAGTAATTAAGAAAGATGTACCTCGTGATCTGATTGTTCCAAATACTACTGCTACTTCACAACCTTTATATTTTTGCTATAAAACTGTGGCAGGAATCTTGAATCAGGACTGCCTGTGCCATGGCTTAGTACCATTTCTAAACAATGAACTTGGTCTTTTTAGCTAAAACAAAATTTGAACCATAGTTAAGATTTGGTGGACTTTGAAAAAAACTGGCCTTTTGAAACCATGATATACCATGAAACCAGAAACCGACCCATGCCTAACCCTTTTAAGCTTGACCTAAAGTTGCAGCTGACCATACAGGGAAAGAAATCTGGAATAGAAATTATCCCAAAACTTCATAGCTACTGGCCTTTCATCATGAAATAACATTTTGTACTGAACGCCGTTTCCCTCAGTTGAAACTGATGTTATATCCAGTTTTACTGTGTTCCAGTTGCAAGTCAGAAAACCAGAAACATCTCCTGATTGTTGTGCTCAGTAACCAGGCTAACTACCATAAGAAATTCAAATATTTCTCTGCATTCTGCGCATTAAAATACTTTACCTTCATCTTCACGGTGGTTAAACAGTACTACGTGAGTGACTGGGTTATTGAAATCGAGCGAGTTGGCCTTTTTGGATTTTGAGTTTGATCAAGAATCTCAAAATTTTTAGGTGAAAATTCCAACTTCTGGTGGTATTTCAGGTGATTTTTTTTTCCAACTTAGAACTTGAAAATTCCAACTCAAAAGTACAAATGAAATGCAGCTTTAAGTACTTTGCTGATCTAAACTAAACAGGAGACTGACCAATGGGTGAACATTTGCATCTATAGAGCCATGCAGCTAAAGTGTGCACATCACATGCATTTATTTTCTTAGCAACTGTTACAATAAGCAACTAAGCAAATTACCCACACCACATAATGGATGGCGACAGAGACAGAAACAGGTGAACAGGCCGAGGAAGTGAGGGGCCTCATGTACTGGTGCAAACTGGTGGGAAGTGCTCATGTTTCTGGTGTGGCAAATGTGCTTAAAGTCTAAGATCAGTGCTAGTGGCAGCCAAGAGTGACTGAAAACTGTGGGGTCAAAGGTTACTTACACATATAACTCGACTGGGAGAGCCTATAGAAGACCCGGGAGGGGAGATGGAAGTCTCTGACAGGCGTCTGTGCTGTGAGGTACAATCAAAGAAAGGTAAAAAGGAGGAAATGCATCTTGTGAGAAAACTTGAATCGATTAAACATTTTTATTTAGAACCCCAGCTCACTCTGAGTCTCCTTTCTGCTCTTGCCGCCTGCTTGCATAAAGGGTGCCACACCTCACATCCTGATGAGCGAGACAATGAGGAAAGAAAGATGGGTGTTGGCACATGCCATGCATTTTTTTTTTTTTTTTTTTTTTTTACACTGGTGTGTGCGGGAGTGCATGCCAGCATGGGAAAGAAAGTGTTGAGCTTCACCTGTCAGGTACATTTCTTCGCCCTCTTTGAACATCGTGTTACACCGAGCGCATCGAGCGCAGGGTGGATGGTAGTGTTTCCCTCCTGCCTGAGAAAAAAAAAAAGAGGCGTGACTGAACATAAATTATCATCACAAGGAGATTCACAGATTAAGCGCATGCTTTTACCCAAGCCCCCACTGCGTGCAGGTCATTACTTCCATATGCTTTTCTGCTGTAAATCACCTGGACACCAGTGACCTCAGTGGTAAGTCATTATACGATTGCCTGTTGCTTTTTCATACAGTAATCACATGCAAGCGGTATAATAAACATTTTGTACGTCATTCAATAAAAAGTCATTGAAGTGTTTGACTTGCAGCTTTCATGCCGGAGTTTTAAACTAAGATCGGCATGTTGTAAGAAATGAACCTCTCATCACATTTTTAAACCTTGTGTCATGCGTTATTGCGAGATCGTGCTTGATCTGTTAGAGCTCAAAATATGGGTTGTGAATCACTCTCAACTACTGCCACATCAAATTTTAGCTCAGTATCTGTAAAATTAACCATTATTTGTGTTAGCTAATGTTGGTTAGATGCGGTGACCGTCTTAAATTGGGTTGACTCTAAAAATAATCAGTTGTACATTTACATCGAATGAGCTCTTTTGGAAAGTTCCATTAAAATTCATCTGGTGGTTCATGAGCTATTCTATTATCAAACACAGATGGCCTTTCCCTTTTTTCCACTTTATTTGAGCAAGTGCAGTTTAAACAGAAGTGGATTGTTTTCAAAATGGAACAGTAATATTTGGTGTGGTAGTAGCAGACAGTAGTACACAACACACACTGGCAGTGTGTGCATCACATGAGGATAAGAAGAATGTTTTTTCACTAAGCTTTTAGTAAAGTGGCTAAAAGTGATTTCTCAACATGGTGGTCAGTGTAAAAGTCCAGCATGCAAGATAGCTGAAATACAAAGCATTTATTTTAAATTGTATTTATGGATTTTTTGGAAAATGTTGATACAAATGTACGAACACAGTTGTGTTTGAAATGTGTGCACCTGAGTGTGCGCATTAGATTTAAGCAGGCAGGAACAGCGCAGCAGCATTTACACTTTAATGTCTGTTGCTTCTTCTTCTTGGGGGAGTGGTGGCGCAGAGGTTAGAGAGGTGGGCTTGTGATCCGAAGATCGCCGGTTCACGCCCCGGCCCCGACAACATCAAAATTGTGGGTGGAGTAGGTGAAACACCCACACTTGCCCCCACCCTCATTCGCCCCACTCTGGGCCCATGAGCAAGGCCCTTAACCCCCACCATGTGCTCCCTAAACAGGTCTCTCTTGAAAATGAGTTCTCGTGGCTCAATGAGACTAACCTGGATAAATAAAGGCTAAATGAAAAAAATGAAAAAAAACAGAAACAAGGTCTTGCTGCTGAAGGATGCCATCATGTGACCGCACTTCAGGCTGAGGGGTGGTCACATCCCATCATCTCTTCCTCTGAGACATCATTAGATAATTTATTTGATTAAAAAAAAACAGCTATTTTACACACATTCCTGAACTGTGACAAGTGAGCATTCATGTCTAGGTGTGTGTTGCAGTGCCATTTTATGTAATTTCATGCTGCATGGATTGTTCAGGGTGTTTTGAAGCAGATAGTTTCAGCAGGAGCTGCTGGTGTGCTGCATGATTCCTAATTGCATCTGAGCTGCATCTTAAATGGCACAGCCTCATAAGCTGCTCAGGTTACTTTGAAAGAAAAGTCCAAAGAGGATGCAGTTTTTATGTCTCCTACTTCTTGAAGCAGCTGAGAATGTGTCTTCTGAAGTAATCTGAGTCATTTCAGCCACGACTAGTACCATTTTTAACTAGGCTACCATCTCCAACCTATACCTTATTGGACTGCTGAATTTATAGCTAAACTGAAAGGAGAAGAGAAGAAAGCCAAAAGAAGAAGCGTTAAATGATTTCCTGTCATCTACGTGTTCTCCTCGCATCATCATTAAGTTCATGGAAAGTTGGACTGAGTGGACATTCTCTGATTCAAGCCTGGTAACTTACATGGATGCTAACCTATACAAAGTACAAAGTACAGCATTTCTGAAGAAATACCGCACAAAATTCCATCATTTTCTTCTTGGAAGTTGGGTAGCAATTTATGATTTGATTGCATGACAAGGTTTATTTTAAACATAGTTTTATTATTCAACAAATAAATGGAACAAACAAACAAACAAAAGAAACATAAGAGTTTGTGCCAAACATGGTCAAAACGCATAGGATTTAATCTTACCTCTTGTTTACGTTTAGGAAGTTATGATGGTGTGAAAGTGTTTTTTTTTATTCTTTTTTTTGTATAATTTTTGCAATCCAACAACTTCTGCATACTTCATGCTGTTAGAAACTCAAAAATTTATTGAAAAAAGTTCAGCCCATTCAGAATTCAA
>NC_056501.1:30154411-30198267 GCF_014905685.2 Nematolebias whitei | reverse complement strand
TTGTTGTCTTTGAACTCCTCTTTAGCACATTTTCTCTATTATTGTCTTAGGTTACCAGTACTTTCAGGGGCTGAGATGAGGTAGAGGCAGGGCAGTCGACTCAGGACCAGAAAGTCCCAGGCTCGATCCCCAACCATTCCCATATGCTGTGGTGTCTCTGAGCAAGACACCCAATCCCCAATTGCTCCCTGGGTTCTTACATAGCCGCCCGCTGCTCCACCTGGGTGTATCTCTGGTGTGATAGGTTAAATGCAGAGAACTAATTTCGCCATAGTATGGGAACATACAATGATGACAACACATAGCACTTACTTATTATTTTAGCTACCTGTCTGCTACTTTTAGCTTGTAACTAGCATTTGGACATTTTTAGCTTTTAGCTAGATTTTTTAAATACTTTTAGCTTGTAACTAGCTTTAGGATTCTAGATAGGCTTTTGCTACTTTGGTTTTTAGTTAGCCTTTTCTAATTTTAGCTCAAGTTTTGCAACATTTAGCTCTCAATGATACAAGGAGAGAGAAATGTGTACTAGGAAGTAGCCTCATGAAACAGTCACTGTGACAAAAAAACCTACAAGCTGTATAGAAAATAATCCCTAAACTGCAATTGGCAGAAAAATATGGTTGTCACATAAGTCAATTTTTTTATGTGTGGAAGTTGTTTTATGTAGGAGTTGTGACAAGTTGAAAAGATGCTTCGCATCCAATTTTGCAGAAAAAAATCAGAGCTCAGATACAATAAAAGTCAATGAGAGTTTGGATGTGCAAACTGCATTCTCAGGGGACTTGAGAGAATGTTATAAGAAAAATAGAAGCATAAGACACCCGAGTGAAAAACAGCAAAAAATATGTATGCTTTCATGAATTAGAACAATAAAGGTTTTTTTTTTTTTTTTGGGGGGGGTGTGGGTGTTTGTTTGCCAAACTTCTAGAAAAGTTTAGACAGCTCAAAAGTTTAGAGAACATGACATCATTGCACACATTCTGTTGTAAATTCCTTGAAAATCCTAAAACTTAATTTGTGATTGTGAAAAAAAAACCATAAAAAATATTAATATGCATATTCAGTCATGTAAGTCCAACTTCTTGTAATCTGTTTAAACGTTAAATGACGTTTATATAAAGAAACTGTCTGAACTTTTGAGTTCCAAACAGGGTTATTTTTTCAGCACTTTTTTTTTTAAAAACCAAATTAACTTTGTTCTGTAGTTGGATTTTTATTTTTATTTTTTACCTTTTTTTTTTTCTTGGGGTGGGGGGTATTTTGTTTACAGCATATAACATTCTTCCTGAAAGTCACAGCGCTATATTCTCAACTGAAATGCATATATTTTTGTTGTTGTTGTTGTTTTTCCGTAGCTGCTGGAGAAGTAGCAAATCAAAATGTAGATAAAAATAGTGGCAGAAGAGTCATATGAGTCATGACTCAGCGAGACTAACCTGGATAAATAAAGGTAGAACGAATGAGTGCTTCATTGGCACTCTAAATTAGTCTGGTTCTTTAACGTGCATAAGTGCACAAGAACTTCCCAAAACATACAGAAAAAAATGGCTTAACAATATTTAAAAATGTGCCAAGATAGACCTCACATTTTTTACAATGTTACTATGTGGCCATCACAACCTAAAAGAGAAAGAAATGAAAAGTGTTGAGCACATGCACATTCAAAGAGAAAGTAAAATAGATGGAAAGTTGTGTGTAAAGGCTGACATGTCTTCGTGTCTATAAATAGCCCAGAGAGGCTGACAGTCAGGAACAAAGCACTTTACACCAGCTCTTCTGACAAGCAGAGGACCACAAGGACAACCAGGCCATGCGTGTATTCCTGTATGTCTGTGTCTCACAAAGTTTTACCACACACGCTCCCAAGACAATTGTCACCCTCCAGAGACTTTAATTAGCATCTGCACCTAATTCATTTTTATAATTTGCACCTTTACTACCTTTATTATTTCCGCTTTGCATTTTCAACTCATCTGTTGACTCCTTCTGCCATCTCTTTTAAAGATCGCTCTAGTTTGAAACCACAAATGAGTGTTTTTTTTTGTTGTTTTTTTTATCTCTGCAGATTTTGCTTCACATGTACATCCTATCGTCTACTATCTTTCACCTCCCTCCTTCCCTTCTAATCTTTTTATAGCTTCCTTTTCCTCCCCAGTTCTATCAGATCACAGATAGCTTCTCGCTTTCTCTGAGAGCAGGCAGACCTGTTACCTGCCTGAGAGGAATCCCTTAAAAGCTGGGTGTGCTCTGAAGGCAGAGCAGGCTCGCACATTCCAAATCAATCTAATTTGGTCAATTAAAGTTGAACAAACTCATTTATCAGCGTCCGATCTTCAGTTGCTCACTCCCTGAAGCAAGACGGGGTTTTAGCTGAGGAAGAAAAGCTGCTACTCATTTTTGATCATGCAGATTATGCTCAGTTAACGTCATCTCCCAATTTGGATTTTCGTCTGACTAAAGATCTGTGCAGATTTCATGCAGCTAAGTCTCTACTTTTATCATCTCGGATTGAAATCTCACCTCCAAAACCCGTCCACTGATGTATCTGTTGCAGGTCTCACATTTCACCCCGAACTGGGCGTGATAATCTGCTTCACAGTATGGCACTCCATCCCTGCAACAAAACATAAAATAAATAAATAGCCAACGGTGCAGTTTACTCGAACTTGGAAGGATAATCTGGTCATAGACTGTCAAACAGTTATCAATAGTAACTCATCAGCCGTGACATCAATCATAGAGCTCATAGTATGAAGAAAAGGGCAGTAGGCGTCCTCCAGCTACGTAAGCACATTGCGAGCCAACTCGTTCTCAAAAATATCACTCTGTTGTTAAGGAACGATACATTAACGATTATTGAACCTCTAAACTGTTGTATGGCATAATTTATTTAGTTTGTTGCTGTTCTGTCAATAGAACAACATCAGTGTTCCTACACTAATATCAGTGTCCTGAGGCTGCTGAATATATCAGTTTACCTGATCAATGAGTTCAAAAGTTTACTAAACTCTTGGCAGACTGACACATTCAACAGCTAATATAGTTATTTTGCATTTGTATGACAATTATGAGAAATTGTGTTTTTGATAAGCCTGAGAAATGATATAAACAAGATATCCATATGTTACAATGTATAAAGGTTGAATGAATGTTGCTAAGGGATATCCTGATGCATGCTCAATAATCCAGGTAGAAAAATCCAACAAAGTTTAATCTGGTCCTCTGGACATTCAAAAAAACAAAAAACAAAGCAAAAAAATCTAGAAACGTTTCGTCTCTCATCCAAGAGACTTCCTCAGTCTGAGGTGCTATTTTCAGCTCAGTCTCTTAAATAGCACCATCTCAGAGTGGATCAACCAGTTTGCTGCTGACAACCAAAACCAGCTGATCACATGCTCAAGAAGGACCATCAGCCTAACAATGGGTCATTAGCACACTGATGGCTGTTTACTATTCACAGAGGGCTGAGTGATACTAGCAATCACAGCATTGTAAGAGGGGGACAGTTGAACCCAGAGGCCTCCACCCCTGTTTAATGATGGACGATTTCTTTTCACAAAGATGGCCTCCTTTACTCCTCTCTCAAACCATCCTTCTCTGTCCAGGATGTGCACATCTTCATCCCTGAAAGAGTGACTGCTGGCCTGGAGATGAGTGTAGACCGCAGAATCCTGGCCTGATGATGTTGATCTTCTGTGCTGGGCCATCCTTTTGGCCAGTGGCTGTTTAGTTTCCCCGATGTAAGACTGATCACAGCCCTCCTGACACTGAACAGCATACACAACATTACTCTGTTTGTGCCGGGGGACTGGATCTTTGGGATGAACCAGTCTTTGCCGTAATGTATTTTGGGGTTTAAAAGCCACTGGGACGTTATGTTTAGAAAATAAACGTCTCCGTTTCTCTGATACCCCCTCAACATACGGAATGACCACTGGTCTGGGGCTGGGTTCCTCCTTTTCACCTGATGGCTGACTGGAGTCCTGTTTGGGTTTCTTATCTGCTTTCAGGAAGGCCCAGTTAGGATATCCACATTGCTCTAGAGCCTGTCTTGTGTAGGATTTCTCCTTCTGCCTGGCTCCTGAGCTAGTGGGGACGCTGTCTGCTCTGTGATACAGAGTCCTGATGACTCCTAACTTGTGCTCCAAAGGGTGATGGGAGTCAAACTGCAAATACTGGTCTGTGTGGGTGGGTTTGCGGTACACCTCGGTTTGCAAATGTCCTCTATCAGAGACTGAGACCTCACAGTCCAAGAAAGCCAACTTGCCATTTTTTACATCTTCTCGTGTGAACTTGATGTATTTATCCACAGAGTTGATGTGGTCAGTAAAATGTTGGACTTCCTGAGATTTAATTTTAACCCAGGTGTCGTCAACATACCTGAACCAATGACTTGGTGGTGTCCCTGAAAAGGACGTCAAGGCTCTCTTTTCTACCTCCTCCATGTACAAGTTGGCAACAATAGGAGAAACTGGAGACCCCATAGCACACCCATGTTTCTGCCTATAATATTGCTCCCCATATGTGAAGTAGGTTGATTGCAGGCACAGTTTCAAGAGTTGACACAGTTGTTCTGTGGAAAGCGTGGTCCTGCTGCTCAGAGTGGTGTCTGATATTAATCTTAAACTGATCACCTCTACTGCATCATCAACAGGAATGCACGTAAAGAGTGATGTGACATCAAAAGAGACCATTGTTTCATCAGTCTCCATGATGACATCCCTCACCTTATCCACAAAGTCCATGGTGTTCTGTATGTGGTGTTCTGAGCTGCCAACTAAAGGGATGAGTACAGACGCCAGATACTTGGAAACATTGTAAGTGACAGAGTTAATCATGCTAACAATAGGTCTTAAAGGTACACCTTGTTTGTGGATTTTAGGTAAACCATACAGACTGGGTGTGGCCTCCCCTGGGTACAGTCTGTGGTACAGAATACGGTCAATAGCCTTGTCCTGCTCCAAAATTTTCAGGCAATCTATTAACTTCTTCTTGTAACCACTTCCTGGATCTCTTTTCAGAGGTTCATAAGTGGTTAAGTCACTAAGGAGTGTCATAACTTTCTCATGATAGTCTTTCTGGTTCAAAATCACTGTGCACCTTCCTTTGTCTGCTGGGAGAATGATGATGTTTTTGTCCTTGCTCAGAGTGGTGAGTGCAACTCTCTCCTCTCTACTGATGGAAGGTGGTGGTTTGGCATTGCTGAGGCAGGATGAAACTTTGATTCTGAGCTGTTCTGCTTCAGCCTCTTTCATTTTGTTGTTGCGGATGGCTGATTCTGTGGCTGTGATCATCTCCACCAGAGGAATTGTACTTGGTGCAACCGCAAAGTTCAGTCCCCTGGCAAGAATCTCTGTCTCCGGCTGGGTGAGCACTATTCCAATAACAACACATTTTGTGTAGGACAACACGCCAGTAGTCAATTGCATGCCAGGGAGACAGAAAAGTGGGTGAAGAATTTATCTGACAGACAGCTCAATATATATATTAAATAAGGGGCAGATATTATAAGAATTTTTTTCTTCTTTCTGCACTTTTTTCATTCAATTTTTTCTTTTTGATGGTTTTCTTTTGTTTCTTTAAAATGAATGAATTAAAATAAATAAATAAATGGCTTCAAACATCTGCCAAGTTCATGGCATAAACCAACACAGACATGTTCTTGTTTTTAGTATTTTACATCGCATTGTAGCTAATTTTTTTTATTTTTATGTAATTGTCTTGTAATGTTCAGTTCATATGTTTTTTTATGATTGTCTACAGTTGTACTGATAAATATCTCCTGGAGGGTAAACTATATCTTGGCTGCAAGTATCAAGCTGCGAAATCCATTGTTTTCTACAACTGATAGTGGTTGGTCATTAATTACGATGAAGTTTAGCAACTTCTCGGTAAACATTGGAGCTCCGTGGCTTCGGTGGTGTGTTCTTCTTGTTAAGTCCGAAGCAGGCAGTCTGATTTCGGTCAGCTGTGTTCAGTTTGCTCCTCGTCTGAGATGGGCAGACTGAGCGGGGCAGATTGGGCGCAGCTGGTCGGGGTCGGACTGCCTGCTTCGGGTTGAGCAAGAGGAGTGCCTCGCTGAAGCCACGGAGCTTGAACGTCCAACATAAAACTTTACCGCGATTTAATGTGGTGCTATGGCTCTGCAGACATTGCATGTTGCTGTCTTGCTTTATGGTGTTTCTAGTGTAAAATACTTCCACACAGCGGACATGTTTCGATGAAAAGTTGGTTAGCTGTTATCCACAGTGCTGCACATTCAGTCCTCACGTTGTAGCTGGCTGCAAGCTATGAAATAGATTTCCTGAATGTGAGGCGGGTCTTATTACTCTGGGCTCATGAGACACGCCTCCATTCAGGAAATCCATTTCATAGTTTGAAGCCAACGTGCAGAGCAGCTGGCAGAGAATCACATGAGGAGAAGTTTCAACAGACACAGACATGCATCATAGATCGGAAATCTCTGCAGGTTGGATCGGAAAAATCCGATGCGTAAATTATGCTGGTTTCGGAGGCTGATACTGATACCAAATCGGATCGGCCCCATCCCTAATAACCAGAGTGTTTTTGTTATTGCTTGTCCCAGGAAGCGCAGAGTACAGAAAAGTAAAGTTATCTAGCTCACAAGGACAGCCATCTTGGATTTTGTCACTTTTCAAAAAGAACCTTTGCCTATGTGCAGCTACACCCTAAAATGTAAGTCAGTACCTCAGGTATTTTTCAAGTTATCCTGCTCACAATAAGCATGGACGATTGGATGGACTGACAGAGGGATAGTATCTTCAATTCCCCCTCTTTGCTCAGTGACAGGGGACATCAAGCCTTAGTTTGGTTAGCCATTAGCATAGCCTGAGGAAAGCCTTCTGCCATTTTCTTCATACTCTGTGCTCTGTGACTGGTGCCAGTGCTCAAAACGTGATAACTACCGGTATTGATAGCTTTTTGACAGAATATCACCTCAAATTGACTTGACTATCCCCTGAACCGAGAAAAGGAAATTAGAAGTGAGGCATACTTCAAACTTTGTGTTTTTGAAACCATTAGTGAAAAGGCCAGACCTCAGGGGTATCTGAGGCAGGCTTGAAACACAAGAGTCAGGGTGGCTTCTGGGTAATACCAGATGGCTAGGCCTCAGACTGACGAAGCCTCTTGGACGAGGGGCGAAACGTTTCTTTTTAACAAAAAAACGAAGTCCAGATGACATGATTCAACCTTTTTTGTTGTTATATACCTGGATGACTGAGAAAACAAACTTTGTGTTTTTGAAACCATTAGTGAAAAGGCCAGACCTCAGGGGTATCTGAGGCAGGCTTGAAACACAAGAGTCAGGGTGGCTTCTGGGTAATACCAGATGGCTAGGCCTCAGACTGACGAAACGTTTCTTTTTAACAAAAAAACGAAGTCCAGATGACATGATTCAACCTTTTTTGTTGTTATATACCTGGATGACTGAGAAAACAAACTTTGTGTTTTTGAAACCATTAGTGAAAAGGCCAGACCTCAGGGGTATCTGAGGCAGGCGTGAAACACAAGAGTCAGGGTGGCTTCTGGGTAATACCAGATGGCTAGGCCTCAGACTGACGAAGCCTCTTGGACGAGGGGCGAAACGTTTCTTATTAACAAAAAAACGAAGTCCAGATGACATGATTCAACCTTTTTTGTTATATACCTGGATGACTGAGAAAACAAACTTTGTGCATACTTCAAATTCTTGTCTCCTTTATCGTTTTATAATTTTGCATACTCACTTGCTGATGTACTCCCCCGTGAGGACCATGTTGCAGGTCTGACATCTGAAGCAGCTGACGTGCCACTGCTTCTCTAACGCCAGAAGAGACTGACCCTGCTTGATCTCTGCTCCACATCCTGCACAGTCTGCATAAGAGTGTGATAGAGAGAAAGATGATACATATGTACAGACTGTTCCTATGCACTGTGTGCAAGCTTATTGTATTTCCCTCACAAATTTTGCCCAAGCAGGTGTGACGACCACTAACTGGGTAAGCAAAGCAGAAGAAGAGCACAGAATCTGCAAACGATGCATAGCTGCAGAGTCAAACAGCTGAAACAAGGTTCTGTTTTCTGCTATTTGAAACATGTTTGGCTTAGCTTAACCTTTTCTGACCAGTTCCATGGCTTGTAAGAGAAGTACTTATGTCATCAGCGACTGTTCACATTATGTCTTGTCAGCCCTGTGAAATTGTATTTTCAGCAAAACTTTGCAGTTTACTGAGTCACATTTTTGCATCTCCAAATAAATACTGTCATTTGGTGTTTTAGATTTAGGTGTCAAAAACTAAACAGTCTGTCTTTCACTAAAGTAGATTTCTTTCCATTTTAAAATTTGTATTTTAACAATTGAACACTATATAGGTATGAACTCTACTGCGGTTACAGCATGAGTGTCTGAGTGTGCCTATAAATAAAACTAATCTAAATGAGGAAGGAAAAGAAATCTGCTACACCCTCACTGGAGATGTATTAGCAGATGTTTTTGTAGCTCTCCAGTAAAGAAAGGCCAACTAAGAAGTGCAAAATAGTCAAACATTTGAGCATATGAATGTAAACTTTGCCACAGCCAATTTGGGAACCACATTTATAAAGTTCTGACAGGCTCCTCCTTGAATTGCCACCTTATCATGGTAGAGGAGTTTTTGCGCCTGAACAATCCTAAAAGCTATGCTGTCAGGGGCAATTATAATTGTCCCTGGTAGGGTCTCCCAAGGCCGACTGGTTCTAGATGACAGGCCAGACAAAGAGCGATTTTTCTTTTATGGACAAAACATAACAAGGATCTCAGTGTCCCTTGCCCAGACATGAGTTACCATGGAGTAAAGTTGTCATTTCTAACCCAAACCTGAAATCCGTCCCGGACCGACCCAGATTAGGGCCTGGCTGGGCCGTTACAATGTGATTAATGGGTGGGCTGGGCTGGTCTCGGGCTTTTAATTAGGTCAGGATCAGCCTCGATCCAATCATATGATAACATGACCTGCCATACTTCCACCAGGTGCACACGGCTATTTCACCACGAGCTGATTGGCCTTGAAAGAGGTAAAAAGTTCAGTTAAGCTTCAGATGGTACTGTACTGGCAGGCAGCGATGCATTGCCCAAATGGACATTCATTCTGCCGCTGCACTCAGCAGACGCGTGCGGCCAACGACCCAAAGAGGTGAGATCCCAAAGCAGACGCGTGTGTGTCAGAGCTGTCTGCGTGTCTCAGTAATTCACAAGAATGCAGGCAGAAACTGGGTTTAAATGCTTTTTTATGGCCATGAAATTACAAACACCTCTCAGCTCCAAATCTTCTGCCCCGTTTATTCAGCTGTGTCCCTGACCGTTAATAACTATTAAAAAAGTTGCCGTTTTTTCTGGGTTCAGACCTGTAATTACTGTTAATTTGTCGATTCTGGTGGGGTTTCGGAAATTATGACTGTGGGCTGGGGCCAGGTCGGATCCATTTTTTTGGGCCCGAATGCAACTCTACCCTGGAGCCAGGAACGGGGGAGGGGCTCGTTGGTGAGCACCCGTTGACCAAGTTTCTACTCATGGACCCAGTTGGGCTCAACTGAAACATGTAACATGGGTTTGCTTTCAAGTGGGCCAACCACTTGCAGGAGGGGCCAAACGAATCGGGTGCGTGAAGCCGAGGCCATGGTCCTCAGTCAGAAAATGGTGGATTTGTCTCTTCTGGTTGAGCGTGAGGTTCTGCCTCAAGTGGAGGAGTTCAAGTACTGGTATCTTGGGGTTTTGTTCATGAGTGAGGGAAGAATGGAACGTGAGACTGACAGATGGATTGGTGCAACACTGCAGTATTGTGGACTCTATGCTGGTCCATTGCGGTGAAGAGGGAGTTTGGCTGTAATTTCCGTTAACAAATATTGTTTTCTGCAATCATTTAAATTGTCTGTGTTTTTTACATAGAGGTAATGCACATAAATGCAGAATGTAGTCTGTTCTCTTGCCACTGTGGAAAGTTGCAAAAAAAGTTCATTTCAAACGTAAACATTGTAGGAAACCGGTGACTCAATTGACAGTACTTTACTTTTCATTTGACAAAGTAACTCTGTATTCTAATACATTTGATTAATTTGTTACAATCACATATCATCAAAGTGATTGCATACACTACCTACGGTAAAATGTATAGTAAAATGGAGGCAATTTTGTTGCTAGTATTGTATTTACAGTTTAATTACAAGATCATGTTCATCAATATACTAATACTTATCTGAGTTATTAAAATTATTTATTTTTTGATATTCTTCAAAAGGATTCATTCGTGGATTCAAATGGATTATCAAATAGATTAATTTCAAAAGAATCAATGGGGGTGTGGGGAATTTGGGAATTTCTCTTTTTCTAGCAGCCATTTTTCTCCACTTGGTCAATTTCTACTTGAAAATGATTTGTTCACCACTTTAATACACAAGTCTAAATATCCTTTCTGGATATTAAACTCCTGCTGAAAAGCAACTGTGATATATTTAGCATTTGCACTTGGTGTGCTGTCTCACACAGTGTTTCCTCAGAGCGCTGACTGATGAACGAGTACCTGGGGGACGGTTTATTCTCCTAAATAGAGCAATTTGAGGGATACAGTCATTCACTGCTACTTCACCATCTGTTATAACTGCACAGACAGTGAGGCGCAGCCTGCTGTCTGTCTGACACAGTTAATAAAAAACTCACTATAAGTTCCAGTCTTTCTATTGTATCTTCGTAATTTGGCATGTTCTTGTTTTATGCTTAAACAAAATGGTGGTTTTCTTGTCTCAAAAGGTAATTAGTTCAAAACCTACAAAAATATTTGAAACTTTCTGCCTGTTTAGTGTCAGCAATACTGAACAAGTCATGTCTGTTTCTGCTGTATAATAATAAGCTGGCAGATCAACAAAAGAAGGCCAATGAGTGATTCAATACTTCATTAACTAAACGAGCTGAATGGGCCTGGAAACATTAGATCCAGTATGCTGTAGTGCCTGGTGGCCCTAAATGGAACAGACAGAGCGAAACCCTGGACTTACGGCTGGGCCCGTGGATTTTGATGGGTTCATTTGACTTGACAAGTTTATGGGAGCACTGCTGGCACACACAGTCCTTTCCACTGAACGTCACCCTGTCTCCGATTGGGAAGGGTTTACTGAAGAAGAAAAACAGGGAGAAGATTAGAAAACAGTCCACAATAGAAGATTAAAAAGCTCACAGCTGTTGTGTGTTTACATTAAAGTCAACAGCAAGTAGGAACAAATGAGTGCTGGCAGAAGCATGGCTGTGGAAGAGACAGGCCATAATCCTGCTGACACAGTCTGAATACAGCCTCTGGAAAGTTGAAGATGCATTTGCAAACAGTGGTGACGACGGGTTAATAGGAGGTTGATTGTGACAGGAGCACCTGGCTTCTCTGTGATTAAAGAGGCGATAATGTGATGCTGCCACAGGCTTCTGAAAGAAAAACAAGCTCTCTTACTGGGAAGCAAATTTATTAGGGAGCCTGCATGGAGAGCATCCTGATCCTAGCTGCCCATTTCTTGCCCGTTCACCTCATCTCTAACAGAGCAGCTGCAAGAGGGTCACTGTTTCATTCATGTTGACAGGCCGAGAACAACGCCTATAAAATCAAATCCACCATTACACGATGCTCTCTTTTAACTCTCTGTCCTCTCCTCCTCAAGAGACAGATTGATTTCTTTATGACTGGGGAGGATGAGAGAATGAATGGGGAGCTAAAAGGCTTAGGGAAGGCTGTTTAAAAAGACGCAGACGACAGTAATCCTTTTATGTCTCCGCCGAGGCCTGGAGCTGAAGCCAAGACCCAGAGGGGAGGCTGGAGTCGCCAGCACAGCTCAGAATCAGCACACAAGTGCAATGCATCCGTGCACGCTCTCAAACCTTCACAGGCAAACATGTGGCCATGAATCTGTACAGGAGGACGTTTATCACAGTTTTAGTCTGACTCTGTTTGTATATGTGAAAAGAAGCAGCAGTTTACTAGCTTTGAACTAGATTAAAAACTAAAGGCACATTTCCTGCTTAAAACAGAAAGGACAGACACATAAGATAACTAAGCCAGCAGAGACACTCCAAGTCCAGCTCACAAGTTATTCACCATAAAGCTTCTGGTCAACACTAGAAACACTACAGGTGTGCAGTGGAGAGCATCCTGTGCTCCAGCATCAACGTGTGGCATGGAGGCTGCACAGCTGCAGATCAGAAAGCTTTGCAGAGAGTGGTGAAGGCTGCACAGAAGACTGTTGGAGTCAGTCTCCCCTCCATCACAGACATTTACACCTCCATATGCAGGAAGAGGGCCACCTGCATCATGACGTGATTTTGTCTTTCAGGTACACCTGGACCTTTATCTGGACCTGCCATTCTGTGTTCATTTGTCTCTCCTTCCTGTCCTCTCAAACCAGCCAGTCAAAGCAGATGGCCGCTTGTCCTGAACCTGGTTCTGCTGTAGGTTTCTTCCTTTTAAAAGGGAGTTTTTCCTTTCCACTGTTGCCATTGTGCTTGCTCAGGATGGGAGACTGCAACAAAGCCAAGATTCAACTTGTCTGCTGGCCTCCTTAGATAGAAAACTTTACTAATTGGCTTTTCTATCTATGTGAATGTTCCTGTAAAGTGCCCTGAGACAACTTTGTTGTGATTTGGCGCTATATAAATAAAGTGAATTGAATTGAATTGAAGGACCCCACTCACCCAGCACACACACTTTTTGCCCCGCTCCCCTCAGGAAGGAGGTTGAAAATCATTAAGTGTAGAACCACTAGATCAGGGTGATGGTGAAGATCAGAGGTCTGCAATCTGTGGCTCTGGAGCCATGTGTGGCTCTTTGGTCCCTCCGCAGCGGCTCTTTGACCAAAACTAACATAAAACTGAATTTTATAGGATGCTATACCCACAACAAAAAATGACTAGTTTTAGCAGTTTTCCTGTCATTTCCTTTGCAAATATGTGGATACTATTAATAGTATACAAAGTAAATTATACTCCCTTTAACTTTGTTTTATTTCTTCAACGTAGAATACTGAATTTCTCCACAAAAAAAAATAAAATAAATAATAATCACATGTGCCTGCACAGTTCATTGGTTTAGTTTAAAAGAAAATTGGCAATTGGACTTGCGACCTGGATATGGGCACCAGTGACTTCCTGCAAACCAAAAAGAAAGAAGCAAGTAAAGATAATGGATGGATGGATGTATAGATGGATGGATGGATGGAGTCCAGTCTTTTTTTTGTCTCAAAATGTAAAAAATATCAATAAATGTTAACAATCCATCCATCCATCCATTATCTTTACCCGTTTATTCCATTTTGGGTCACGGGGGTCGCTGGTGCCCATGTCCAGCAATCACTGTGCGAGGGGCGGGGTACACCCTGGACGGGTCGCAAGTCCATCACAGGGCCACATAGAGACAAACGAGACAAACAACCATTCACTCTCTCACTCACACCTAGGGACAATTTAGAGTTACCAATCAGCCTAACATGCATGTTTTTGGACTGTGGGAGGAAACTGGAGTACCCGGAGAAAACCCACGCATGCACGGAGAGAACATGCAAACTCCACCCAGAAAGGCCCCTGGACCGGGGTTTGAACCAAGGACCTGCTCGCTGAGAGGCAGCAGCTCTACCAGTTGCGCCACCGTGCTGCCCTATGTTAACAATCATTGGATGTTTTTAGTTTCATAATTTCACGCCTAATGGCCAGAAAAGTCCCCTTTAACAAACTTCAAGTGGCCCATGGGCCACCAGTTGATAATGACAATTGTAGCATGTTTTGTGGCTCTGGACACGTTTCATTTAGTGAACGAAGGGGCAGAAATGGCTCTTTTGATCACAAAGGTTGCAGACCCCTGCACTAGACTGAGGAACAAGCTGTTAGGCTCATGAATCCCTAATCATGATTATCACTGTGAAAAAAAAAAAAAAATCACTGTAATGCCATTTTGATTGGCGATATGTGCTACTGTTTATCCATGCTGCTGATCTTATGCTGCTGATCTTACGCTGCTGTGTTCATTCTTACTCATCTGCTCACACAGACTCATGTTTGTGCTGCTGTTGTTCGACGTATTGTTTTGTTAGTGTTTAGCGTATTCTTTGTTTATATCTTAGATCCTTGTTTACTGTTTCTTTTTACACTTTATATTTATGCTATTGTTGGATGTAACTGAAGCCCTGTGCACACAATTTCGTTCCACCTCATGTACCACATGTGATGCGAATCACAATAAAACCTTGACTCGAACTGGAAAAGAGCAGTCATATCTGATAATACATGCATTTCCTTTACATAAGTACTATAATTAAGCATCTGCTCTAAAACTCCAGCTCGGTTTTATTGAGGTTGTCGATATGTAGGCACTGGAGCATCCTTTTTTACACAGTCACAAGGAAGCTTTTATGATTTGGAAGTTTGATCCAAGAATGTTCAACTTAGAGTGTGATGACATCACTCACTCTCATTTTTGGATTCATTGCTCAGACGTTTTGTAAACAAATTATTTCTATTCCTAGAAACATTTTACTTTTTAAGCCATTTGTATACCAAAGCATAGAAACTTGTATTTTTTCCACCAGTCTGTCTGCCACCACTAAGACTTAATGTTTCTCAAATCCCCTGAAAGTGCATGGTGAACACATCGAAACTCTCATAGACATTTATTACAAATGAGCTCAGAATATAACTCATTTAACTCTGGAAGCGAAGGGTCTTTAGTGTTTGATGAGCAGATGCTGCTGTATTTTACAATTTAGGATTCTTTTGAATAGGACTTTTATTTATGCACAGTGCATAACACAGTTATTTGAGGGTTAATTTCTAATCTACATTTATTTCTGTCTATTTAAGAGCGCTATCAGGGTGTGAGAGACAACTGTGCAGTTACCACGGAGACTGAAATAAGTCACTGGCCACAACTTCAAAAGTTTTTTTTTTTTTTAAATGTATCTTCTTATTCACTCTATACATCAAAACAAAGACATTTTGTCACCTTAGTTTATTACAGTACCCCAAAAATATTGGATTTTAGTGAGTAAAGTTGATGAATGTACACATTTCAAGCAGTATTTACAGTGGCACCCTACAAAAAGTATTCAGAAATGATCTAATTTATAATTTACTGTATTGAGCTGTTAAACAAAGCTGAAGCTGGAGTAGAAGTTTAAGCATCATGATGTTTTTATGGGCTGTCTGATTCACATCTAAGCATGAGAAACTAAATATTTTCCGTGTAGTCTGACCACACAGAATATTCAAGCTTAAAAAATACTGTGACAGTGAAGAAGTCTTATTGTGACCTTGTCTTTACCTGTGTTACTCTCACTCCCTGAAGACACTCTGCCTTGTCAACCTTTTCGACGCTTTAAATATTTACACGTTACATATTTCATGCATGACTTTTTCTTTTTACCTCAAAAGGGGATGATATTTTAGGCTTTTGTGACATTCTTTATTATCACTGACACTGAAAAGTAATCTTACTTTAGAGCTGAAGGAAAAAAAAGAAGACAAATATGTTGCAGATGCAGATTCAGAAAAAAACACAAGGTTGGTAAAACTGAAAACGAGGAAGTGGAAAGAGAGAAAAGGTAAAACGTTGAAAAAGACAAAACAAAGACCAGAAAGGAGGAGAAGTAAATGTGGTACAAGTAAAATTCCATCCATCCATCCATTATCTTTACCAGCTTCTTCCATTTTGGGTCACGGGGGGTCGCTGGTGCCCATGTCCAGCAATCACTGTGCGAGGGGCGGGGTACACCCTGGACGGGTCGCAAGTCCATCACAGGGACACATAGAGACAAACGAGACAAACAACCATTCACTTTCTCACTCACACCTAGGGACAATTTAGAGTTACCAATCAGCCTAACATGCATGTTTTTGGTCTGTGGGAGAAAACCGGAGCACCCGGAGAAAACCCACGCATGCACGGAGAGAACATGCAAACTCCACCCAGAAAGGCCCCTGGACCGGGGTTTGAACCAAGGACCTGCTCGCTGAGAGGCAGCAGCTCTACCAGTTGTGCCACCGTGCTGCCTCAAGTAAAATTCAATTCAATTCAAAAATACTTTATTAATCCCAAAGGGAAATTATTTGTTGTTGTAACTCGTTATCTTCATTTCATTAAGAGATGTTATAGATACTGATGACTGTAGACAGGGAGGATCTCTTGTAAAGGTCCATCCCACAGTGGATCCTAAGAAACTGGCTGCAGATGTCATCCGATCCGTCCACCCAGACTCGGATGGCCTCTCTGATCCCCCGGGCTGTAGGACCGCCCGAATGCTGGGCAGAACTCCTCCCATAGTGATGGCCACTCCTCCCAGCAGTCTGCCGAGCTCCTCGTCGCTGCGGACAGCCAACTGTAGGTGCTAAGGGACGATCCTGTCCTTCTGCTGTCATGAGCCGTGTTTCCTGCTAGTTCCAGGATCTCAGTGGTCAGGCACTAGAGCACAGCTGGCAGGTAGATGAGAATGCATCCACAGAACATCCTTTTCAACTCATTTGAGATTTGGGGCTGTAGTTGAGATATTATGTGAGTTTTTGAGATGTTAATCAGCTGCTGCTGGTTGTAGAAAACTGCCTTGTTGCCATGGTTACGCATCATAACAAACGTCTTAAACTGAAAAAGTTTCAGTAAAAATCCTTCCAGCTGCACAACATCTGATACCAGAGGAAACCATCATCCAAAAAATGTGATTTACATCCAGAAAAAGCGGAATTAAAGTTTCCAAAAGCAAAATCTCAGAATGAAAGTAACACAGCTGCTCCAACATGCAGCCACCTTGAGCGGCGCAATTCTAGAAAAGCGGTGAGCAAGGTGACAGGAGGAAGACAACACAAATGAAAGAGGTGAAACCGGCGGCTTCTAACTGTCTCTTCCTTTTATCTCGACAACACATGCACCGTGTCACTGCTCCACTGTCTGTCGCTGGTCAGTCTGTCCCCTCGTGTGCCCCCACCCACTATTTCAGCCACAGCTGCTGTGCTCGACTGCCAATGTCAAACACATTTCCAACAAGACACAAACACAGTTCACCTGAAGGGAAATAAGTCAAGATCCCCTTTATGTGAAACTTACAACACTTATAAATGGGTCTGGGAGGGGATGATAGAGACAAACAACCCAAAGTTTGGACTTTTTTTTTCTGAAAATTTAGGAAGAACGGCACACTAGAAAAAAAGAGGGAACAGAACAATTAAAAATGGTTAATAAAGGGGGAGGAGTCAAATGTTTGTTCTGCTTAACATGAACACAAATGAAGGTCAGAGGAGATGTGGCCTACTTTCACTGATTCTAAATGCATGAAACATCTTCTGATCAGCTCTCTTATTGGAAACGTGTCTCGGCTGCAAAAAAAACAACAGTCTACATGTAGTCACGCTCAGAAATTGATGAGCATTAAACATTAAAGACTCTGAACCACCCTACTTCTGAGATCAGTCTCGTGCAGTAACATTTCCAACATAAGAAGAGAGGAAAACATTTTTGATTCAGTGTTTTGATCATGCTTAGCCTTTTCTACGTCCCTGCTTTGATCACATGATTCTGTTAGACAACTGATTTTCAAAGAATAAATACAAAAACAGCCAAGTGATATTCACAAGACACATTTTTTGCAATAAAATCATGTAGTCATGCTGAATGTGTACAAATTACCATACTATTTGTGTGTGTGTGTGTTCATGGGCCTGTCACTTAAAAACAATTGTTTGTTTGCTCGAAAAAATAGTAAAGGTGTGTCTCAGTTTAATTTTGCTTAATAAATGCATTTTGACAGTCGAATGAGCTGCATTTCAAAAGTCGATACACGGAAGTAATCGTGTGCACTGGTGGACTCGCTGTGCATTTTTTTTTTAATTTAACAAGATAACCACCTAAAAACAATTATTTGTTTGCTCGACATAAAATGAGTGTCTCAGTTGAACTTTAACTTAATAAATGCACTTCGATGGTCAAATCAGCTGCATTTCGCCAGCGTGGCGCAGCAAAATTAAGCTGATTTGACGGTTAGTTCAGGCGAGCTGGACAAAGGTGGCAGGCTGATTGTGTCATTAATAGCACTTTTACCTATTACGTGACACAACGGCATGCCATACTACTCGAGTGCCATCTAACGGCTGAAATTGGTAGTGTTCAATATTTTCAGTCAGAATGAATGAAAACAAACACATCTCAGCCAAAAACTGGTTTATAAATATGGGAAAAAATCCATAAATAAGTCGCTTTGGTGTATAAGTCACAGGGAATGCAAATTGTGCAAAAAAACGCGACTTATAGGGCGAAAAATACGGTATCCATTGGTTGAGCATCTAAATCTGAGTAAACCCATATTAGGGTGGCTATCACAGCTAATCAAACTTATAAACTCAAAAATGGCTATAAATCAATAGGCCAAGAGAGTTCATTAATAGAATGAAAAATCTTTGGGTGACCTATGTGGCTGCTGAGCATTGTATCAGATATTGTGTGGTTCACGGTATAAAAATAAGCAGATTTGGGTGCTCAGTCTCTGGTTACTGTTGAAGAAGAACCATCTTCTTAAGTTGATAAATCAACAACAAATCTCAGAATGCAGGCAGTATTTTGACCTAAAGTTTAATGTGGTAGTATCTACGGGTACTTAGCAACACATGATCTGAGGTGAAGATGTTGCAACATTGTAACATAAGATGACTTTAGATGAAAAACCTGGTATGAAAGGCAGTGGGTGATATGTATTCCTTCAAGAAATGCTTGTTTTTAAAAGGTACAATTGATGGTTCAAATAAAGTAATTTTACCGTTTGCATACGAAACATGTCAGGTGACCAAAGCAATTCAATTTGATTCTATTTATTTATATAGTGCCAAATCACAAGTTGTCTCAGGGCACTGTGCAAAAAAAAAAAAAAAAAAAAAACGTAGCATGTACCCACTAAAACATTTTTCATCTTTTGAGGAGTCTGAGAGTCAAAACAGTGTTGGATAAAAAGTAATAATGGACATAAATGCTGTTATTGCAGTTTACTGTCCATGAGTAGTAGGCACAAAAAAAAAACATGCTCCTGCTGGTTTAATTACTCATCGTGCTTTCAGATACTTCATATGATGCAAGAGTTAATACATATTCATAGAAGAGCACCACTCACTGATTTGTGGTGGAAAATATTTATTTGCTAGAAATATGGTCGATACAGCAGCACAAATGTAAGCGCTGCAGAAAACAGACAAACTAATCTCAGTGTTTACTGCAGCGCTGGTCATACATCAAATGTCAGCCCCACTAATTTATCTAACCGAGTGGAACATTTGAAACGAATGAAAACTCTGCCGGGAAACAAAACATTGCTCCAAATAAATGTGCTTAAAATAATAACAAAAAGAAAACCTTTCTATTATCTTAGCCCGATGTCTGTTATACTATACACTAAAAAAAAAATCCAAGACACATGTTGACTTAAATTAAAATACTGTATGTTTGCACAACATTAATATATTCAAGGTAAGTTTGTTAAATAATTCATTCTTGTTTATTGAATGTAAATCTGACAATCAAAAAGTACAATGTTGAATTATAATAGAAAGTACACATTATATATAACTTTATCTATTTAAATCAGAATTTAAGTATTTAGTCACATATATGGCTTCTCAACCTAATCAGGACAATAACACTAATGTCATGTTAGTTGTTGAATAAATGTCTGTTTCCAAGTTTGACAATATAAAGTTTGTTGTCTCGATTTGATCTGTTTTCCTTCATTCAATAGGATTAATGCAAATAACCACAAAAAATATACTTGTTCACTGACCAGGATTCCACTTTATTTCACTGCAATGACTGACTCATTTACTGTAAATTCAAAATAATCAGCCAATTAAACAATTTTTACTCAAACAAAATCCACCAGTCTGCCATATTAAAAGTATTAAATCAGCACTATTACAATGTATATAAATGAACCAAGCTCAGACATAAATACCATTACTGCTATATCTGTATGAAAAACATTTTTTTAAGTTAATTTGTGCCACTTTCCACAGAGTAAAGACCACTGAGAGGCCGTTGAGTGTAAAAAACATTGTATCAGATTTGAGAGAGAAGCGCTCTTTCACCAAATGCTCAGCAATCTCTCAGTAAGTGCTCAATGGTCTCACTAGTCTTTCACTAATCGGTCAGCAATCTCTCAACAAACACATTTTTGGTGAATATTTAGCCAACTTTGCCACGTGAAACCAGGCACTGCAGGGTCAAAGGCAACTGGAGTTCTGATTCCAGACTTTGATATTCAATGATTCTTGGACCAAATATTAGTAAGAGTTGAACATGCCTGGCTCAGTGTGTAGGTAGTTGTAGAACTCCTCGTCATGTAGTTTCAGTTTTTGCATCAGCTGGCTGTAGTTAACAAACTGTAACCTTTTCTGTTGAGTCAGCCATGTTGAACTTTCTTCTGCACTTTTGTATCTTACTCCTCACAAGTCCACGCGCTTCAGGAAGAGTGCTTGGGATTCAGAGTTTTGTTATTTACCTTCAGGAGATGTTTCTTCTTCATCAGTAGCTAATGACTGATGGAAAGGCACCAGAATCAGATCATGTTTATATTCAGAGACACACAATTTCCCACAAATTTCTCTGAAATCACATTGGTCACCTAATGCTTTTTCAGTGATCTCTCAACAAACACTCATCTCTCAAAGAAATCAGTTGGTTGTACAATACATTCTCAATGCCATCTATCTCTGGAGGAAAACCAGGTTGCTCTTGGTCTCTCAACCAAAGTTCAAGGGTGCTCAGACATCTCTGTAGCTCTCTATGAAAACTGCAGAACATTGCACTTTTGTTACATTAACAAGTGCTCAAGGATTCTTGTATTGTTTCCAGAAGAACAGCTTGTTGGCTGGTTTTGGAGACTGCTGGGCGACCTGATCATTTTGGTCACTTGCCCAAAGGTCTGTCCTGGATTAGGGCCAGGCCGGTGCATATTAATGTAATTAATGTGCAGGCCAGGCCGGTATCGGGCTTTGATGTGGTTTTACGAATCATTTGGCCCCGCCCACCCTGATTTGCTCCTCTTATGAGACATGCAGAGCTGCACTTTTCCTGTGGCTTAATTTGAACAAACTTAAAATGATGACACCTGCTGATGTGTGTCAGGTTCTTGCTCAGGTCCGCACCCTGCTCTCAGCTGGCTGCACAATAGAGCAGCGGAGGACTGTTCTCAAACCTGCTACAGTGGACGCAATATTGTTCTTACACGACAACATGTAAAACCATGTCAGTAGAACACAATAACTTCTTGACAGATTTTTAAATATATTTATCATTTTGTATTTAGGCAACTCAGGTCTAGTTCCAGCTTTATTTTCCAGGTTCATAGTCGAAGAAACGAGGCTGTCGCTGTATGATGACCCGGCACAAACTGAGCCAGCTGCATACAGTATATGCACTTTTTTATTTTGTTCATGTTTGTGCAGTTCTTATTAATATATTTTTGATCATTTTTTATTGTTCTTTATCACTCCCGTCATTGTTGCAATTCAAGATTGTGCAATATTAGTTTCCGACTTTTTTTCAGCCCTCCATGCATGCACCCATCCATTATCTTTACCCGCTATGTCTGTTATTTGTTATAAGTATTTTGTTTATTAAAGTAGCAATTAGAATAAGCATTATTGAAGAATTGAGGACTTTTCAATTTATTTTTCATGCACACACCAGTTTTATTCTGTGGTGTAGTGCGGGTGTACGTTAAATCGCTCCGTCATCAGCGACAGCATGACTCAGCTTAATTTTGCACGGCTTTCTAATATGTCTAAATTAAAAAAAAAAAAAAGCCTCGTTCTATATTTTTCCAAATAATTTTGCTCTAAAAATGGTTCATCTGTATAATAGCCTAGAGTTGATGTTTTTAGGCTATTTGTTTTACATGTTAATAGCCATTTGGTGACTTGTTAAAAGAAAAAAAAATCTTATATCTTCCTTTCGTTACTTTTTTAAAAACTATTGTGTCAAACTGATTTGCTTACAAAAGCAGTAAAAGCTTAATTTAAAAAAAATTGTTTTTTGGGGGGTTTGGCCCTCTAATTACCGTTAATCCGTTGGGTCCACGTAGGGCTCGGAATAAAAGACTAAGGGCTCAGTCCGGGCCAGATTTTTTAGGCCCGAATGGAACTCTAGTGCGTGTGGGGTGTGTGTTATGTTGTGTAAGGGATTACATACCTGCAGACACTGCAGACAAAGCACTTGGGGTGGTACGTGCGGCCCAGGGCGGAGACCACCTCTCCTGTGATAAAGCTGTTACAGCGGTCGCAGCGAGTGCCGTACAACCGCTGGTAGTCAGCCGTACAAATATACTCGCCCTTCTTCTGGAAGAAGCCAGATCGTGCCAGATCACAGTTACACACTGTGAAGGAATGAAAGCAAAAGAAATAAAGACACTTAAAGCAGTGAAAAAAAAATATTATGAATATATGCTAAAGGCTATTTTTAGTCTCCTTTTGTTTCTGTTTATCTCCACACATGGCTGCCAAGGAAGTTATTCTGTTCCAGACAGTGGCGAGCCAATTTGCTCTGATGGGAATATAATGATACAATCAGGGGGAAAAGGCATTTTGTGCAGAGCAAAGCAAAGACGGAATCCAACCACATCGCTGCATCGGCAAAAAAAACCTATGTACTTGCGTGAAAGACAGAATTGACTTGCAGTTGATGCACAAGGTGAATGCTCAGTTTGTTTGTGTATAGGCTTATTTTACACATAAAGAAGAATACGTCAGTGTGATTTGCCAACAGGTAGACAATTTTAACCACATATGAATGAATGCGATTAAAATACTTTTATTAGTTTTGACGTGGTGGATATTTAGGATTTTACAAAGGCTGAATGTTTCCCTGTTTAGAACATTCTACTTTCAGGCCTAGACATTGCTCTCTTGTAGGCTGACACTTTAATTATCTAACAGCTACAAATATGCAACTCTAAACATTATGCAATGTACAGTAGGAGCTGTGCTGGTGCAATTTGGTCACAAATTGTTGATTTACTGCAGTTTAAAATTAAGAAAGTCTGAAAGTCTTTGATCATCTCCCTACAAGGCAGAGTTCTGTCTGGACATTCTGAATTAGGATATTATGTGAATGGTATTTCAACATCAAACAGCCACTGTCTACCTAGATCTTGTTGCACAGCAAGTTGAAAAAGAACTGTGACACTGATGGCAGTGGTTGACTACATTAAGATAATGTTCTCTCTGTCACACAGCAAGAACAGCTGAGGCTCGCCCAGAGGAGGATGAAGAAAAGGTCAAGGCAAAGGCACTGACTCAGATCCCAGTTGGATATAGCTTCTGCACTGGAACAATCCCATCCACAACCCATGGGTCCAGATGTTTTGATGTCAAAGTCAGTATCAGACAGTCTGGGCTTGTTAATTTTTTTGTGTGTGTTTTTTATGATGCAATTTTTAGGCTCAGTAGGTAGAGCTGCCACTTCTCAGTCTCTATGTTTACATGGACATACTGTAAGTAATTGGATTAAATGGCCCTTCAGAATAAAAATGTGTCATAAACGCCCGTTTGTTTATTCAGCGCGATTCAAAATAATTTGTAATCAGAACGAAATGGGTGGTTTACACTGATCCATAACCCGAACGGTGTCCATGTAAACGCTTAATCTGTTAATTATTTTTTCCCGATCGTGAAAAACCGACCTGACTGCGCATGTGCGACCTATGTCATTTCCACCTGGTTAATGTTAATAATATTAGCATGTCAGGGAAGCAAAACTGGTCGGTGAGCGACACAATATTTCTACTAGAGACTTTGAAAGAGCTCAAAATGATCTGTATCACCTGTAGCTCAGTCAGGGAGTGCAGTAATGTCTCCACCGTCATTAAAACCTGGCACGGGTCCATTTTGGGAGTTCAGGTTTGTTTACATTCACCCCGGAAGTAAACCGGAAGTAGAACTTCTTCTTCTGTGTTTTTTTTTTTTTAAGGCGAGTTGACCACTCTGCGCATGCCAGTACTTCTGTTCAGAACAAAGCTCGCTGCATGTAAACGCTCGTCATGAACAGATTGTGCCCATGTAAACGATACATTTGAATGATTTAATCTGAAAACATTTCAATCTGGTCAGAGAATTTTGTGCATGTAAACATAACAGTGAGAAGGCCACCGGTGCAAATCTCGGCCTGGGGCCTTTCTGCATGTTCTCTCTGTGCATGCATGTTTTTTTTTTTCCCGGTACTCCAGTTTCCTCCCACAGACCAAAAACATGCATGTTAGGCTGATTGGTAACTCTAAATTATCCCTAGGTGTGAGTGAGAGACTGAATGGTTGTTTGTCTCATTTGTCTCTATGTGTCCCTGTGATGGACTGGAGACCTGTCCAGGGTGTCCCCCATTTCTCACACAGTCACTGCTGGATATGGGCACCAGTGACCTCATGACCCATAAAGGAAGAAGCAGGTAAAAGATAATGGATGAATGAATGGAACAAAAGTTCCTGTTTTTATTTTCCTGTGACGCTAAACTTTCATGTCACCTTTCTTTAACCAGGCTAAACACTAAGAACAAATTCTTATTTACAGTGCTGGCCTGGCAGCACCAACAGGTACTTGTAGGTCAAGGGAAAGGAAACAATCTAAAACAAACTCTATAAAATTATGTTTATTGTACAAAGAAAATTATCAATATTCTCAAATCATTCCTTCTAAGATATATACAGTTGCTAAAATAGTTGTTTTAAAACTATTTTCTAAATAAATATCACTTTTTTTGTGTGTGTGTTTTTTTTTCGGCTGCTCCTTTCTGCAGTGGTCACCACAGCAAGCAAATGCAAGAAACACCTGACAACTGTTTCTTAACACTTGGCATTTGTGTTTGCACTTTTTTCAACAGTATTACTGAAGCTGGTGCCGATCTTTGGCAGCCATTAGGCAAAAGGCAAAGTACACCCTGGTCAGTTCACAAAGTTCATTAAACATATGGACAAATAGACAGTTTATAGACACATATAGACAAACATTAGTGACAATTTAAATTTAACAATTGGCCTAACATGCATGGTTTTTGTCATATTGTATTGTATGATATATTTTGCAACTGGGGTGGTGCAACTGGTAGAGCTGCTGCCTCTCAGCGAGCAGGTCCCTGGTTCAAACCCCGGCCCAGGGGCCTTTCTGGGTGGAGTTTGCATGTTCTCTCCGTGCATGCGTGGGTTTTCTCCGGGTGCTCCGATTTCCTCCCACAGACCAAAAACATGCATGTTAGGCTGATTGGTAACTCTAAATTGTCCCTAGGTGTGAATGAGAGAGTGAATGGTTGTTTGTCTCGTTTGTCTCTATGTGTCCCTGTGATGGACTGGAGACCTGTCCAGGGTGTACCCCGTCCCTCACACAGTGATTGCTGGACATGGGCACTGGCGACCCCGTGACCCAAAATGGAATAAGCGGGTAAAGATAATGGATGGATGGATATTGCAACTGATCTTTCAGTCCAGAAAAAAATAGCTTAAAATGCTAAATTATTTCTAAAAGTTTAAAGTGTTGTTCAACATGTCCAGCAAACTTAGATGCCTACAGATAAACATGATTTCTGTTCAGGGTAAATAGGAAATCAGTTTCAAAGCGTTAAAATGTTGCCACGTCTTTGTAGCTAACCCATCATGAGATGATCGAAGAAACGGATCATATTAGAAATTGTATTATTATTATTATTATTTATTTATTTTAATTAATTTATTTATTTTTACAATTAAGCAGTTTAACTGCTTTACAAAAAAACTAAAACTTGGGATTTTATGAGCGTTAAAACATATTTTTATAACAATTTAAATAAACTGAAAGGGAAAAAAACTGCTGCTGTAAAATTTCAGGCTGAGTTGGACAATGGAAAGCAACACCTGTGAAAGACTTCCACTAAACTAATTGTAATGGTGTAGGGGCAGGGCAGCCGAATCGGGACCCCAAGTTCCCGGGTTCGATGCCCGGCCATTGCACATCTCGTGGTGTCTCTGAGCAGGACACCTTATTCCCAGTTGCTCCCCGGGCGCTTTCCATAGCTGCCCACAGCTCCACCTGGTGGTGGATGGATTAAATGCAGAGAGCCAATTTCACCATCGTATGGGAACATACAATGATGATGATAAATAACACATTATAAGAATTAAAAAAATTCTGCCAATAATATATATTGCTTATGAGAAAATTAAGAAAATAATTGCTGCACCAACCTGAGCCAACCAGTTCTCAGTGGCAGGCAGACAGGTTCATAGAGAACCCCCCCCACCACCACCACCACCACACACACACACACACACACAGATGCAGGCACACAAACCCTTCAAAGGGCATGCTTTTAATCTCAAGCTGTTTATGAGAAGATCGTTTCAACTTAATGGTGTAATAAAAGATCAATGGGACCTCACTTAAAAACAAAACAGTCTCAGCTCCATTGGGAGGACACAAACACATAAATCCATTGGTGATCAGATGGCACCGAACAGATGCAGCGTAAGGATGACGAAAAGGAACATAATGTACAGAAAGGTGAGATGATCAAGGATCTTCAGGTCGTAACTTTAGGAAAAAGGGTCAGCAGAACTGCAGAAGAGAAAACTAGAGCTCCATCAGTCTATAAAAATGTGTGTGTGCATGTGCCAACCACATTTCCAAAACCACAGAATAAAGGCACAGAGCTTGAAAACGTGCTCCTACAGCATTTTGTATCAGCTTTAGACGCTCACCAGAAACCCAAATCATAGGCTATTCAAACCATTCATCAGAAACCAGAACGAGAGGGAAAATATTTCCACATCTTTAAACTTATTCCCTTACAAGTGTCTTGGAAAAAACATTATTTGAAAAAAAAAAAAGAAGCTGAATTTAAATTCCACCAAATCATTTTTACTAATCTTTTAATTCTCTCTTTTTTAACCACCTTTTCTCACACTCAAAATGATTTGCTTCTCAATTTCATTTCAGATTGGTTTAAAATTGAGCAACATATGCTCATTTAGTTGGATGTATTATGTGCATTAACACAGATACAGTACCTGACCAATCACAGCTGACAAATGCATATATTTAAACTGGATTGGATGGGCTGACTGGATGAATCACCAGTTGGCTAAACACAATTTTCCTCTCTCTGGATGGTGGGATGGATAGATAGTGTTGTTTATGGGATGGTTGTAGTGAAGTGGTTTTTCCCTGGAGAATGTTTTTGACCAGGCTGGAGGTGTTCAGATATACGTATACATACCAAATATATAATAAATGCTGTACGGGGATGTAATTCAAGGACTAATGAAGTTTAAACAAATGAAAAATATTTTATGGCAGGAATTTCTGCAACTTGTGAATCGTTCGTGACTTAAAATTGCAAGAAAGCAGACAAAATTTTCGATGCGGTCCTCCTGAATTTAAAATGTTTCTGACCAAGCAGTCTGCGTGCCATGCACTGCGTGGCTAGTTTTTCTTTTTTTTTTTTTTTTTTTTTAATCATGGCTTATTTTTCTATGCACAACTTGTAGAACTGTATTCCTTGTCAGGCATTGCATTTTGCTGCCGTCTTTAAAATGCCTTTGACACTTTTGTGATGTTTTTGAAAAAAAAAAAAAAAAAATTTATAAAGAAATGTTCGGAATATGTTCACAAATTTTAAGCAAAAATGGTATATGCCTTGGGAATACAAGGAACTTGCAGACTTTTGGGAATGTTTCAAAACTTTTCGGAGAGCCTCACAAATGGCATTACTCAATATGTGTCAATCCACTGAGATACTAACTTAAGTAATGCTAATCTTGGCCAAAGCTGAAACTCATGCAGCTATGGACAGACGGATGGATGAATCGATGTCCAGAGGAACATCCAGAGATGATGTAAAACCAACTTTTACATGTTTTTTTTTAAACCACTAAACTTTTAGTCCTTCCTAATAGGGTCTTTGCTTTTGAAAGCCAACTTACTGTATCAGCAGGCTCTTTACTTTTGAAGGTTGTTTTTTTTTCCCTTCAGTTTAGCCATAACCATCAAGCAGAGGTTTTAAAATGTATCCCTGCACATGCTGCTTGCAGACATATTGGGGTGGAGCAGGGACTCTGGTGTCTGTGCTCCTGCAGTGCTGGGACTGTGCTTGGCTCAAAGAAGAAAGCTTTTGGGTACAACCACACAACCATCACCACATGGTGTGGACTGCCACCCATAAAAACAGCAGCCCGAGTCAGTCTGGTCTGTGTTACGGTCCTGTCAATGTGATTTATACTTAAGAGAATGTGCACCCAGTTTCTGTTCAAAATTATGGTTATATAAAAATACTCCAGTTAATAAAATAAAAAATATACATTTTTATATATATATTCATTATGCATTGACAGTTAGGTTTGTGTTATATAAAACTGGACATAATCAGCGTTGTAGAACTATACATGAAAGGGTGCGTTTCATTTCTTGTAAATAGCTCGTTTCTTGGTAGTCCAGGAAGTTAGCACCTAGAGATTATAAATCTGGTGATTAGAAGTTAGCATGTAGACAGCTGTGGCCATTAGAACTGCGCTGATTGGACATCCACAGGGGGTCTGCCAGTATTTATCTCCAGCCAGCAGATGCAATTAAAATTCACTTCTCAAAGTCGGCGCAGGCCGGAACCCCCCCCCCCCCCCCAAAAAAAATACTCCTGACACCCCCGCCCACGCATCCCCTTCTCTTTCTATCTTTCCATTTCAAGACAGCTTCCAAATCTTTGTGGCTTAGAACACAAGCTCTCCACTTTATCTCAATTTGCGCCCTCAGTTTCTTCCCTGTCAGGGCTACACCTCAATGCAACCTCGCCATTCTTTCATAGAAGTCTCGCTCTCCTTGAGTCTCCCCAAGTCTCTGTGTGACACTTCATGGACATGCTTTGTACATTACATAAAAGAAGCCCCGCTTTTCAATCTTACTGTTGTAACACAGCTCTCAACATTATACTTGTGTTCAAAGCTTTATCAGAGTAAGGGGTAAAGTATTTAGCAAAGAGGCTTTGTAGCTTATGTATGAGGGCAGTAGCAGGTCACATCAAGGAAAGTACTCTGCCTTATTCACCTCCACATTTTAGCAACAAACATGGCCAGAGCTCCTTTAGCCCTCTTCTTGTGCCCCCACTTCTTAGACTTGCTGAAAAGGAGGAAACACTTCAAGAGTAAATAACATCTTTGCTCAAGTTGCGCCAAGTCACAGGGTGAAGAAGTGGTCAGATCGACAGGCAGAAGAAAGAAACAAAAGTCAGCCAAACTGGCAGCTTTGTGAGGAACTGAGCTTTCAGCCAAAAAACACTAGCCGGCTTACAGAGACACATGTTCTATCATGCTGATCTTTAGAGGTTACTTTTTCCCAGTGTTTAGCAAATGAAAAAAATTGTCCGCATCAAAAATGTCCAAATTTTCAAAGTGACTGTCACGGAAGAAAAAAAAAAAAGATTTGCAAATGATCACGGGTAGATTTAATCAAATTTAATACCAAGCTTTGGAGAACAGCCAGACCCAGAGTCAATACATTTCAAGTTCAGAACTTATTCCTGTCTTGTCCGGTCAGAGTTTCTGACCCCTTCTGGCTACCTGGAATGAAAAAGTTAGTTTTATCAAAACTCATCAGGGGGCCTCTTACCCCACCCCTTGTGCCCTGCCCCAGTGTTTTCCAAAACCAAATACAGGCGGCTACTAGTCTCATAGAAAAAAAAAAAAACAATCTTCAAAGTTCCTTGATGAGCATCTCCAACCAGATGCTACTGGCACCAAAGAATTGTAATATCATTCACAATGATCTTAAAGTAATAAAAGGATTGTGGGTGGCTGTGGATGAGTGGATAGAGCAGTCATCCTCCAATACAAGAGTTGGGGGTTCGATTCCACCAGTAGTCACATGCCAAAGTGTCCCAAGACACTGAACCCCTCAGTGCTTCTGATGTGTGTCCCATCGGTGTATGAATGTGATAAAGCTCTGATTATTCTTTGTATGAATGGGTAAATGAGGCATTTACAAGAGAGACCTGTTCCAGACAGAACGTATAAAGTACATACAACTATAACAATACTGTACTAGAATTGAAAGTATTATTATGAAAATACTGTCACAAATCCAAACAAGGTGCCAGTATTATATGTGGCATTCAGATGGCTCCCCAGTATCTAAAAGCTAAAATGCTCAAGTCTTCATTAAATGTCTGATGAGCGTGGATATCTGTCCCCAGATTTGTTGTCATCTCAACAAGCTTTTTATTTGACATTGCTGGTAGTTTACTACTGAATACACCGAAGGGAATATTTCAAACATTTGAAATATTTAATAAATTTAATTTATTTAATAAATAAATTTAATTGTAATAAAAATAATATTTTGTAAATTGCTAGCACTATATATAGAAAATTAATTTTATTTAGTTGTTTTTCATATACTTCAACCTTGGACCAAAGTGTTGGACTGAGTGACTGAACCATCAAGTGCATAAATGGCTTTAAACAAACAGTAAAAAAAGGGTGAGTTATTTTTTTGAATGTCCAGAGGACCAGATTGAACTTTTTTGGATTTTTCTACCTGGATTATTGAGCATGCATCAGGATAGGGTGAGTTATTGTTGAATACATGTTCAGAAGGAGTCGGAGGTGGAATGCTTAAAGCTAGCAGGAAAATCTCATGCATGAGAGGCAGGTTTTCCATCATATTTTGGCTGCCACAAATGATGGACAGATGGCTGCATGGAGGAGTCTCTTCAAAACAGCAGTCCAGACCTTCAGCCTTTAACCTTCTGAGGGCTGATATAAGACCGAGCGGAGGGGAGATTAGACAAGAGTAAAATCACAAACACAAAATGAAAACCCTACAACTGAAGGAACTGCATTGGAAACGCTTCATTTGGTGGTTTTCAGACCATTTTATTTACTCAATACAGCAGAACTTGCACAGAAATCACTTTCTTCCTGAGCCAGACTTTATCTCACCGTAGCATCTTCAAAACATTGGAACATGCAAACACATGCAAACACGTCCAGGTGATTTTTAGTCATGGGGTGTCAGTCTATATAAACCCCTTAAGGATTGTGACGCTTGGGAGACACAAGCAAAAAAAAAATTCCCCGTCATCTCTGCTGAATCCAAAGGAGTCGCTGGGGGAAAGAACTGCTTTCCCGTCGCGCTCCTTTTTCCCTCTGCCGGAACCTCTCCCTAGCAACCGCACTTTGGCGTGGTGATTGGACCAGTGTACCAGGGGTTGCTATAGCTACAGGAAGCTCCCCTTCCCTGTAACCCCCTCTGTTTTTTCTGTGTTTCTCTGTCTGTTTCTCCTCGTAAACCTTTTTCTCTTTTACCCTTTATTTGTTTCTATTTTTCTTTTTCTATTTCCACCTTGCCTTGAAAGAGCGATGGTGGCACAGTACAGTAGGTTGTTGTTAATAACACTGAGACCGAAAGACGGCAAATAATGCATCCAGAGGGAGAATGAACTGAATGAAAACAGTCTGCAGAAAAAGGGTAAGATAATTTGCAGCTTTATAAAAGCCCTGGTGAGAATACCAGCATAAAATGAACATTAGCAGAGCAGTCAAGGATTTATCTAACTGTACATGTGCAATGTACTGTACATGTACTATTCCCTACAGCACTACTTTATAGGAGAAATCTATTTTGACTCTAAAAATAAGTAACTGAAGCAAAAGCCTTATAGTTTATGTGCCAATTTGTTTGTCTCTACTGCTTTCTCTGCTCGTATACTGTACTTACCACATACAAGCAGGGAACATTGCACATTTGCTTAATAGAAGCATTTACAACTTTTATGTCTTTAGCATGCGATTTATATATATAAACAGCTTTGTGCATTAAAAAAAACAGACCCCATTCTGTTTGCTGGAATCTAAGAGTGCAAATTACACTGTAAAGACCGGATAAAATGTGGTCACTATGTCATTGGAGCACTACGCACGAGTCAGCCAATACGCTTGTAACACAACACCATGTTGTCCGTACTCCACAGCCCGTTGCTACACTTAGAAGAGCTATGGGATCACACATATCCCACATACACAGCCCTCACTGCCTTTCCTTTGTCTGGACTGGAAGCGTCTGGCTTCTGTCTTGAGCATTTTCCAGACTTTCCTTCTTGAGCTGATTGCGTGGCTGCCTCTTCATGCTATAATCAGCTGCAGTGTAATGGGTTCAAATGAGAGGTTAAATGCACATGATTAGTGATGTGCTCCTGCGATGACTAATGCATGAGAGAGGAATTATGATAATGTGGCTGACAGACAGTTATATGGCTTCACAGAGGGAGGATAAGATGATAGATGACTTGGTTGTGTATACTTTTACAAGCAGAGAAAGTGGATGAGCATAATCCTGAGAGAGAATGGCTGTTTAAATGTATATTTTGAATTTTGAAGTTTTTTTTGTGGAACAGACATAAATACATATTAACTTACCTATTGTTAGATTGTCTTTAGAGCAATAGAGTTTATGTTTAACAGGACTGACAAACTAGCGTCTAGTCCAAATACAGCTAAGACCAAAACAGATTGATTACACCTTAAAACAACTCAAGCCTACATAATTTTAGAGGCTAAAGTGAATATGCTAATTTATAAATTTGCATCACATTACAGAGATATTTAGTTACTTGT
Source organism: Nematolebias whitei (assembly GCF_014905685.2). Taxonomy (NCBI): domain Eukaryota; kingdom Metazoa; phylum Chordata; class Actinopteri; order Cyprinodontiformes; family Rivulidae; genus Nematolebias; species Nematolebias whitei. Next base: position 30,165,621 of record NC_056501.1, on the reverse strand, counting down.
GTGGTTATTTACAAGTGCAAAATGCAGCAACAGCTGCTAGGTAAGATTTCTGCAAAAAATAAAAATCTAACGTGAAAGTGATGTGAATGTTTAAACATGTTCCTTTAGATACTGGATATTTTTTAATGTTTGCAAAATCCACTTTGGTAGCAGATCCACGTGCACCATGATGACAAGCTAATAGTGGTCATGACTGGTACGTGGTACGGTTTTCCAAGCAGACTCATTAGCAAAGTCTGTTTAGCCATTTAGCCGTTTTAAAACACTTTCCCATTCTTCAAAAATTTAAAGAGGCTCTTGCAACTTTTAGGTAAACTTTTAAATCACCATCAAATTTGCATTATATTTTGGTGCAAGTAAAAGAAAAATCGTCACAGGTGGCACCAGAAATGCTACAGCTGCTGCTTTTATTTGAATTTGCAAATAAGTATACATTTCTGTGTAAATAATGCAACACTGACAACGGTGTATGGTTTGTAAAGTAGCATGTGCATAATTTGGTTTGGTATTTTGGCGATTAAGTTGTTTTTGGATAGCTGCATTTCACTTTGGCCTTTACTGCATTCACACTAGCCTTTTTCTTTTCAGTTCTGTCAGACATAAACTTTATTTCTTGGAAATGAGGCCATTTAAAAAGCTATCTACAACAGGCAAGATATTAAATATTCAAAACTTGTTCACAGAAACCCATTTCAAAATGCCTGAAAAATAACGTTTTGATAACTGAAAGATCACCAACTTTTTGTCTTTTGTGAAAATCATCGAAGAAGCAAAAGAGAGGAAACATAATGATTCACTGTCATAGTTTTAATTTTGGTTTTACAGTAGGTTTGAGTATTACTGGTGAAAATCATTAAATTGATTCCAGCAGCTGAGTCTATGGGAATGAAAAATGCACAGCCAAGAACAAAATCAGATGTTAAACCCATCTAAATCACAACATTTATGAACATGTGTAACACATGAGGCACATGGCTGTTGGCCAATGGTATACAGTTCATTTATAAGATTTCATATTGCACATTCCACACACTAATGTCATTCAGTCCCAAGATGAGAAATCGATTTCCTGCTAGGATGATAATTATCAGGAAAGACACAAAAAAAATTAGAAAAAGAGCTTTCAAAATGCATCAGAGGGACCTGAACAACATAAAGTCCTACTACTGCAATCTGAATTTGTTTAGTGAGATCAAACAAAAACAAAATTGATATAAACTATTCATAGTTGAGACTGCTAACCAACATTATAGACAATAAACTGAGTTTATGAGGTTCAAAACATAAAAATACAACAACAACAAAAAAACATGCAGCATGTTTGTGTAGGGGGGGGGGGGCTTTAAACACTGAACAATAAAGGCTTTAAGAAAAAACTGCTGGTTGTGCAGAAGCCCACACCAGTGGACACACTATGTGAAAGGTTATGGCAGTACAATAGCACCCCATCTACATGGGACAAGAAGAACTCTCTGGAAACCAACAAAGTCCATGCTCAATAATCCAGGTATACAATCAAACATTTTTCAGTCAGGTCATCTGGACAGTTTATTTTGTTGTGCTGAAACGTTTCACCTTCCATCCAGAAGGCTTCATCAGTCAAGGAAACACACAACACAAAACTGATTCTTCCCCCAACAGCTTACTCAAAAGTGGAACAAACCAGTTATGTTGGTGCTAAGATGGTCTCTTTGGCACACACCCTCTTCCAGTGCTGGCCCTCTTCCTCGTCGACTGGTTTGTTCCACTTTGGAGTAAGCTGTTGGGGGAAGAATCAGTTTTGTGTTGTGTGTTTCCTTGACTGATGAAGCCTTCTGGATGGAAGGTGAAATGTTTCAGCACAAAAAAGAAACCGGCCAGATGACCTGACTGAAAAATGTTGAACTCTCTGGGAAAGGAAAGGTGAGATTTGTCTGATCGGTGCAATAATCTGAAGTGTTCAGACAGTTTTCCATGCTGCCATAAGTATGAGAAAGAAAAACAGAAAGAAACCAGCGTGAAAGTGGTGATGTAATGTTTGGGTGATACAAACAAAACCCCCCTCCCCCCTCTTCTTGTCTTTCCTGCTCGCTTTTGGAGCCCCCACTTTCCTTTTTTTTTTCCCCCCTCTGGGGCACACAATCGAGCTGTCCAATTGGTTATTAGCACCTTAGAGATGCTGAGAATATCCACCAACCAGGGCCTAGGTGCCCCTTCACACCATTACCACAGCAACCCCTCACAACCAGAGCGAGCGTGCACACGAGTGTTAATGTGCACACCTATATACACAAGCCAGTTCATATGTGAGCTTCTGCTAGCAGCTTGACTTTTCATGTGTGTGACAGTTACACGAGGAGAACAAGTAACAGCAATCCTCCAGTGAATAGCCTTTTGTGAGTTCATGAACTGCAGAACGTGACAGGAGTCGTGTAGTTCAGGCTGTAATAAACAAGCTTCTTTTCTTCAAGTTCTGCCATAAAATATTCCTCTGCAGTCATCATGAGTATTAGCAGAAGAGACTGTTTTATCTTCATTTGAACATCTCAGTAACATGTTTGTTCTTTTTTTTATTTCATATCATAAAAATACACCCCATGACTGTTGCTGCAGGCTGTGCAGCTGCACGACAACTTAACATTTCTTCGGTTATTTCTGCCACTGATTTGCACACACGCATACACACACACACACATATATATATATATATATATATATATATATAAAGGAGGCTTATTAACCAAATTCAGTATTTTGCATAAAATTCCAGAAAAAAATCACCTTTTACAGGAAATCCAGTAAATCTTGCTTTTATTGACTAGGAGTCCATCCATCCATTCATTATCTTTACCCGGTTCTTTCTTGTTGGGTCGCAGGGTTCACTGGTGCCCATATCCAGCTACCACTGTGTGAGAGGTGGGGGACACCCTGGACAGGTCTCTGGTCCATCACAGGGACACATAGAGACAAACAACCATTCACTCTCTCACTCACACCTAGAGACAATCTAGTCACCAATCAGTCTAACATGCATGTTTTTGGTCTGTGGGAAGAAACAGGAGCACTCGGAGAAAACCCATGCATGCACTTAGAGAACATGCAAATTCCACCCAGAAAGGCCCCCGGACCAGGATTTGGATCAGGGTAACCTGCTCACTGAGAGGCAGCAGGTCTACCAACTGCACCACCGTGCTGCCTGACTAGAAGAGTCATTTCTCAAAATTTTGAATGAAACATTAAATGCAGCTTCAAATAATTTTAGCATTAGCTTTGCAACAGTACATACAGCTGTGGTCAGATATTTGCATACGCTCATCTCAGGCTTGAATGTCATAAAAATTTGGGGTTTTAAAATATTTATTTGAATTGTTCTTTTTCTGAGGTGGAATCATTATGCAACATACAAATTCAATGATTTTGGAAAACAAAAATAGTGTGCACAAGCTTGACTTTATGTGGATTTTTGACTCAAGTACATACACCAATATCTGGTTGATGTCTTTTGCACGTTGCATCACTGTCCTATAAGTGAGGGGGTCGGACTCTTAAGAAATGTGCCATGCAGCTAGCAGATATTTTCTGTTTTCTTTTTAACAAGTATCTCCAAACCTTTAGGGCCCCACAGCTCTAAGACTCTGTTACTGTTCCAATCCCAGAAACCAAGACTGCCCAGTCAGTGGACAACTTCAGGCCTGTTGCTCTGACTTCATTAGTTATAAAGTCATTCGAAAAACGGGTCCAGAAGACCCTCTTGTCAAAAGTTAAGGATCATTTGGACCCACTTCAATTTGCTTTTCGTTCATGTAGAGGAGTGGAGGACGCAACAGGAACTCTTAAATATGATTTTAGGACACCTTGAAGGTACAAAAACATTTGTAAGATTGCTTCTTATTGACTTTCATTTGCTTTTAACTGTATTCAGTCCCACATTTTAGTAGAGACATTACAATATCTGTACGGTCTCGACTCTGGCCTCATCTGTTGGTTTGTGGACTGTTTAACTGTTCGGTCTCAGCAGGTGAGGGTCAACGGGGTTCTCTCTCATGTCCTTCTGTCCTCTACTCGTTCCCCTCAGGGCTGCATTCTTTCACCTCCTTTATTCATTTTATATATAAACAATTGTCGCAGCCATTTCCCACAGCGTGACATTTTAAAGTTTGCTGATGACTCTGTCATCCTGTCCCTTCTGAGCAGTGATGACCCAGACCGCAGGCCTCTGGTCGGGGACTTCAATGAATGGTGCGAGTTTTCCTTTTTAAAGCTAAATGTTTCTAAGACAAAGGAGATGGTCACTGATTTTAGAAAAGACTCTTCAGTTGCCACTCCTGTGGTCATTAATGGTGAAGCTGTTGAGGTGGTGCAACAATATAAATATCTGGGAACTGTTCTTGATGACATTTGTTGGTTTGGACTTTTGACATGTAAAAACAGAAACAAACTCTCGGGGATTGTCAGGATGTGCAGCAAAACTGCTGGCATAGTTCTACAGAACCTCACTGACCAACACAAGGTGAGGTCAGTGAACAAGACCAGGATGATTCTGGCAGATCCTGATCACCCACTCCATGATGAGTTCAGGTTGCTTCCATCTGGACGGAGGTATCTGCTGCCCAGATGTAGGACAAACAGACTGACCTCATTCATTCCAGTAGCAATCAGGCGTCTCAACGAACAATGATGATTTCTGTACTGTTATTTTAATGTCTTAATGTCTTGTCTAGTATGGATGTTTTATACCTACTGACTGTGATACTGACTGCCCTTCAGGGATAATAAAAATTCTTGAACTTGAACTATAAGAAGACCCATCTCTGTTCAAAATGTAATCCTCTAGCAGTTGATTTAAGGTGAAATTGAAGACTTTGGAGGTAGCTCTACTCTCTTACTCATCCTACCACTACGTACAATACACCAGTAACAGTGGCAGCAAAAAAGCCCCACTGCATGATGCTACACCACCATGCAGGGCAGTTTATACAGTGTTTTTAGGTCATACTAACTCATAATCAAGATGTAATCATACTTTTTGTGATTCTGGCCAAATATCTCAATATTTGTCTTATCTTTCAAAACTCAATTCTTCTTTATAAAAAAATCATTGAAAATATATTTTGTATAAGTATTTCACATAGGGAAGCATAACGGTTTAAATCAATCATTAAAAGTCAAAACCCAAGATGCCATTCATGTCTATAATGAAAAGTATTCCTGTTGCAACAGGCTCTGTGTTTATATCACTACTGTATGTATTATAGATTATCTGTGCCTGTCACATTAGTACTGCAAAACTATTTGTGTCAGTATCATTAAGCCACTGTGTGCAACTCAAAGAAAATCCTCTTCAAGCAGCCAGGACCATAACAAGCTGCCTTACCAGGAGCCCTTCTACCCCACAAGGCAGCTCTGATCCATTCCAATCCCCACTGTGGGCTAATAGTAGCACCCAGCATGCTAACAAACAGACATGGGTCTTACAGTGTATCCGTCAAAGTATGAGTGTGTACCTTGGGGCTGAGGGTGTGACCATAAAAAATGCACTACTCCAGCCTACAAATGGCTAAACTCCTATCTTACACAAAACAGCTTTAGCAAGATTTATGGCCCTGACATTCCAGGTGAGGGCCATGTAATACAACACCCATTTGTACAACTACTACAGTTCTTTTTTTTTCCTGCTGCTCTTACACTTGCTGGGCTGTGTTCCTGTGATCGAGGTATCCATTTCTTACCGGTGCAGGTGAAGCACTTGACGTGAAAGTGAGTCTCTTGAACTCTAACCACTTCGCCCTTGCATGCTTCCCGACATCGCTGGCATCGGATTGGCTCAGAGCTCCTCTCAGTGCGCGCGGAACCTTGTTGATAAGCTACAAAACACAAAAAGACACATTTTTATTCATTTAGTCATGTTAAACCAAATAATATGTTCAAAAGTCTTTTCTGTTTATGATCATTGTGCTAATTTATGTAATTCCATTTTTCCGTCCATCTAATGCTGTTGATTTTGAAGTCTGTGACGTTGCAGGGCCTCACTCTTTCTTTGCATGAATTTTGGATATGTTCCAAAATTTCAAGATAAATTTTATTTTGAAAATAGATGCAAACATTTCTGGAACCCATCTGAAATCTGTCTCTAATTATAAGGTGCTAGAGCACAATTTTTACTCCAGCAATTGTAGTCCAGTAAGATATTGGCTTAACACTAAAAGAGAAGGAAGTTGTCCTAGCTAAAACTTAAAAACAATAAGCAAATAAACAAACAAACATGGGCACAGACTGAACAGAAGCAGAACTCATTAGATATTGCCTGTTTGTCATGATCAGGCAACAGGTTTAAGAGTGAAACTTAAAACATACCTCTCCCTAGCAACACTTTACTGCTCCTCATGAATGATTTCAACTTTTGGATATTTCTGGGTCTTAACGGGAGTTAAAGCTCAGTAAGGACGGGATGGGAAGTCTGAGAGTGTCATCATTGTATGTTCCCATACAATGGCGAAATTAGTTCTCTGCATTTAACCCGTCACACTTGAGATACACCCAGGTGGAGAAGTGGGCAGCTATGTTTGTATGTGCCCAGGGAGCAATTAGGGATTAGGTGTCTTGCTCAGAGACACCATGACATGTGGGAATGGGAGTCGAACCACACTTTTCTGGTCTCAGGTCGGCTGCTCTAACTCTACCCCATCTTGCCCCCAGTAAGCACCCTAATCAGATTCCTGGACCACCTGAGTTGTTTCCTTTTGCTGTAGAAGAGCAGTGATTTTATGTGAAGCTCACCCTGGATGACGGAGTTCCTCATCGTATCTTTCATCCTGAGCCCAGACACCATACAAAGAAACACCATTTCAGCCAATTGTTTCCAGGATTTTGTTCTTTGGGTCATGAGCCATAGCTTATGGCAATAAGTGAGTGCTGAAATGTGGACAGAGAAATAAAACCGGAGCTTTGCATTTAAGCTCAATGCTTTATTCACCACAACAGACTAGAGCAACACCCCCATTACTGCAGAAGAGGCCTGTTGATCTATCTACTGCTCTATCTTACCATCAGTTGCAAACAAGACTCCCAGATACTTGAACTCTTTCTGTTGAGGAATACATGGCCCCAGCCTGAAAAAAAAAACATTTAACCTGAGTCTATTTGAGAATCGTGGCCTTCAACTTAAAGGATCACTAATTATTAATACAAAATGGCGAGAATTTTTCAGCAGTCAGTCTTGTTTATGAGATATACTGTTTCAAGAATGGCTCATTGGCATTGAACATTCAAATCTAAATTTATTTTAGCGTCAAGCTTAATAAAGGTGCCTTCCATTACTAAAATGCTCTAAATGTGTTCATGTGTTGGTCCAAAACTGTGGCCTAACTGCACAACAGTCTGCCGTTTCCATGATAAGATCTGTCTGTAGCACTCGCTCTGAAGCTGTGAGGTCTGACGCCTATAAGCTGGGTAAATTCCAGACTTTCTCTCCAGCCGTCTCCATTTTTCACACACTCATACACACATGCTGCAGTGCCACTTAAGAAGGCGGAAGGATCTCCTTACCTCATTATGCATTAGCTTACAAGTCTGACTCCTATGAGCTCACAAGATATTTCACACAATCAGGAAAGCAAGCTCTCACAAAATGCCTAGATGAATAAATGCCATCACAATTTTTAAAAAGCCTTTAATGCATTTCACTTTCATTTGAAGTAAATAGACTTCTCTTAGGCTATTAGACTCTTAAAGGACCATTAGTGTACTATGTTGTATATGTTGTAGTAAGGTTTACAATTTTCTGTTTGTACTTGACTCTGTGCCAAAATAACTTGATAACAGTTTTTATCACCATCTGTGCACAAGTGGTTCAATAATGGAAGTATAACCAGCTGGAATGACAACCTAAATAACTAATTGAATAACTTTCAGTCAAAGCATCACTATCATATGGGCTGGCACAACAAAGCAGCTGATTTAATTTAATTTAATTTAATGAATCCCACAGGGCAACACGGTGGCACAGTCAGCAGAGCTGCCTTCTCTCAGCGAGAAGGTGGCCGGATCGTATCCCGGCCAGGGAGACATTCTGGGTGGAGTTTGCATGATCTCTCGGTGCATGTGTGGGTTTTCTCTGGGTACTCCGGTTTCCTCCGACAGACCAAAAACATACGTTAGGCTGATTGGTAATTCTAAATCGTCCCTAGGTGTGAGTGAGAGAGTGAATGGTTGTTTGTCTCGTTTGGCTCTATGTGTCCCTGTGATGGACTGGAGACCTGTCCAGGGTGTACCCCGCCTCTCGCATATGACTGATGGATATGGGCACCCATGACCCGAAATGGAAAAAGTGAGTAAAGATAATGGATGGATGAATCCCAAAGTACTTGTATGATCTAAAGCCTGAGGACTTCTTGCATTTCTGAGTTTGAAAGCATTGTTTTTTCTGAAACAAGCAAGGTCTTGTCCGAAAAAGACCCTGTCTGGATGGAAGCATATGTTTTTCTAAAACCTGTATTCATTCATTCATTAACCTTTATTTAAACAGATAAATCATATTGAGTCTCAAAGATTCATTTACAAGTGCAACCTGTTTGGACAGACAATAAAAGTGGTAAACTGGACTCATGTTGGAATTGGAGGCGAAAAAATTCCTATCAGACTTTTTTTTCCTGCCTGAGAAAAAAACCTCTGATATTAAAAAACACCTCTCACAACCAGCACATAGTGACGTAGACATTCTGCAGAGGGGGATGACGAGAGTGGTGAGCATGTTCATAGATGCTCTCGAGGGCACTGTAAGAGTTCTGATAAGGATAGAATAATCAGTCAATGTCCTCTGGTGAGATCCATAAACATTCTTGAGGTATGTTGAGGAATGGCCAAGAATAATGATTATGAGAATCCAAGAGTCCTGAAATGATGACAAGTTTATTCAGCTGGTTTCTTCTGGTTATCAGTTGGAAATTCCTCATGGAGGGGGTGGTGAACATCAGATCACATGTTCTCCAGGCGTATTCAGATAAGATGGCCTTCAGGGCCAGCCAAGGGAGCCAAATTCAGATAAACACACAGTTGTTTTGGGGACAGGCAGAACTTAATGACATCTACCTTGAATCTGTGTTGGTCCACTCGGTTCTGAAATGTCCAAATTACATCGCCACACCAAAAGAACATGCCTGAGTAAAATCCCCAAGATCTGATTCATTCTGCCCAAAGCATTTGAGTCTGGGTACTCGAGACACGAACCAAGCCATCATAAAGGCAAGCAGCGTGATCGGGTCCAAATTTGCTGCCGACGACTTCCTTGATTGATTGATAAAACCAGCAACCAGCCAAATCCAAAAACCAGGAACCAGTTATCAAAAATCCAATTAAATATGCGTACTTAATATCCACAAATGGCAGCAGAGATAGACACATCATCAAGTCTTCCAAGTCAATGAGATATCCAGCTGCGTGCGTGCCAACAGGGCAAATCGGCTCGCCTAAAGCCTGTCTTCTATTCGAAGAAATGTTGTAAATTGAGTTGAGGGACCAACTGATAAAAACAAGTCCATAATTATTGTTCAGAAGAAATGCAAGAGAGTCTCACAATCAGTTTCACAGACAAACAGAGCAGCAAAGCAAAGCGGAGAGGGAGGAGAGAAGCGTCCGATCTTGGCAAGAGCAAGTGGTGAAGTGTATGTATGTACTGTTTTTTGTATAAATGCAGTATAGTATTTGTACTTTTGCAGCAGAACAAGCAGGTAAACAGGAATACAACAAAGATCTGTGTCAGGAAGTCCACTTTTTCCTCTTAATGAATTTAATTTATTAAGAATATTCCTTTATTCATTTGTGTGTCTGAACATTTGTAGTCACAGTTATACCAACTGTGATTAAATCATTTCAAAATGTAAAGAATATTTGCAATGACCGTACAGTATTTTGAGTTTGTATTATATCACTACAGGAAACTATTTAACTAAAGGCATCACACAGTCAGTGTGCTTACAGCTGTAATACAGAGGGAAATAACTCATCTTTTTTTTTTTAACTTAATTAATAATGACGTGTTCATTTTAGAGCTTGTTACAGAGGATAAAGAAATACTTTCTGCATTTCCTACACAATATTTTGTATTGCTGAGTTTGTTCTGGGTGACGTGTGTCACAATGTGGTCACAGTTTGGAATGTAACAGGTTAAAAGGTGCATAAATCTGATGCAGTTTGTGATTTTCTGTGCTGGTTTGTATTACCATGATGTCCTGACAAACAAGCTGCAAGTAATAAGAAGCAACATTGTATTCTGAGAGCAAATGTGTGTGGGAAAAATGTATGCATAACTGTGGTTGTTATTTTCCTGCTCAGATGCTCAGGACACAAGTGTGAGTGCTAGAAAGTGCAACAATGGTTCCCACGTTATATCTCCCACAATCCATCTCTGGAAGTTCATTGTTTCACTCACAATGCTGGCAGCATGGCAGCACCGCTGGGAGCAACTACCCTGCCTGATAAGTGCTTGGCTACTAATTCACTTCCTTTGTGCATGTTTATTTATTTATTTACTTTTTGCTTCTTGTAAAACTAAATGAGCTACAGTAATCCCATCAGGTGTGAATGTGAGATAATGGAAGCTAATAGTTGTGAATCTATTGGAAACACACACAGGACATTCATTTACTCTGCTGACCTCCAGATATCGGGCTAAACAAGCTTAAACACATTTTAACATCCTGTGAGTTCAATCCCAGTCAGCCTCAGTTATGGAAAAGGATCAACAACAAACCTGACAAAGGTACGAGATAATAGCCATAAACATATACTGAAAGTACTGATAAATATTAAAGGTCTAGCATTTACTGAAGATTGCACATTGCCTTTTGTGACAGAGTGCTACATTTATATAACCTTAAGTTAAGAACGGATGGTGTTAAAGCTGTTTTTGTCAAACCTTAAATTAGATGCAAGCTCAGTATTCTGAGTTCTCATGAGATGTGATGCTGCTTGTGTGAGGATGAGTCTCAGCAACTACCAAGCCAAATTTTAGCTCAATATATGTTGAACAGATTTAGTTAGAACCATTTTTGGGTGGACTAAGGTCTATTAACACCCCCCCCCCCCCACACACACACACACACACATGGGAAGAAATGTCTCTTTTTTTGTCATTGGTGGTGGGCTGTAACTGATGAATTTGTACGGTGGCTGACGGGTGCAAAACAACTGCAAACAGTGAAATCAGCTGCAAACAGTGAAATCAGCTGCAAACA
>NC_056501.1:30153622-30154401 GCF_014905685.2 Nematolebias whitei | reverse complement strand
TGAAATCAGCTGCAAACAGTGAAAACAGCTGCAAACAGTGAAATCAGTTGCAAACAGTGAAATCAGCTGCAAACAGTGAAAACTGCTGCAAACAGTGAAAACACCAACAAACTTGATCCACAAAACGTAAGTGCTCCAGACCACTAGGGGCAATTGAACAAAGAACAAATCATAAAAGAAACTTGGAGGAAGAAAGACGTTTGCCAACCGCAAATATCACAAGAAGAAGAGGAAGAAAGAAAAGGTTTGTTTGTACTTCATTCATTCAAACACAGTCTTTTACAATATTATAGAATAGCAGCATATGTGGGCATTGTTAGCGTGCTACAGACTTTGATTTATATGTTTGCATCTCTGATGTGTCAGTCACTGCATTCTGCAAACAACTTTCTTTCTCTTCTTGTGATTTTCTTTGCGGTTGGCAAACATCTTTCCTCTGCTTCTTCTTGTATTGTTTTATGGCGGTTGGCAGACGAACTGTAAGGTGCATTACCGTCACCTACTGAGCTGGAGTGTGGACAGGAGATCTACAGGGAAAAAAAGGCAAATGTCTTTCTTCCTCCAAGTTTCTTTTATGATTTGTTCTTTGTTTGACACCCCCTAGTGGTCTGGAGCGCTGCCATTTTGTGGTGCGAGTTTGCAGTTGTTTTCACTGTTTGCAATGTTTGCATTTGTTTTTTTGTGTTTGCATGTTTTTGTGTTTGCATGTTTTTTGTGTTTGCATGTTTTTTTTGTGTTTGCATGTTTTTTGTATTTGCTTTTGATTTTTTGTGTTTGCA
>NC_056501.1:30149556-30153612 GCF_014905685.2 Nematolebias whitei | reverse complement strand
TGTGTTTGCATGTTTTTTGTATTTGCTTTTGATTTTTTGTGTTTGCATGTTTTTTTTGTGTGTTTGCATGTGTTTTTTAGTGTTTACGTTTATTTTTTTGTGTTTGCGTTTGTTTTTTAGTGTTTACATTAGTTTTTTTGTGCCTGCGTGTTTTTGAGTTTGCATCATACATGTGTTGCGCGTTTTGCCGTTTGCTGCACGTTTGCACCCGTTTGCACCCGTTTGCACCCGTTTGCACCTGTCGGCCACCGTAAATTTGTGCTTTAACTGCAAGAACTTTCTCATAATGTGATGACACAATGGCACTCTCATTTAACTCTTGATAGCAAAAAAGCCAAGAAAACACAAACTCCTGATATGTAGTCAGCTCAAGCACTTAAACATTGCATAACTAACAATGTCAATGCGTTCATTTTCATCACTGAGACTTAGGTCTGCCGTGTCAAATCACATTATGAATTCCAACAGAACACCTCCGTACTCTCCTGCGTTGAGCTGTTGAGTCATGCATCTAATGATAGCCACCAGACTACAGGTGTAACCCACCAACCCACAGGAGAATTCAGCCTCTGGTGTTCAGCTGATAACAGCACTGTGGTCAGAGAGGCCGACAGCATCCCTAGGGACTGAGAGGTTTTGCTGTTATTTCTGCATCTGACCTGACAGTCCAGAGGAAGAATGTGCTGCGAGTTCAGTCCTGATCAATTCTGCTTGGGAGGTGGGTGGTAACGAGTGAGAAAAATAAAACATTCGGCCTACAATTAAAGAGAAATAACACAAAAGTTTGTTACAACTTCAAATACAAATATATGGTCCTTTTCCACTTAAAAATTTTATGTTATTACTAATATGCATTTAATTATTATTATTATTATCATTATTTAATTATTATACTGTATAATTTTACATTATTAGCGTTTAGCGTATATCTTAGATATTTTAGCTTGTTGTTTAGCGTTCCTTTAGCCCATATCTTAGTGTATATATTAGTCTTATATACGGTTTCTTTTTATGCTTTTTATTTTTGCTATTTTTGGATGGAACTCGAACCTTGTGTACACCATTTTGTTCCACCTCATGTACCACATGTGATGCGAATGACAATAAATAAACTTGAACTTGAGCTATTAGCTAATTAGCTAATTAGCTATTAAGCGTTTTTTTTTTTTTACTGCATAAATATTTGAACCAAAGGCAACTTTAGATCCGTCTCTAACGAACAGATCATACAATTTCAACACAAAAAGACTCTAACTTGGTTATTTCACATCATTTAAACCAGCAGTTCTAAGTGTAAGAGTGAAGAGTTTCATCTGCAAATGTTACAGTGAAATAAGCTAATAAATTGATCTATTATTAAATTGGCAAAGAATATTATTTTTACATGTAATTTGAGTGAGCACATTATCACAGCACTTTCGGTGATTAATTTTAATGGTCTCTCAGTTGTTTGAGTTTTAAGTTTTACCACTTTTCTTCAATATAGGGCTTAGAAATGAAAAAAAATGCAATGGCTTTGAATAGTTTCTCAGAAAAAAGAGTTGCTTCAGTGAGTTTCTGCACTGAATTTTCATGAGTACTGATGAAAACTCACTGCAGAAACTCACTGAAGCAACCCGTTTTATTCTGAGGAACTATTAAAAGCCATTGCTTTTGACTAGAATGCTTTTTTAATTCTAGAATTGTGCCGCTCAGACACAATTGCTGTTACTTTCATTCTAAGTTATTGCTTTTGAAAACTTTAATTCCTCTTTTTTCTGGATGTAAATCACTTTTTTCACATGATTACTTCCTCTGGTATCAGATGCTGTGCAGCTGGAAGGATTTTTACTGAAACCTTTTTACTTTTGGGCATTTGTTATGATGTGTAACCATGGCAATGAGATGTTTTTTTTAAACAACCAGGAGCAACTGATTAACACCTCAAAACCTCAAATACCTCAGCTACAGACCCAAATCCCAAATGAGTTGAAAAGGAGGCACCGTGGATGAATTCCCGTCAACCTGGCTGCGGTGCTTGAGCACCTGACCACCGAGATCATGTAGCTGGTGGGAAACTCGGCTCGTGACAACGAGAGGACCGGTATCATCCCCCGGCACATTCAGCTATCTGTCCGTGGTGACAAGGAGCTTTCGGGCAGTCCTGTTGCCCAGGACAACCGAGAGACTCACCAGATCTGACAGCAAGCTGGATCCAAGTGGACGGATCGGTATCTGTGGCCAGATTCTTCAAATTCGCTGCAGGAGATCCTTCCTGCCCACAGCTATCAGCATCTATAACAACTCTTGAATGAAAGCAGGATGATGAGCTACAGCAACACCTAATTTCCCTTTGGGATTATAAAGTATTTTCAAATTGAATTGAATTGAATTGAAAAGTGGTAAAACTTGTAACAAATAAATGAGAGACTATTAAACCCAATTACTGAAAATGCTGTGAAAATTTGCACACAATCATGTTATCCACACACCTCTTAAATTTGTCTTTTCAGCAGTTTAGACCCCAAGTATGTTACATTTGGCTGTGACAAAGAAAAAGAAATACGGTCAATGATTTGACACATCTATTAAAAAATATAACTAAAATCATTATGAGACTGACAAAAAGAGGTCTTTTTCAGGTGAGAAAGGAATGATTTACTCAGTTAAACATTAGCACTCTTGATAAATCATGTGAAATGAACATTTGCCTTCCCTGTCAGTAATCTAATGTAGTTATTGATCAAGATCCAACACATCTCCCCCCAACCCCTCCCCTTTTAATCTGTCTTCATCTCCATCGGGAGCGTGTGCAGGACCAACCGTCAGAGCGTTGCTAATATCCAACACAAACATGCCATTACACCACAGAAATAGAGAAAAGGGTCAGACTTACAGACAGACTTAATGAGCACTCAGTTCTGCCAGAAGCCAAGGTCACTGAGACAGCATGAGATAGCAGGACACAGTGGACTGGCTTTTATCGGAATTAGTTTCCCATGTATTGTGTTCATTTAGATTAAAAAATAAAATTCTTACAGTTACAAATGGGCGCAATTTAACTTCCGAGCTGTCTTCTACATTTCCATTCTCTGGTAACTTTATCTGTTGTACAAAAATCAAGCTGAATCTAAAAACGAGCATGTTTGTTGTTGCAAATGAACAACAGAAACCATGTGCTCGATTTTGCATTGGTTGTACACAAATGTACATGAATATTCATGGATAAGTCTTAGCATCTGTGTTTGCATCTGTGCAGCTCCGTCTTTGCTCACTGGCGTTATTGAACTAAAGCACCTGGCGTCATGAAGTGATGAATGGTACCTGGCTCTGGTTTTGACTGTACACCAGGTGAGGAAGACGTGCGAGAATCATAAAAAGATGCAGCTCTCATTCCTGTACAGCCTGTAGTGCCGGCTGATTCCTCTTGTAAAACAACTGACAGAACAACTGACGGTTAAACGGCACAGAAATAATCCATCATTTATCATTGCTGGGTTGGTGTTGGTGTTATGTTTATGATTTTTTTTCTTTCATACTTTGCAAGCTAATTTGCCACTGCACTATCTGTGTCCTTTAGTGACAAATAACCTCAACTGTTTACACTGGAACTCCACGCTATGAGCTGCACCAAATCCCATTGATTGGTAACAACAACCAATGAGCTGCATAAATAAACCAGATATTACATTTATCTAAAATAGCCGTTGCTTCCACTTCAGTTTATTGTAACGTTGCATCAGCTGCTACACATTTGTCTTCTTCAGCAAATCAAGATTTTAACCCTGTAACCCCCTTGTCTTCATTTACAACCAGGTATGGAAGGGACAGAGCTGAATTTACACAATACCAAACTAGGCTTAAGACAAAGCATTTTGATTTTCAGGCAAACCCTTTACATACAATTCTCGGAGGGAATTTCTGCTGCTTTAAGATACTGACATGTTGCTATTTTTTTTAATTAATTTCCATTTATTTAAAGTGTTGTTGGGTGGAACAGCAGCACAGTGGTTATAGATATCCTGATGCATGCTCAATAATCCAGGTAGAAAAATCCAAAAAAGTTCAATCTGGTCC